>NC_084619.1:798220-915720 GCF_033978795.1 Nerophis ophidion
TAACCCTAACCCTAACCCTAACCCTAACCCTAACCCTAACCCTAACCCTAACCCTAACCCTAACCCTAACCCTAACCCTAACCCTAACCCTAACCCTAACCCTAACCCTAACCCTAACCCTAACCCTAACCCTAACCTCTTCCCACGAGTACCTGTAAAAAACAATAACATAATCAAAGAAAGAACATATGATAACAACATCAAAAATACTCACCTTCATTGTCATGTCTCTCACCTTGGGTAACGGACGTTGTCCTTTACTCCAACGACTGCAAAAAGACACAGAAACAATACTAAAATACTTACCTTGGTTACAGGGTCATGGACCTAGCTACACGGACATGTCCGGCGCAGGGAGTGCTCCGGATGTCCCGGTACTCCAACGACCTGAAAAAATACCAAAAAAATACAAAAATACTTAAAATCTTCAAAAAAATCAAAAAACCTAACAAAAATACAAAAAAATACTAAAAAACCTATAAAATTTCTCCAAAAAAATCTTTTGGACTTGTTTGAACTCCATTTGGAGTCACAATTACTGTTTTTCTCGGCTCAGTTTTATTGTGCAAATTAATAGTGAATTTTCTTTATGTTTATCTTATTATTTCCTATTTTTGCCTATTTAATTTTATTTTATTCTATTTCTTTATTCACTATTAATTATAATAAGAAAATAAACCATATACATGGTCAATGCTGTCACTGGGTGCCAATTATTGCTGCATGGATGATTTTAGCTGAGCAGTTTGCATCGCTTAAAACTTTTCTGTTTATTTTTCGCCAGCTACGACTCCACCTCACTCTCAGCAGCCAATCAGCCTCAGTCTACAGCCAACCATCGAACGAGCAACATCTCTCTCATTGCACACTAGCCGACGCTTTTATTTCCTATTTTACATTCAGACAAGTCTCAGCCTGAAGAAGGCACATTCGTGCCGAAACGTTGCATTATCAGAGACTTGCAATTTATTAGCTTTTCACCTTTTTCACTACTTTCTCTACCTTTCCTCCTTTCTCTCTTTTTTGCCGTGCGGAACTCTTCCCACGAGGCGAAAAGTCCGTTGACTATTCGCTAATTTACGTTCAGTTTATACTCTTTAATTATTTAATTATTTAATTTAATTTATTAAACTCCTTACCTGGGAGTATTCCATCGTTCTTCATAGAACCGCCCTTAGTTGTTTATTTTCTTTATATTATTATTTTTCCTTCGAAGAAGCTGGTCTTCTTCTTCTGTGGTTTTTTTCGAAGGACATCCGGTTTGCGCTGACGTGACGTCACTGAAGCGCGCCGGAGTCTTTCTATTTTATTTCTTTCCTATTAATTTATTTTTTCTTTCTACCTACTTACCTGCATTTCTACCTTATTTTTACACATCACACTTATTTTATATTAAATTATACTTACGGTTGCCGTAAAATGGCGGCGTGGCATGACGAGGAATGGGTCCTCGTCCGTCCTCGCGGACGTAAACAGCGATCGCGGCGGGAGATGACCCCGCCCCCTCGTCCTCAACCACAATACGGCCGCTATGATGATGATCATCATCATTTTGCGGACTGTTGTCAACAACCGCCTCGTAGGAGCTACGCGGAGGTGCTGCGTGGCTGTCCTGCAGAGGAGGAGGACGAGCGGGTGCGCCTCCGCAGCGACACGCGTCGCTACGGCAACCGATCACGTGAGAGACGTGACGTACGCCGTCAGGACTACCCCACACGCGACGCACGTCGCCGGGACTATCCTACGCGCGACGTACGACGCCGTGATTATCCAACACGCTACACACGCCGCCGTGATTACTCCACACGCAACACACGTCACCGGGACTACCCCTCACGTGACACACGTCGCCAGGGCAACGTCTCGCGCGACAGGAATAATAACGGCGCGCGTGGCAAGCGTTACGGTGCCCCATGGTGGGAAAATTCTCGCACTGCACACCAAAAAAATAAAAACAATAACAATAATTTTTCCAGAGGCTTCAAACCTCAATATTTCCAAAACCCTGCACACAATCGGCCCCAAAATAACAGGGTAAATTTCAGACCTGCACACTATGAGCCTCCCAATCCCAGGAGGACTTACAGGACTGACAAACCTGGTTTTGGACGGGGTCAACGCCCCAACATTACCAGGAATGTTGACACTAACCGCCCCCCCAGGGAAATTCCCCCTGACAACCAGGATGTCGATTTTAGCCTCAAAGCTAAAATTATTTATAACATTATCAAAATTGTGCACCATCAAAATAATGTTAATAAAGACATCCAACCACAAACCATTACCAATATGGAACTCACCTTAACGACCGGAATCAGGCCAGCGGTCACCAACCCGGACACAGAATCCTTAATTAAAAACAACGCACATAATTGGGCACAAACAACAGTTAAAATACTCAGAGATCATTACAATAAAGCGCTGCAAACTGAAATTAGTAAATTGAGTGTCTTTATTGGACAAAACTGGCAGGACCCGTTCCAGGTGGCCTCGGCGTGGGCCAAGACACACCTGGGACGCAGATTGACTGCCGAGACACTTCGGCTGGCCGAGGGTCTGGTGATCTCGATCTGTGTCGACGCTCGTGCCGGGGACGAGGGGGGTAGTCCCGCACGATCGCAGCAGACGGGGTCACCAGTCCGCTTGGACCCGTCCAGCACCCGAATGGTGGTGGATGCAGTGCACCCCCCGGTGCAACCCTCGCGGACCCTGCCGGTTCCAACCCAGCACGCTCCTGCACGCGCCACGGTCTCCACTATGACCGACCCTATGGGCGGAGATTGGTCCCCGGTGGTGGAACATGTTCCGGGTCCTCGGGGACAGGTCACCCCGGTCCCCTTCCCGGCGTTGTCACCTTCCTCTCTGGCTGCAGCACCATCCAGGCCCCAGAGAGCGACACGCCCCCTGGAGCCCAGTAGTAGTCCTCCTGACTACTCCATTGCTCAGGCTCCCCTGGTCCCGCCACCCGGGCCGTCTGGGCGTGTCGAGACCGAGGTCGGGGTCCCCCCTGCGCTTTCCGAGGCGCCACCGCTACCTGTAGAACAAAACATACCAGTTCTAGTCCATGTAGCGGACAATGTACAGGGGACACCTGGCCAGCCAGACACTTCCCACCACTTACCTGAGCAGCCGGCGTCACCCCCGGTAGTGCACCCAGGGTGGTCCCAGCTGCCCCTGGACACGCCTCCAAGTTGGTCCCAACTTGGTTCTGACCAACCGAGACCACCTACGCCGACTTCCTCACTCCTGGACGCGCCCCTCCCGGACGCACCTCTGCCGGACGTGCCTCTTGTAGACACTCCTCCTCCAGTCACGCCCGTTCCGGACACTTCCGCTCCGGAGGCGCGGGCTAGCTGGTCCTCGTTCTTTTCTGGAAACCAGAAAAGGACAAAAACTGTCACTTCGGCTTCTCAGCCGACAGAAGACACAAACGGGGCACAGGTTACCACGCCAACCAGTCCGCGGAGGAGGCCTACAAGACACATTAGTACAACACGTAAGATGGTGGACTGGCACCTGTCTGTTCATAGGAAGGTCCTGGTGATCGGGGACTCCAATATCAGTCTCCTTCCATCCACTGGTCTCCAGGACCTCCAGATGGACAGCTACCCGGGGGCCAACTTCCGCCACGCAGAGGCCATCCTGCAAAAAACCAAAGTTAGTACTGAGGTTGAAATGGTGGTCTTATCTTTCGGCCTCAACAATAAAGAACAAAATCCCAAATCTACCACCTTCAAGCAGCTCCAAAAGGCCCTCAAAACGGCCAAAATCACATTCCCCAATGCCGAAATCTTCATCCCCCTCCTCAATTTTTCCGACAATTTGCCCGAGGAACATAAGGACAACCTCCGGCAAATTAATAGTTATATTCATAAAAACTACCATTTCATCCCAGCACTCACCAGCGACCAGTTCGCAACCGGTAGGGACAATATACATTGGACCGATACCACTGCCAGGAATATGCTGAAGCATTGGCTTCAGCATTTAAACTTGGCGTCCCCAAAAACCCGACCTGTCGGGGGGGCCACACCAGCACAAACAACACCACCACAAACACAAACAAAAACATTGTAAATCTGTCCAAAAAATTCATACTTACCTCGTCGCAGCGCTCCCTCCTCGACAAAGGCCTCAGCTTCGTTCCGTCCACCAGCCTCAGTTCCGAGTGGCACCACCAGGTCAAATTTGACCTACAGGAATACCACAGGGGGGTCAAATTAGCGGTGTTTTACGAGAAACAGGGGTCCCTCGTACCGCGACCTTTCACCCCGAGGTCTCAATGGGAGCCCTCACCTGGTCTTCTGCCGCCGGAGGTCCACGCGCTGGTCTCGGCGGACGAGCACCCATCGCTCCTCTCGGGTTGCGCCCTCGCGGTTGCGCCCAATCTCACACGGGCAGAAGCTGAGGCCTTGCAAAGTCTGAAAAACAACAAAGACATAGTCATTAAACCGGCAGACAAGGGAAGCGCAGTGGTCATCTTAGACAGGGCTCAATACATCTGGGAGGGCACCAGACAACTAAGCGACACCACATACTACTCCCCATTGACCACACCTATTTACCCCGACACTGCCCCTATGGTACAAAAAATAGTCAACAATTTAATAAACAAAAGATTCATTAACCACAAACAGCACACCTACCTCTTGGGGGAATCGGACCCCCGTCCCCGCAGGTTCTATTTACTGCCAAAAATACACAAAGAACCGCACAAGTGGAGCCGACCACATGAAATCCCCCCGGGCAGGCCTATCGTGTCAGACTGTGGTAGCGAGACTTATAGAACAGCAGAATTTATTGACTATTACTTGACCCCACTCTCCATTAAACACGCTAGCTACCTCAAAGACACATACGACTTTATTGACAAAATTAAAAATTTAGATATTCCCCAAGAAGCCATTTTGTTCACCATAGATATAGATAGTTTATACACCAATATTGACATTGACCAGGGCATCCAAGCCGTAAAAAACATTTTTGTGAAATATCGAGACGTTAGCAGGCCGGAGAAAGAACTCCTCCAGCTTCTCGATATCAATCTTAGGAGGAATGACTTCGAATTCAACGGGAAGTTCTTCCTCCAAATCAAAGGCACGGCCATGGGGAAGAAGTTCGCTCCGGCTTACGCCAATATTTTCATGGCGGAATGGGAGACTTCTGCCCTGGCGGCCTGCCCAATTCAGCCCCTCCACTATCTACGATATCTCGACGATATCTGGGGTGTTTGGGATCACTCCGTGGAGGAGTTTGAGGTGTTCCGCCACACCCTCAATACACACAATCCGAGCATTACCATCAAGTCCACCACCAGCCCCACCTCGGTGGACTTTTTGGATACCACCACCTTCAAAGGTCCAACATTCTGCTCCACCCATCACCTTGACATAAAAGTTTTCTTCAAACAAACAGACACCCATGCCCTCCTCCATAAGACCAGTTTCCACCCCCGACACACGTACGCGGGACTGGTCAAATCACAGTTGTTGAGGTTCCACCGAATCTGCACCAGGGAGGAGGACTTCATCACGGCCACTGGAACCCTGTTCTGTGCCCTGAGGATGAGGGGGTATTCTAGAACCTTCCTCAGGAGACAGTTCAGGTGCTTCCTTGACCCTAAAAAGCCCCCCCTCGGTGAGTCCATGATCCCATTCATCACCACATTCTCACCTGCGGCGGTGCAGATGTCCAGAATGGTAAAACAAAACTTTAGGGATTTTGTTGACAAAAGCGGGAGACTTAAACAACACTATTTGGTCTCAGCCTACCGGAAGAATCCTAGCCTGGGGGATTTGCTGGTTAGAGCTCGGGTCCCCTCCCTTAGAGACCCGCCCCCCACTCTAAGCAATGCTCCCTTTCAGCACATCCCCTGGTTGATCAACCGACACAATGGCAAGGTCTTCCGACCGCTGTGCAGAGGGGACGGGCACACGAAGAATTGTGTGTATGTTATCCTCTGCCAGCGCTGCCAAGTCATGTATGTTGGCGAAACGGGCAACACAATGGCCACCCGTTTTCGCCAACACAAATATAACATTGTCCGGCGGAAGAACACATCCACCCACCTAGTGCAACACTTCATCCGGCACGGGTGGGCTTCTGTCCGGGCGTGCGTGATCCAGGCAGACTCCAAGTGGAGTGTAGGCCAACGCAGGTGGACTGAACGCTCCTGGATCACAAAACTGGGCACCCGCCATCCGGGGGGCCTCAATGAGGCGTGAGTGCGAGCCCGCTGGGCCATAGATGGACCGTGCACACCCTTCTTATATTCTTTTTTACACTCTTTTATCGCCCTTCCCCCACCCCTTACCCTAACCCTAACCGACTCTCCTTTTTCACTCCTAAAACCTACCCGTCTCTCTTTTCTTTACACCTAACACCTACCCATCTCTCCTTCTCTTTATACCTAACCCTAACTCCTAACTCTAACCCTAACCCCAACCCCAACCCCAACCCTAACCCTAACCCTAACCCTAACCCTAACCCTAACCCTAACCCTAACCCTAACCCTAACCCTAACCCTAACCCTAACCCTAACCCTAACCCTAACCCTAACCCTAACCCTAACCCTAACCCTAACCCACATAGGGAAGCCGTCTCGACCACGGGGTTTCAAGGAAGCACCCTTTACCCACTGGAGAAGGAGAAGAGCTCCAGTGGGCGTGGCCCAGCCAGCCTGACGAGGCCTGAAAGGCCGAAACGCGCGTCGCTGGATATTATCCGCATGTGTTTGTCACTTCATTTAAAGCCCCGATTCGATTTCTTCCAGGGTCCTTGGGGTGGCCATCGTTCGGCTTGGCGTCGCCTGGACAGGTTGTGATGGAGCGAGCACACCCTCCTCTTCTCTCTTTTCTTTTTTTCACACTCTCTCTCTCTCTATCCCTCTCCCTCTCCTCTCCTAAACCTAACCTTTACTCTCTCCTCTCCTAAACCTAACCTTTACTCTCTCTCTCATCTCACTCTCTCTCTCTCTCTCTCACTCACTCTCTCTCTCTCTCTCTCTCTCTCTCTCTCTCTCTCTCTCTCTCTCTCTCTCTCTCTCTATCTCACTCTCTCTCTCTCCTAACCCTAACCCCAACCCCAACCACAAACCTAACCCTAACCCTAACCCTAACCCTAACCCTAACCCTAACCCTAACCCTAACCCTAACCCTAACCCTAACCCACTGCAGCACACTATATAACCTCCTCCATTTGGAGCCCAGGCTCATTCCCTCTCCGGCAGTTCATGAGATACCCTCCTGCCCGAGGACACATAGGGAAGCCGTCTCGACCACGGGGTTTCAAGGAAGCACCCTTTACCCACTGGAGAAGGAGAAGAGCTCCAGTGGGCGTGGCCCAGCCAGCCTGACGAGGCCTGAAAGGCCGAAACGCGCGTCGCTGGATATTATCCGCATGTGTTTGTCACTTCATTTAAAGCCCCGATTCGATTTCTTCCAGGGTCCTTGGGGTGGCCATCGTTCGGCTTGGCGTCGCCTGGACAGGTTGTGATGGAGCGAGCACACCCTCCTCTTCTCTCTTTTCTTTTTTTCACACTCTCTCTCTCTCTATCCCTCTCCCTCTCCTCTCCTAAACCTAACCTTTACTCTCTCCTCTCCTAAACCTAACCTTTACTCTCTCTCTCATCTCACTCTCTCTCTCTCTCTCTCACTCACTCTCTCTCTCTCTCTCTCTCTCTCTCTCTCTCTCTCTCTATCTCACTCTCTCTCTCTCCTAACCCTAACCCCAACCCCAACCACAAACCTAACCCTAACCCTAACCCTAACCCTAACCCTAACCCTAACCCTAACCCTAACCCTAACCCTAACCCTAACCCTAACCCTAACCCTAACCCTAACCCTAACCCTAACCCTAACCCTAACCCTAACCCTAACCCTAACCCTAACCCTAACCCTAACCCTAACCCTAACCCTAACCCTAACCCTAACCCTAACCCTAACCCTAACCCTAACCCTAACCCTAACCCTAACCCTAACCCTAACCCTAACCCTTCCCCCGACCCTACCACTAAACCTAACCAGCCCGCGCCTCCAGTCTGCCGTCAATAGGTGGCGCTCTGCCAGTGCGGATCCTCTGGGGGCCTTGTCGGTGAGTACTCTGTTTCATTTGTGCGAGTGTAGTGACGGGGCAACAAGTCATGCCATTGCTTAGACTTGTTTTGACACATTGTTCAACAGGAGGCTAGGTACTTCAAAGCAAACATTTTATTGCTTTGTGCAAACATCCCAATATTCAAGTGGATGTTAGGCTACTATGTGATGCATGTAATATGTCGAAATGACACATCACATATGTAAGAATTCTTATTTTGGAATTCTTTTGGAAGTCTTCTGACTCCACTGCAGTGTGAGCAACAGCCCCGCCCCCTGCAGCACACTATTTAAAGCCACCTCCTGTTTGAAGGCTCATTCCCTCTCCAGCAGTCGATCAGAACACATCCTGCTCACGGAGGACACACAGGGAGAGTCGGCATTTGGCACAGGGATTTCAAGGAAGCATCCCACCCACTGGTGGAACCAGGTGAGTCCCAGTGGGCGTGGCCCAGCCAGCCTGACGAGGCCTGAAAGGCCGAAACGCGCGTCGCTGGATGTTTGTCCGCATGTGTCGTCATTGCATTTAACGCCTGTCTCGGATTGCTTGCTTTTCAGGGTCCTTTCAGGGGGTCTCGCTGTGGCGCAGGCGTTCCCGATTCGGATTGCTTAATTGCAGAGTCCTCGGGATGTCCTGCGTTTGGCGGGGGCGTGGCCTAGGCAGACTGTCGAAGGACTGTGCACACTCCTCCCCGCCCACTACCCTTCCCCCGACCCTACCACTAAACCTAACCAGCCCGCGCCTCCAGTCTGCCGTCAATAGGTGGCGCTCTGCCAGTGCGGATCCTCTGGGGGCCTTGTCGGTGAGTACTCTGTTTCATTTGTGCGAGTGTAGTGACGGGGCAACAAGTCATGCCATTGCTTAGACTTGTTTTGACACATTGTTCAACAGGAGGCTAGGTACTTCAAAGCAAACATTTTATTGCTTTGTGCAAACATCCCAATATTCAAGTGGATGTTAGGCTACTATGTGATGCATGTAATATGTCGAAATGACACATCACATATGTAAGAATTCTTATTTTGGAATTCTTTTGGAAGTCTTCTGACTCCACTGCAGTGTGAGCAACAGCCCCGCCCCCTGCAGCACACTATTTAAAGCCACCTCCTGTTTGAAGGCTCATTCCCTCTCCAGCAGTCGATCAGAACACATCCTGCTCACGGAGGACACACAGGGAGAGTCGGCATTTGGCACAGGGATTTCAAGGAAGCATCCCACCCACTGGTGGAACCAGGTGAGTCCCAGTGGGCGTGGCCCAGCCAGCCTGACGAGGCCTGAAAGGCCGAAACGCGCGTCGCTGGATGTTTGTCCGCATGTGTCGTCATTGCATTTAACGCCTGTCTCGGATTGCTTGCTTTTCAGGGTCCTTTCAGGGGGTCTCGCTGTGGCGCAGGCGTTCCCGATTCGGATTGCTTAATTGCAGAGTCCTCGGGATGTCCTGCGTTTGGCGGGGGCGTGGCCTAGGCAGACTGTCGAAGGACTGTGCACACTCCTCCCCGCCCACTACCCTTCCCCCGACCCTACCACTAAACCTAACCAGCCCGCGCCTCCAGTCTGCCGTCAATAGGTGGCGCTCTGCCAGTGCGGATCCTCTGGGGGCCTTGTCGGTGAGTACTCTGTTTCATTTGTGCGAGTGTAGTGACGGGGCAACAAGTCATGCCATTGCTTAGACTTGTTTTGACACATTGTTCAACAGGAGGCTAGGTACTTCAAAGCAAACATTTTATTGCTTTGTGCAAACATCCCAATATTCAAGTGGATGTTAGGCTACTATGTGATGCATGTAATATGTCGAAATGACACATCACATATGTAAGAATTCTTATTTTGGAATTCTTTTGGAAGTCTTCTGACTCCACTGCAGTGTGAGCAACAGCCCCGCCCCCTGCAGCACACTATTTAAAGCCACCTCCTGTTTGAAGGCTCATTCCCTCTCCAGCAGTCGATCAGAACACATCCTGCTCACGGAGGACACACAGGGAGAGTCGGCATTTGGCACAGGGATTTCAAGGAAGCATCCCACCCACTGGTGGAACCAGGTGAGTCCCAGTGGGCGTGGCCCAGCCAGCCTGACGAGGCCTGAAAGGCCGAAACGCGCGTCGCTGGATGTTTGTCCGCATGTGTCGTCATTGCATTTAACGCCTGTCTCGGATTGCTTGCTTTTCAGGGTCCTTTCAGGGGGTCTCGCTGTGGCGCAGGCGTTCCCGATTCGGATTGCTTAATTGCAGAGTCCTCGGGATGTCCTGCGTTTGGCGGGGGCGTGGCCTAGGCAGACTGTCGAAGGACTGTGCACACTCCTCCCCGCCCACTACCCTTCCCCCGACCCTACCACTAAACCTAACCAGCCCGCGCCTCCAGTCTGCCGTCAATAGGTGGCGCTCTGCCAGTGCGGATCCTCTGGGGGCCTTGTCGGTGAGTACTCTGTTTCATTTGTGCGAGTGTAGTGACGGGGCAACAAGTCATGCCATTGCTTAGACTTGTTTTGACACATTGTTCAACAGGAGGCTAGGTACTTCAAAGCAAACATTTTATTGCTTTGTGCAAACATCCCAATATTCAAGTGGATGTTAGGCTACTATGTGATGCATGTAATATGTCGAAATGACACATCACATATGTAAGAATTCTTATTTTGGAATTCTTTTGGAAGTCTTCTGACTCCACTGCAGTGTGAGCAACAGCCCCGCCCCCTGCAGCACACTATTTAAAGCCACCTCCTGTTTGAAGGCTCATTCCCTCTCCAGCAGTCGATCAGAACACATCCTGCTCACGGAGGACACACAGGGAGAGTCGGCATTTGGCACAGGGATTTCAAGGAAGCATCCCACCCACTGGTGGAACCAGGTGAGTCCCAGTGGGCGTGGCCCAGCCAGCCTGACGAGGCCTGAAAGGCCGAAACGCGCGTCGCTGGATGTTTGTCCGCATGTGTCGTCATTGCATTTAACGCCTGTCTCGGATTGCTTGCTTTTCAGGGTCCTTTCAGGGGGTCTCGCTGTGGCGCAGGCGTTCCCGATTCGGATTGCTTAATTGCAGAGTCCTCGGGATGTCCTGCGTTTGGCGGGGGCGTGGCCTAGGCAGACTGTCGAAGGACTGTGCACACTCCTCCCCGCCCACTACCCTTCCCCCGACCCTACCACTAAACCTAACCAGCCCGCGCCTCCAGTCTGCCGTCAATAGGTGGCGCTCTGCCAGTGCGGATCCTCTGGGGGCCTTGTCGGTGAGTACTCTGTTTCATTTGTGCGAGTGTAGTGACGGGGCAACAAGTCATGCCATTGCTTAGACTTGTTTTGACACATTGTTCAACAGGAGGCTAGGTACTTCAAAGCAAACATTTTATTGCTTTGTGCAAACATCCCAATATTCAAGTGGATGTTAGGCTACTATGTGATGCATGTAATATGTCGAAATGACACATCACATATGTAAGAATTCTTATTTTGGAATTCTTTTGGAAGTCTTCTGACTCCACTGCAGTGTGAGCAACAGCCCCGCCCCCTGCAGCACACTATTTAAAGCCACCTCCTGTTTGAAGGCTCATTCCCTCTCCAGCAGTCGATCAGAACACATCCTGCTCACGGAGGACACACAGGGAGAGTCGGCATTTGGCACAGGGATTTCAAGGAAGCATCCCACCCACTGGTGGAACCAGGTGAGTCCCAGTGGGCGTGGCCCAGCCAGCCTGACGAGGCCTGAAAGGCCGAAACGCGCGTCGCTGGATGTTTGTCCGCATGTGTCGTCATTGCATTTAACGCCTGTCTCGGATTGCTTGCTTTTCAGGGTCCTTTCAGGGGGTCTCGCTGTGGCGCAGGCGTTCCCGATTCGGATTGCTTAATTGCAGAGTCCTCGGGATGTCCTGCGTTTGGCGGGGGCGTGGCCTAGGCAGACTGTCGAAGGACTGTGCACACTCCTCCCCGCCCACTACCCTTCCCCCGACCCTACCACTAAACCTAACCAGCCCGCGCCTCCAGTCTGCCGTCAATAGGTGGCGCTCTGCCAGTGCGGATCCTCTGGGGGCCTTGTCGGTGAGTACTCTGTTTCATTTGTGCGAGTGTAGTGACGGGGCAACAAGTCATGCCATTGCTTAGACTTGTTTTGACACATTGTTCAACAGGAGGCTAGGTACTTCAAAGCAAACATTTTATTGCTTTGTGCAAACATCCCAATATTCAAGTGGATGTTAGGCTACTATGTGATGCATGTAATATGTCGAAATGACACATCACATATGTAAGAATTCTTATTTTGGAATTCTTTTGGAAGTCTTCTGACTCCACTGCAGTGTGAGCAACAGCCCCGCCCCCTGCAGCACACTATTTAAAGCCACCTCCTGTTTGAAGGCTCATTCCCTCTCCAGCAGTCGATCAGAACACATCCTGCTCACGGAGGACACACAGGGAGAGTCGGCATTTGGCACAGGGATTTCAAGGAAGCATCCCACCCACTGGTGGAACCAGGTGAGTCCCAGTGGGCGTGGCCCAGCCAGCCTGACGAGGCCTGAAAGGCCGAAACGCGCGTCGCTGGATGTTTGTCCGCATGTGTCGTCATTGCATTTAACGCCTGTCTCGGATTGCTTGCTTTTCAGGGTCCTTTCAGGGGGTCTCGCTGTGGCGCAGGCGTTCCCGATTCGGATTGCTTAATTGCAGAGTCCTCGGGATGTCCTGCGTTTGGCGGGGGCGTGGCCTAGGCAGACTGTCGAAGGACTGTGCACACTCCTCCCCGCCCACTACCCTTCCCCCGACCCTACCACTAAACCTAACCAGCCCGCGCCTCCAGTCTGCCGTCAATAGGTGGCGCTCTGCCAGTGCGGATCCTCTGGGGGCCTTGTCGGTGAGTACTCTGTTTCATTTGTGCGAGTGTAGTGACGGGGCAACAAGTCATGCCATTGCTTAGACTTGTTTTGACACATTGTTCAACAGGAGGCTAGGTACTTCAAAGCAAACATTTTATTGCTTTGTGCAAACATCCCAATATTCAAGTGGATGTTAGGCTACTATGTGATGCATGTAATATGTCGAAATGACACATCACATATGTAAGAATTCTTATTTTGGAATTCTTTTGGAAGTCTTCTGACTCCACTGCAGTGTGAGCAACAGCCCCGCCCCCTGCAGCACACTATTTAAAGCCACCTCCTGTTTGAAGGCTCATTCCCTCTCCAGCAGTCGATCAGAACACATCCTGCTCACGGAGGACACACAGGGAGAGTCGGCATTTGGCACAGGGATTTCAAGGAAGCATCCCACCCACTGGTGGAACCAGGTGAGTCCCAGTGGGCGTGGCCCAGCCAGCCTGACGAGGCCTGAAAGGCCGAAACGCGCGTCGCTGGATGTTTGTCCGCATGTGTCGTCATTGCATTTAACGCCTGTCTCGGATTGCTTGCTTTTCAGGGTCCTTTCAGGGGGTCTCGCTGTGGCGCAGGCGTTCCCGATTCGGATTGCTTAATTGCAGAGTCCTCGGGATGTCCTGCGTTTGGCGGGGGCGTGGCCTAGGCAGACTGTCGAAGGACTGTGCACACTCCTCCCCGCCCACTACCCTTCCCCCGACCCTACCACTAAACCTAACCAGCCCGCGCCTCCAGTCTGCCGTCAATAGGTGGCGCTCTGCCAGTGCGGATCCTCTGGGGGCCTTGTCGGTGAGTACTCTGTTTCATTTGTGCGAGTGTAGTGACGGGGCAACAAGTCATGCCATTGCTTAGACTTGTTTTGACACATTGTTCAACAGGAGGCTAGGTACTTCAAAGCAAACATTTTATTGCTTTGTGCAAACATCCCAATATTCAAGTGGATGTTAGGCTACTATGTGATGCATGTAATATGTCGAAATGACACATCACATATGTAAGAATTCTTATTTTGGAATTCTTTTGGAAGTCTTCTGACTCCACTGCAGTGTGAGCAACAGCCCCGCCCCCTGCAGCACACTATTTAAAGCCACCTCCTGTTTGAAGGCTCATTCCCTCTCCAGCAGTCGATCAGAACACATCCTGCTCACGGAGGACACACAGGGAGAGTCGGCATTTGGCACAGGGATTTCAAGGAAGCATCCCACCCACTGGTGGAACCAGGTGAGTCCCAGTGGGCGTGGCCCAGCCAGCCTGACGAGGCCTGAAAGGCCGAAACGCGCGTCGCTGGATGTTTGTCCGCATGTGTCGTCATTGCATTTAACGCCTGTCTCGGATTGCTTGCTTTTCAGGGTCCTTTCAGGGGGTCTCGCTGTGGCGCAGGCGTTCCCGATTCGGATTGCTTAATTGCAGAGTCCTCGGGATGTCCTGCGTTTGGCGGGGGCGTGGCCTAGGCAGACTGTCGAAGGACTGTGCACACTCCTCCCCGCCCACTACCCTTCCCCCGACCCTACCACTAAACCTAACCAGCCCGCGCCTCCAGTCTGCCGTCAATAGGTGGCGCTCTGCCAGTGCGGATCCTCTGGGGGCCTTGTCGGTGAGTACTCTGTTTCATTTGTGCGAGTGTAGTGACGGGGCAACAAGTCATGCCATTGCTTAGACTTGTTTTGACACATTGTTCAACAGGAGGCTAGGTACTTCAAAGCAAACATTTTATTGCTTTGTGCAAACATCCCAATATTCAAGTGGATGTTAGGCTACTATGTGATGCATGTAATATGTCGAAATGACACATCACATATGTAAGAATTCTTATTTTGGAATTCTTTTGGAAGTCTTCTGACTCCACTGCAGTGTGAGCAACAGCCCCGCCCCCTGCAGCACACTATTTAAAGCCACCTCCTGTTTGAAGGCTCATTCCCTCTCCAGCAGTCGATCAGAACACATCCTGCTCACGGAGGACACACAGGGAGAGTCGGCATTTGGCACAGGGATTTCAAGGAAGCATCCCACCCACTGGTGGAACCAGGTGAGTCCCAGTGGGCGTGGCCCAGCCAGCCTGACGAGGCCTGAAAGGCCGAAACGCGCGTCGCTGGATGTTTGTCCGCATGTGTCGTCATTGCATTTAACGCCTGTCTCGGATTGCTTGCTTTTCAGGGTCCTTTCAGGGGGTCTCGCTGTGGCGCAGGCGTTCCCGATTCGGATTGCTTAATTGCAGAGTCCTCGGGATGTCCTGCGTTTGGCGGGGGCGTGGCCTAGGCAGACTGTCGAAGGACTGTGCACACTCCTCCCCGCCCACTACCCTTCCCCCGACCCTACCACTAAACCTAACCAGCCCGCGCCTCCAGTCTGCCGTCAATAGGTGGCGCTCTGCCAGTGCGGATCCTCTGGGGGCCTTGTCGGTGAGTACTCTGTTTCATTTGTGCGAGTGTAGTGACGGGGCAACAAGTCATGCCATTGCTTAGACTTGTTTTGACACATTGTTCAACAGGAGGCTAGGTACTTCAAAGCAAACATTTTATTGCTTTGTGCAAACATCCCAATATTCAAGTGGATGTTAGGCTACTATGTGATGCATGTAATATGTCGAAATGACACATCACATATGTAAGAATTCTTATTTTGGAATTCTTTTGGAAGTCTTCTGACTCCACTGCAGTGTGAGCAACAGCCCCGCCCCCTGCAGCACACTATTTAAAGCCACCTCCTGTTTGAAGGCTCATTCCCTCTCCAGCAGTCGATCAGAACACATCCTGCTCACGGAGGACACACAGGGAGAGTCGGCATTTGGCACAGGGATTTCAAGGAAGCATCCCACCCACTGGTGGAACCAGGTGAGTCCCAGTGGGCGTGGCCCAGCCAGCCTGACGAGGCCTGAAAGGCCGAAACGCGCGTCGCTGGATGTTTGTCCGCATGTGTCGTCATTGCATTTAACGCCTGTCTCGGATTGCTTGCTTTTCAGGGTCCTTTCAGGGGGTCTCGCTGTGGCGCAGGCGTTCCCGATTCGGATTGCTTAATTGCAGAGTCCTCGGGATGTCCTGCGTTTGGCGGGGGCGTGGCCTAGGCAGACTGTCGAAGGACTGTGCACACTCCTCCCCGCCCACTACCCTTCCCCCGACCCTACCACTAAACCTAACCAGCCCGCGCCTCCAGTCTGCCGTCAATAGGTGGCGCTCTGCCAGTGCGGATCCTCTGGGGGCCTTGTCGGTGAGTACTCTGTTTCATTTGTGCGAGTGTAGTGACGGGGCAACAAGTCATGCCATTGCTTAGACTTGTTTTGACACATTGTTCAACAGGAGGCTAGGTACTTCAAAGCAAACATTTTATTGCTTTGTGCAAACATCCCAATATTCAAGTGGATGTTAGGCTACTATGTGATGCATGTAATATGTCGAAATGACACATCACATATGTAAGAATTCTTATTTTGGAATTCTTTTGGAAGTCTTCTGACTCCACTGCAGTGTGAGCAACAGCCCCGCCCCCTGCAGCACACTATTTAAAGCCACCTCCTGTTTGAAGGCTCATTCCCTCTCCAGCAGTCGATCAGAACACATCCTGCTCACGGAGGACACACAGGGAGAGTCGGCATTTGGCACAGGGATTTCAAGGAAGCATCCCACCCACTGGTGGAACCAGGTGAGTCCCAGTGGGCGTGGCCCAGCCAGCCTGACGAGGCCTGAAAGGCCGAAACGCGCGTCGCTGGATGTTTGTCCGCATGTGTCGTCATTGCATTTAACGCCTGTCTCGGATTGCTTGCTTTTCAGGGTCCTTTCAGGGGGTCTCGCTGTGGCGCAGGCGTTCCCGATTCGGATTGCTTAATTGCAGAGTCCTCGGGATGTCCTGCGTTTGGCGGGGGCGTGGCCTAGGCAGACTGTCGAAGGACTGTGCACACTCCTCCCCGCCCACTACCCTTCCCCCGACCCTACCACTAAACCTAACCAGCCCGCGCCTCCAGTCTGCCGTCAATAGGTGGCGCTCTGCCAGTGCGGATCCTCTGGGGGCCTTGTCGGTGAGTACTCTGTTTCATTTGTGCGAGTGTAGTGACGGGGCAACAAGTCATGCCATTGCTTAGACTTGTTTTGACACATTGTTCAACAGGAGGCTAGGTACTTCAAAGCAAACATTTTATTGCTTTGTGCAAACATCCCAATATTCAAGTGGATGTTAGGCTACTATGTGATGCATGTAATATGTCGAAATGACACATCACATATGTAAGAATTCTTATTTTGGAATTCTTTTGGAAGTCTTCTGACTCCACTGCAGTGTGAGCAACAGCCCCGCCCCCTGCAGCACACTATTTAAAGCCACCTCCTGTTTGAAGGCTCATTCCCTCTCCAGCAGTCGATCAGAACACATCCTGCTCACGGAGGACACACAGGGAGAGTCGGCATTTGGCACAGGGATTTCAAGGAAGCATCCCACCCACTGGTGGAACCAGGTGAGTCCCAGTGGGCGTGGCCCAGCCAGCCTGACGAGGCCTGAAAGGCCGAAACGCGCGTCGCTGGATGTTTGTCCGCATGTGTCGTCATTGCATTTAACGCCTGTCTCGGATTGCTTGCTTTTCAGGGTCCTTTCAGGGGGTCTCGCTGTGGCGCAGGCGTTCCCGATTCGGATTGCTTAATTGCAGAGTCCTCGGGATGTCCTGCGTTTGGCGGGGGCGTGGCCTAGGCAGACTGTCGAAGGACTGTGCACACTCCTCCCCGCCCACTACCCTTCCCCCGACCCTACCACTAAACCTAACCAGCCCGCGCCTCCAGTCTGCCGTCAATAGGTGGCGCTCTGCCAGTGCGGATCCTCTGGGGGCCTTGTCGGTGAGTACTCTGTTTCATTTGTGCGAGTGTAGTGACGGGGCAACAAGTCATGCCATTGCTTAGACTTGTTTTGACACATTGTTCAACAGGAGGCTAGGTACTTCAAAGCAAACATTTTATTGCTTTGTGCAAACATCCCAATATTCAAGTGGATGTTAGGCTACTATGTGATGCATGTAATATGTCGAAATGACACATCACATATGTAAGAATTCTTATTTTGGAATTCTTTTGGAAGTCTTCTGACTCCACTGCAGTGTGAGCAACAGCCCCGCCCCCTGCAGCACACTATTTAAAGCCACCTCCTGTTTGAAGGCTCATTCCCTCTCCAGCAGTCGATCAGAACACATCCTGCTCACGGAGGACACACAGGGAGAGTCGGCATTTGGCACAGGGATTTCAAGGAAGCATCCCACCCACTGGTGGAACCAGGTGAGTCCCAGTGGGCGTGGCCCAGCCAGCCTGACGAGGCCTGAAAGGCCGAAACGCGCGTCGCTGGATGTTTGTCCGCATGTGTCGTCATTGCATTTAACGCCTGTCTCGGATTGCTTGCTTTTCAGGGTCCTTTCAGGGGGTCTCGCTGTGGCGCAGGCGTTCCCGATTCGGATTGCTTAATTGCAGAGTCCTCGGGATGTCCTGCGTTTGGCGGGGGCGTGGCCTAGGCAGACTGTCGAAGGACTGTGCACACTCCTCCCCGCCCACTACCCTTCCCCCGACCCTACCACTAAACCTAACCAGCCCGCGCCTCCAGTCTGCCGTCAATAGGTGGCGCTCTGCCAGTGCGGATCCTCTGGGGGCCTTGTCGGTGAGTACTCTGTTTCATTTGTGCGAGTGTAGTGACGGGGCAACAAGTCATGCCATTGCTTAGACTTGTTTTGACACATTGTTCAACAGGAGGCTAGGTACTTCAAAGCAAACATTTTATTGCTTTGTGCAAACATCCCAATATTCAAGTGGATGTTAGGCTACTATGTGATGCATGTAATATGTCGAAATGACACATCACATATGTAAGAATTCTTATTTTGGAATTCTTTTGGAAGTCTTCTGACTCCACTGCAGTGTGAGCAACAGCCCCGCCCCCTGCAGCACACTATTTAAAGCCACCTCCTGTTTGAAGGCTCATTCCCTCTCCAGCAGTCGATCAGAACACATCCTGCTCACGGAGGACACACAGGGAGAGTCGGCATTTGGCACAGGGATTTCAAGGAAGCATCCCACCCACTGGTGGAACCAGGTGAGTCCCAGTGGGCGTGGCCCAGCCAGCCTGACGAGGCCTGAAAGGCCGAAACGCGCGTCGCTGGATGTTTGTCCGCATGTGTCGTCATTGCATTTAACGCCTGTCTCGGATTGCTTGCTTTTCAGGGTCCTTTCAGGGGGTCTCGCTGTGGCGCAGGCGTTCCCGATTCGGATTGCTTAATTGCAGAGTCCTCGGGATGTCCTGCGTTTGGCGGGGGCGTGGCCTAGGCAGACTGTCGAAGGACTGTGCACACTCCTCCCCGCCCACTACCCTTCCCCCGACCCTACCACTAAACCTAACCAGCCCGCGCCTCCAGTCTGCCGTCAATAGGTGGCGCTCTGCCAGTGCGGATCCTCTGGGGGCCTTGTCGGTGAGTACTCTGTTTCATTTGTGCGAGTGTAGTGACGGGGCAACAAGTCATGCCATTGCTTAGACTTGTTTTGACACATTGTTCAACAGGAGGCTAGGTACTTCAAAGCAAACATTTTATTGCTTTGTGCAAACATCCCAATATTCAAGTGGATGTTAGGCTACTATGTGATGCATGTAATATGTCGAAATGACACATCACATATGTAAGAATTCTTATTTTGGAATTCTTTTGGAAGTCTTCTGACTCCACTGCAGTGTGAGCAACAGCCCCGCCCCCTGCAGCACACTATTTAAAGCCACCTCCTGTTTGAAGGCTCATTCCCTCTCCAGCAGTCGATCAGAACACATCCTGCTCACGGAGGACACACAGGGAGAGTCGGCATTTGGCACAGGGATTTCAAGGAAGCATCCCACCCACTGGTGGAACCAGGTGAGTCCCAGTGGGCGTGGCCCAGCCAGCCTGACGAGGCCTGAAAGGCCGAAACGCGCGTCGCTGGATGTTTGTCCGCATGTGTCGTCATTGCATTTAACGCCTGTCTCGGATTGCTTGCTTTTCAGGGTCCTTTCAGGGGGTCTCGCTGTGGCGCAGGCGTTCCCGATTCGGATTGCTTAATTGCAGAGTCCTCGGGATGTCCTGCGTTTGGCGGGGGCGTGGCCTAGGCAGACTGTCGAAGGACTGTGCACACTCCTCCCCGCCCACTACCCTTCCCCCGACCCTACCACTAAACCTAACCAGCCCGCGCCTCCAGTCTGCCGTCAATAGGTGGCGCTCTGCCAGTGCGGATCCTCTGGGGGCCTTGTCGGTGAGTACTCTGTTTCATTTGTGCGAGTGTAGTGACGGGGCAACAAGTCATGCCATTGCTTAGACTTGTTTTGACACATTGTTCAACAGGAGGCTAGGTACTTCAAAGCAAACATTTTATTGCTTTGTGCAAACATCCCAATATTCAAGTGGATGTTAGGCTACTATGTGATGCATGTAATATGTCGAAATGACACATCACATATGTAAGAATTCTTATTTTGGAATTCTTTTGGAAGTCTTCTGACTCCACTGCAGTGTGAGCAACAGCCCCGCCCCCTGCAGCACACTATTTAAAGCCACCTCCTGTTTGAAGGCTCATTCCCTCTCCAGCAGTCGATCAGAACACATCCTGCTCACGGAGGACACACAGGGAGAGTCGGCATTTGGCACAGGGATTTCAAGGAAGCATCCCACCCACTGGTGGAACCAGGTGAGTCCCAGTGGGCGTGGCCCAGCCAGCCTGACGAGGCCTGAAAGGCCGAAACGCGCGTCGCTGGATGTTTGTCCGCATGTGTCGTCATTGCATTTAACGCCTGTCTCGGATTGCTTGCTTTTCAGGGTCCTTTCAGGGGGTCTCGCTGTGGCGCAGGCGTTCCCGATTCGGATTGCTTAATTGCAGAGTCCTCGGGATGTCCTGCGTTTGGCGGGGGCGTGGCCTAGGCAGACTGTCGAAGGACTGTGCACACTCCTCCCCGCCCACTACCCTTCCCCCGACCCTACCACTAAACCTAACCAGCCCGCGCCTCCAGTCTGCCGTCAATAGGTGGCGCTCTGCCAGTGCGGATCCTCTGGGGGCCTTGTCGGTGAGTACTCTGTTTCATTTGTGCGAGTGTAGTGACGGGGCAACAAGTCATGCCATTGCTTAGACTTGTTTTGACACATTGTTCAACAGGAGGCTAGGTACTTCAAAGCAAACATTTTATTGCTTTGTGCAAACATCCCAATATTCAAGTGGATGTTAGGCTACTATGTGATGCATGTAATATGTCGAAATGACACATCACATATGTAAGAATTCTTATTTTGGAATTCTTTTGGAAGTCTTCTGACTCCACTGCAGTGTGAGCAACAGCCCCGCCCCCTGCAGCACACTATTTAAAGCCACCTCCTGTTTGAAGGCTCATTCCCTCTCCAGCAGTCGATCAGAACACATCCTGCTCACGGAGGACACACAGGGAGAGTCGGCATTTGGCACAGGGATTTCAAGGAAGCATCCCACCCACTGGTGGAACCAGGTGAGTCCCAGTGGGCGTGGCCCAGCCAGCCTGACGAGGCCTGAAAGGCCGAAACGCGCGTCGCTGGATGTTTGTCCGCATGTGTCGTCATTGCATTTAACGCCTGTCTCGGATTGCTTGCTTTTCAGGGTCCTTTCAGGGGGTCTCGCTGTGGCGCAGGCGTTCCCGATTCGGATTGCTTAATTGCAGAGTCCTCGGGATGTCCTGCGTTTGGCGGGGGCGTGGCCTAGGCAGACTGTCGAAGGACTGTGCACACTCCTCCCCGCCCACTACCCTTCCCCCGACCCTACCACTAAACCTAACCAGCCCGCGCCTCCAGTCTGCCGTCAATAGGTGGCGCTCTGCCAGTGCGGATCCTCTGGGGGCCTTGTCGGTGAGTACTCTGTTTCATTTGTGCGAGTGTAGTGACGGGGCAACAAGTCATGCCATTGCTTAGACTTGTTTTGACACATTGTTCAACAGGAGGCTAGGTACTTCAAAGCAAACATTTTATTGCTTTGTGCAAACATCCCAATATTCAAGTGGATGTTAGGCTACTATGTGATGCATGTAATATGTCGAAATGACACATCACATATGTAAGAATTCTTATTTTGGAATTCTTTTGGAAGTCTTCTGACTCCACTGCAGTGTGAGCAACAGCCCCGCCCCCTGCAGCACACTATTTAAAGCCACCTCCTGTTTGAAGGCTCATTCCCTCTCCAGCAGTCGATCAGAACACATCCTGCTCACGGAGGACACACAGGGAGAGTCGGCATTTGGCACAGGGATTTCAAGGAAGCATCCCACCCACTGGTGGAACCAGGTGAGTCCCAGTGGGCGTGGCCCAGCCAGCCTGACGAGGCCTGAAAGGCCGAAACGCGCGTCGCTGGATGTTTGTCCGCATGTGTCGTCATTGCATTTAACGCCTGTCTCGGATTGCTTGCTTTTCAGGGTCCTTTCAGGGGGTCTCGCTGTGGCGCAGGCGTTCCCGATTCGGATTGCTTAATTGCAGAGTCCTCGGGATGTCCTGCGTTTGGCGGGGGCGTGGCCTAGGCAGACTGTCGAAGGACTGTGCACACTCCTCCCCGCCCACTACCCTTCCCCCGACCCTACCACTAAACCTAACCAGCCCGCGCCTCCAGTCTGCCGTCAATAGGTGGCGCTCTGCCAGTGCGGATCCTCTGGGGGCCTTGTCGGTGAGTACTCTGTTTCATTTGTGCGAGTGTAGTGACGGGGCAACAAGTCATGCCATTGCTTAGACTTGTTTTGACACATTGTTCAACAGGAGGCTAGGTACTTCAAAGCAAACATTTTATTGCTTTGTGCAAACATCCCAATATTCAAGTGGATGTTAGGCTACTATGTGATGCATGTAATATGTCGAAATGACACATCACATATGTAAGAATTCTTATTTTGGAATTCTTTTGGAAGTCTTCTGACTCCACTGCAGTGTGAGCAACAGCCCCGCCCCCTGCAGCACACTATTTAAAGCCACCTCCTGTTTGAAGGCTCATTCCCTCTCCAGCAGTCGATCAGAACACATCCTGCTCACGGAGGACACACAGGGAGAGTCGGCATTTGGCACAGGGATTTCAAGGAAGCATCCCACCCACTGGTGGAACCAGGTGAGTCCCAGTGGGCGTGGCCCAGCCAGCCTGACGAGGCCTGAAAGGCCGAAACGCGCGTCGCTGGATGTTTGTCCGCATGTGTCGTCATTGCATTTAACGCCTGTCTCGGATTGCTTGCTTTTCAGGGTCCTTTCAGGGGGTCTCGCTGTGGCGCAGGCGTTCCCGATTCGGATTGCTTAATTGCAGAGTCCTCGGGATGTCCTGCGTTTGGCGGGGGCGTGGCCTAGGCAGACTGTCGAAGGACTGTGCACACTCCTCCCCGCCCACTACCCTTCCCCCGACCCTACCACTAAACCTAACCAGCCCGCGCCTCCAGTCTGCCGTCAATAGGTGGCGCTCTGCCAGTGCGGATCCTCTGGGGGCCTTGTCGGTGAGTACTCTGTTTCATTTGTGCGAGTGTAGTGACGGGGCAACAAGTCATGCCATTGCTTAGACTTGTTTTGACACATTGTTCAACAGGAGGCTAGGTACTTCAAAGCAAACATTTTATTGCTTTGTGCAAACATCCCAATATTCAAGTGGATGTTAGGCTACTATGTGATGCATGTAATATGTCGAAATGACACATCACATATGTAAGAATTCTTATTTTGGAATTCTTTTGGAAGTCTTCTGACTCCACTGCAGTGTGAGCAACAGCCCCGCCCCCTGCAGCACACTATTTAAAGCCACCTCCTGTTTGAAGGCTCATTCCCTCTCCAGCAGTCGATCAGAACACATCCTGCTCACGGAGGACACACAGGGAGAGTCGGCATTTGGCACAGGGATTTCAAGGAAGCATCCCACCCACTGGTGGAACCAGGTGAGTCCCAGTGGGCGTGGCCCAGCCAGCCTGACGAGGCCTGAAAGGCCGAAACGCGCGTCGCTGGATGTTTGTCCGCATGTGTCGTCATTGCATTTAACGCCTGTCTCGGATTGCTTGCTTTTCAGGGTCCTTTCAGGGGGTCTCGCTGTGGCGCAGGCGTTCCCGATTCGGATTGCTTAATTGCAGAGTCCTCGGGATGTCCTGCGTTTGGCGGGGGCGTGGCCTAGGCAGACTGTCGAAGGACTGTGCACACTCCTCCCCGCCCACTACCCTTCCCCCGACCCTACCACTAAACCTAACCAGCCCGCGCCTCCAGTCTGCCGTCAATAGGTGGCGCTCTGCCAGTGCGGATCCTCTGGGGGCCTTGTCGGTGAGTACTCTGTTTCATTTGTGCGAGTGTAGTGACGGGGCAACAAGTCATGCCATTGCTTAGACTTGTTTTGACACATTGTTCAACAGGAGGCTAGGTACTTCAAAGCAAACATTTTATTGCTTTGTGCAAACATCCCAATATTCAAGTGGATGTTAGGCTACTATGTGATGCATGTAATATGTCGAAATGACACATCACATATGTAAGAATTCTTATTTTGGAATTCTTTTGGAAGTCTTCTGACTCCACTGCAGTGTGAGCAACAGCCCCGCCCCCTGCAGCACACTATTTAAAGCCACCTCCTGTTTGAAGGCTCATTCCCTCTCCAGCAGTCGATCAGAACACATCCTGCTCACGGAGGACACACAGGGAGAGTCGGCATTTGGCACAGGGATTTCAAGGAAGCATCCCACCCACTGGTGGAACCAGGTGAGTCCCAGTGGGCGTGGCCCAGCCAGCCTGACGAGGCCTGAAAGGCCGAAACGCGCGTCGCTGGATGTTTGTCCGCATGTGTCGTCATTGCATTTAACGCCTGTCTCGGATTGCTTGCTTTTCAGGGTCCTTTCAGGGGGTCTCGCTGTGGCGCAGGCGTTCCCGATTCGGATTGCTTAATTGCAGAGTCCTCGGGATGTCCTGCGTTTGGCGGGGGCGTGGCCTAGGCAGACTGTCGAAGGACTGTGCACACTCCTCCCCGCCCACTACCCTTCCCCCGACCCTACCACTAAACCTAACCAGCCCGCGCCTCCAGTCTGCCGTCAATAGGTGGCGCTCTGCCAGTGCGGATCCTCTGGGGGCCTTGTCGGTGAGTACTCTGTTTCATTTGTGCGAGTGTAGTGACGGGGCAACAAGTCATGCCATTGCTTAGACTTGTTTTGACACATTGTTCAACAGGAGGCTAGGTACTTCAAAGCAAACATTTTATTGCTTTGTGCAAACATCCCAATATTCAAGTGGATGTTAGGCTACTATGTGATGCATGTAATATGTCGAAATGACACATCACATATGTAAGAATTCTTATTTTGGAATTCTTTTGGAAGTCTTCTGACTCCACTGCAGTGTGAGCAACAGCCCCGCCCCCTGCAGCACACTATTTAAAGCCACCTCCTGTTTGAAGGCTCATTCCCTCTCCAGCAGTCGATCAGAACACATCCTGCTCACGGAGGACACACAGGGAGAGTCGGCATTTGGCACAGGGATTTCAAGGAAGCATCCCACCCACTGGTGGAACCAGGTGAGTCCCAGTGGGCGTGGCCCAGCCAGCCTGACGAGGCCTGAAAGGCCGAAACGCGCGTCGCTGGATGTTTGTCCGCATGTGTCGTCATTGCATTTAACGCCTGTCTCGGATTGCTTGCTTTTCAGGGTCCTTTCAGGGGGTCTCGCTGTGGCGCAGGCGTTCCCGATTCGGATTGCTTAATTGCAGAGTCCTCGGGATGTCCTGCGTTTGGCGGGGGCGTGGCCTAGGCAGACTGTCGAAGGACTGTGCACACTCCTCCCCGCCCACTACCCTTCCCCCGACCCTACCACTAAACCTAACCAGCCCGCGCCTCCAGTCTGCCGTCAATAGGTGGCGCTCTGCCAGTGCGGATCCTCTGGGGGCCTTGTCGGTGAGTACTCTGTTTCATTTGTGCGAGTGTAGTGACGGGGCAACAAGTCATGCCATTGCTTAGACTTGTTTTGACACATTGTTCAACAGGAGGCTAGGTACTTCAAAGCAAACATTTTATTGCTTTGTGCAAACATCCCAATATTCAAGTGGATGTTAGGCTACTATGTGATGCATGTAATATGTCGAAATGACACATCACATATGTAAGAATTCTTATTTTGGAATTCTTTTGGAAGTCTTCTGACTCCACTGCAGTGTGAGCAACAGCCCCGCCCCCTGCAGCACACTATTTAAAGCCACCTCCTGTTTGAAGGCTCATTCCCTCTCCAGCAGTCGATCAGAACACATCCTGCTCACGGAGGACACACAGGGAGAGTCGGCATTTGGCACAGGGATTTCAAGGAAGCATCCCACCCACTGGTGGAACCAGGTGAGTCCCAGTGGGCGTGGCCCAGCCAGCCTGACGAGGCCTGAAAGGCCGAAACGCGCGTCGCTGGATGTTTGTCCGCATGTGTCGTCATTGCATTTAACGCCTGTCTCGGATTGCTTGCTTTTCAGGGTCCTTTCAGGGGGTCTCGCTGTGGCGCAGGCGTTCCCGATTCGGATTGCTTAATTGCAGAGTCCTCGGGATGTCCTGCGTTTGGCGGGGGCGTGGCCTAGGCAGACTGTCGAAGGACTGTGCACACTCCTCCCCGCCCACTACCCTTCCCCCGACCCTACCACTAAACCTAACCAGCCCGCGCCTCCAGTCTGCCGTCAATAGGTGGCGCTCTGCCAGTGCGGATCCTCTGGGGGCCTTGTCGGTGAGTACTCTGTTTCATTTGTGCGAGTGTAGTGACGGGGCAACAAGTCATGCCATTGCTTAGACTTGTTTTGACACATTGTTCAACAGGAGGCTAGGTACTTCAAAGCAAACATTTTATTGCTTTGTGCAAACATCCCAATATTCAAGTGGATGTTAGGCTACTATGTGATGCATGTAATATGTCGAAATGACACATCACATATGTAAGAATTCTTATTTTGGAATTCTTTTGGAAGTCTTCTGACTCCACTGCAGTGTGAGCAACAGCCCCGCCCCCTGCAGCACACTATTTAAAGCCACCTCCTGTTTGAAGGCTCATTCCCTCTCCAGCAGTCGATCAGAACACATCCTGCTCACGGAGGACACACAGGGAGAGTCGGCATTTGGCACAGGGATTTCAAGGAAGCATCCCACCCACTGGTGGAACCAGGTGAGTCCCAGTGGGCGTGGCCCAGCCAGCCTGACGAGGCCTGAAAGGCCGAAACGCGCGTCGCTGGATGTTTGTCCGCATGTGTCGTCATTGCATTTAACGCCTGTCTCGGATTGCTTGCTTTTCAGGGTCCTTTCAGGGGGTCTCGCTGTGGCGCAGGCGTTCCCGATTCGGATTGCTTAATTGCAGAGTCCTCGGGATGTCCTGCGTTTGGCGGGGGCGTGGCCTAGGCAGACTGTCGAAGGACTGTGCACACTCCTCCCCGCCCACTACCCTTCCCCCGACCCTACCACTAAACCTAACCAGCCCGCGCCTCCAGTCTGCCGTCAATAGGTGGCGCTCTGCCAGTGCGGATCCTCTGGGGGCCTTGTCGGTGAGTACTCTGTTTCATTTGTGCGAGTGTAGTGACGGGGCAACAAGTCATGCCATTGCTTAGACTTGTTTTGACACATTGTTCAACAGGAGGCTAGGTACTTCAAAGCAAACATTTTATTGCTTTGTGCAAACATCCCAATATTCAAGTGGATGTTAGGCTACTATGTGATGCATGTAATATGTCGAAATGACACATCACATATGTAAGAATTCTTATTTTGGAATTCTTTTGGAAGTCTTCTGACTCCACTGCAGTGTGAGCAACAGCCCCGCCCCCTGCAGCACACTATTTAAAGCCACCTCCTGTTTGAAGGCTCATTCCCTCTCCAGCAGTCGATCAGAACACATCCTGCTCACGGAGGACACACAGGGAGAGTCGGCATTTGGCACAGGGATTTCAAGGAAGCATCCCACCCACTGGTGGAACCAGGTGAGTCCCAGTGGGCGTGGCCCAGCCAGCCTGACGAGGCCTGAAAGGCCGAAACGCGCGTCGCTGGATGTTTGTCCGCATGTGTCGTCATTGCATTTAACGCCTGTCTCGGATTGCTTGCTTTTCAGGGTCCTTTCAGGGGGTCTCGCTGTGGCGCAGGCGTTCCCGATTCGGATTGCTTAATTGCAGAGTCCTCGGGATGTCCTGCGTTTGGCGGGGGCGTGGCCTAGGCAGACTGTCGAAGGACTGTGCACACTCCTCCCCGCCCACTACCCTTCCCCCGACCCTACCACTAAACCTAACCAGCCCGCGCCTCCAGTCTGCCGTCAATAGGTGGCGCTCTGCCAGTGCGGATCCTCTGGGGGCCTTGTCGGTGAGTACTCTGTTTCATTTGTGCGAGTGTAGTGACGGGGCAACAAGTCATGCCATTGCTTAGACTTGTTTTGACACATTGTTCAACAGGAGGCTAGGTACTTCAAAGCAAACATTTTATTGCTTTGTGCAAACATCCCAATATTCAAGTGGATGTTAGGCTACTATGTGATGCATGTAATATGTCGAAATGACACATCACATATGTAAGAATTCTTATTTTGGAATTCTTTTGGAAGTCTTCTGACTCCACTGCAGTGTGAGCAACAGCCCCGCCCCCTGCAGCACACTATTTAAAGCCACCTCCTGTTTGAAGGCTCATTCCCTCTCCAGCAGTCGATCAGAACACATCCTGCTCACGGAGGACACACAGGGAGAGTCGGCATTTGGCACAGGGATTTCAAGGAAGCATCCCACCCACTGGTGGAACCAGGTGAGTCCCAGTGGGCGTGGCCCAGCCAGCCTGACGAGGCCTGAAAGGCCGAAACGCGCGTCGCTGGATGTTTGTCCGCATGTGTCGTCATTGCATTTAACGCCTGTCTCGGATTGCTTGCTTTTCAGGGTCCTTTCAGGGGGTCTCGCTGTGGCGCAGGCGTTCCCGATTCGGATTGCTTAATTGCAGAGTCCTCGGGATGTCCTGCGTTTGGCGGGGGCGTGGCCTAGGCAGACTGTCGAAGGACTGTGCACACTCCTCCCCGCCCACTACCCTTCCCCCGACCCTACCACTAAACCTAACCCTAACCCTAACCCTAACCCTAACCCTAACCCTAACCCTAACCCTAACCCTAAACCCTAACCCTAACCCTAACCCTAACCCTAACCCTAACCCTAACCCTAACCCTAACCCTAACCCTAACCCTAACCCTAACCCTAACCCTAACCCTAACCCTAACCCTAACCCTAACCCTAACCCTAACCCTAACCCTAACCCTAACCCTAACCCTAACCCTAACCCTAACCCTAACCCTAACCCTAACCCTAACCCTAACCCTAACCCTAACCCTAACCCTAACCCTAACCCTAACCCTAACCCTAACCCTAACCCTAACCCTAACCCTAACCCTAACCCTAACCCTAACCCTAACCCCCCGTCGCCGGGTTGGCGCCTGGCTTTGCGTGGGTCCCTCTGGGGTCTCTGTTGGGGGCCTCCACTACCAAATTCCTGTAAAAATTGCACAGGTGAACAATTAACATAAATCATTCCTGTAAACATGCACAGGTTAATAATCAACAAAAATGATTCCTGTAAACATTACACAGGTCAATTAATAGCATATCCAATTCCTGTAAAAGTTTAACAGGTTAATTCATAACACATTCAATTCCTGTAAACAATCCACAGGTTAATTGACAACACATCCAAGTCCTGTAAACATCACACAGGCACAATTGTCATATTCAATTCAATTGTTACTTTTTGTCTTGGGACTACAGAGATACTGTACTATTTCATCACCCTTTTAAAACTTGTTGTACAACTTTTCTAGGGTCACAGTTCTCTCTCGCACCTAGTTATGCTATTTGATAATCCATGCTGGACATTCATAACTAAGGTGCATTCTAGTGCACATGGGCTGCAGAGAACTTTTTCCTAAACCTAACCATAGTCCTGGCCCTATCATAGCCCTGGCCCTATTCTCATCCTAACCCTAACCTTGTTTGTAATTGTGCACAATAATTCAAGGCTTAAGGCATAATAATTAATAATTAATAATTCAATTTGACTGTGGTAAAACAACAGGCTCCTGGATCAAGTTCTCTGCCACCTAGATTGTCTTTTGAAACTCCCAATGGGACAAAGAATATCTAAGGTGTTTTTCCTGTATTTTATTTATCATTATTTGTCATCATTTGTTACATTTTACAGTTTTATGCAGGTAAATAAGGCACTGCATTGTGATGAGCGGCTTTGTCCACCAGATGGCAGCATTGACCTATTTATAAACGCCGGTTGAATGTTTGTGTGAAAAAAACAAAAAAGTTCACCTGACTTCACTTTGCTGCTTGTGATCGATGAGAGAAGACTCCCGCACTCTGTAAGCATTTAACTTTTATTTCCTCTTTCCTTTTCTATGGCACATCACGCCTGATGAAGGTTATTCTTACCGAAACGTTGCATAGATGTGTCATAGTTTGTAAATAAATAGTGCTATTTTTTCGAACTTTTGGACTTTTTCCTTGGATTATATTTTTCTATTTTTACTGCCCATGTGCACATTTTAGCTACCTCCCATCACTGTAGCTTATCTTTTATCAACATAATGTCCGAATTTGTGCGGATGCAGCCGCTATTTGGGTCAAATCAATCGACCCGGGACAGGGCCTTCGGACGGCCGCCATTAATGCTAACTGTTAGCCCACAACCACATGGTCCTGACTTTCACTCTGGGCCACACAAGAGCGGCCATTTAGGCTACAGAACACACCAGGGAGGTAGCCCCCAAGACAATCATTTTGGCCTCCAAACTAGATGCATGCAAAACATCATAATTATGATGCATCATCAAAAAAATATTAATAATCATAATTGGCCACCAACCATCAAAAGAATGGTTCAAACACTGACTATCATGATCAAGCCTGCACAAAACAATGCCGGCACGCAGGCTTTGATCTCAGTGAATGCAAAAAATTGGGCTGACACAACAATTGGCATATTAAGGAAGCATTATTTAAATTCCATAAAAATTCAAATGGACAAACTGACCACCCAAATTGATTCAAAATGGAGGTCCGCTTTTTTCATCGCTTCCAATTGGGCCAAGAAAAAGTTGGGCTCAAAATTGACTCTTGACACCCTAAAACATGCGGAGACCCAAATCACTTCGCTGGTGTCACCTGACCCCCACATGGCTACCACGACTGGAGACCAGGATGACGCAGGACGAGCAACACCATCAGGACCGACCGATGACGTCACACCGGCGACTCCCCCCGATCCACCCCCGAAACCTCGGGCCCAGGCGGAGATCCATGGCGAGTTCCGTCCTTCTACCGGCGTGGCACCGGCTGTTCCCACGACTCCACAACCGTCCACGATACACGCTGAGGCTACCTGCCCCCCTTCTGTGACGCAAGAATACGGCAGTAAAGGGTTACCCTGCAGACGTCCCGTGATCGACCGGAGACCTTGGACCGTGGGACCCCGGCCCCCCCAGGTACGAAACCGGACTTATTATGAACCCCCTCCCACCTGCAGGCGACTTGGGACGGAGAGGTTGAAGCGCACGAGTGCTGAACTGATCCGGCCTCCTGAATACAGCTCGTATACCATCCCTGTCGAACCAGAGCGACAGCCCAGCACCGACCTCACCGATGTGCTGACACGGTGGTTCCGACAGTGGACTGGCCTATCCCACATGGGGTGCCCTACTCCAGTAAACAATCTGGTAAAATTATTGTAACTAAACAGGTGAAAAAATGTGTCTCACCTACATATGTCTGATTTGCACTATTTTGGCTCATTTGCATATGTCTGACCTGCCCTTATGTGTTGATGTGCCTCTTGCAGGGTCCTCGGGGGTTCCCGTGTTTGGCGTGGGCGTCACCTTGGCGGGGGGATAGATGGACAGTGCACACACCCCTCCCCCCCTTTTTCTTTCTCTCTCTCTCTCTCTATCTCTCTATTTTTCACACCCTCCTCTAAACCTAATCAGCCCGTGCCTCCCCCCCGTCGCCGGGTTGGCGCCTGGCTTTGCGTGGGTCCCTCTGGGGTCTCTGTTGGGGGCCTCCACTACCAAATTCCTGTAAAAATTGCACAGGTGAACAATTAACATAAATCATTCCTGTAAACATGCACAGGTTAATAATCAACAAAAATGATTCCTGTAAACATTACACAGGTCAATTAATAGCATATCCAATTCCTGTAAAAGTTTAACAGGTTAATTCATAACACATTCAATTCCTGTAAACAATCCACAGGTTAATTGACAACACATCCAAGTCCTGTAAACATCACACAGGCACAATTGTCATATTCAATTCAATTGTTACTTTTTGTCTTGGGACTACAGAGATACTGTACTATTTCATCACCCTTTTAAAACTTGTTGTACAACTTTTCTAGGGTCACAGTTCTCTCTCGCACCTAGTTATGCTATTTGATAATCCATGCTGGACATTCATAACTAAGGTGCATTCTAGTGCACATGGGCTGCAGAGAACTTTTTCCTAAACCTAACCATAGTCCTGGCCCTATCATAGCCCTGGCCCTATTCTCATCCTAACCCTAACCTTGTTTGTAATTGTGCACAATAATTCAAGGCTTAAGGCATAATAATTAATAATTAATAATTCAATTTGACTGTGGTAAAACAACAGGCTCCTGGATCAAGTTCTCTGCCACCTAGATTGTCTTTTGAAACTCCCAATGGGACAAAGAATATCTAAGGTGTTTTTCCTGTATTTTATTTATCATTATTTGTCATCATTTGTTACATTTTACAGTTTTATGCAGGTAAATAAGGCACTGCATTGTGATGAGCGGCTTTGTCCACCAGATGGCAGCATTGACCTATTTATAAACGCCTGTTGAATGTTTGTGTGAAAAAAACAAAAAAGTTCACCTGACTTCACTTTGCTGCTTGTGATCGATGAGAGAAGACTCCCGCACTCTGTAAGCATTTAACTTTTATTTCCTCTTTCCTTTTCTATGGCACATCACGCCTGATGAAGGTTATTCTTACCGAAACGTTGCATAGATGTGTCATAGTTTGTAAATAAATAGTGCTATTTTTTCGAACTTTTGGACTTTTTCCTTGGATTATATTTTTCTATTTTTACTGCCCATGTGCACATTTTAGCTACCTCCCATCACTGTAGCTTATCTTTTATCAACATAATGTCCGAATTTGTGCGGATGCAGCCGCTATTTGGGTCAAATCAATCGACCCGGGACAGGGCCTTCGGACGGCCGCCATTAATGCTAACTGTTAGCCCACAACCACATGGTCCTGACTTTCACTCTGGGCCACACAAGAGCGGCCATTTAGGCTACAGAACACACCAGGGAGGTAGCCCCCAAGACAATCATTTTGGCCTCCAAACTAGATGCATGCAAAACATCATAATTATGATGCATCATCAAAAAAATATTAATAATCATAATTGGCCACCAACCATCAAAAGAATGGTTCAAACACTGACTATCATGATCAAGCCTGCACAAAACAATGCCGGCACGCAGGCTTTGATCTCAGTGAATGCAAAAAATTGGGCTGACACAACAATTGGCATATTAAGGAAGCATTATTTAAATTCCATAAAAATTCAAATGGACAAACTGACCACCCAAATTGATTCAAAATGGAGGTCCGCTTTTTTCATCGCTTCCAATTGGGCCAAGAAAAAGTTGGGCTCAAAATTGACTCTTGACACCCTAAAACATGCGGAGACCCAAATCACTTCGCTGGTGTCACCTGACCCCCACATGGCTACCACGACTGGAGACCAGGATGACGCAGGACGAGCAACACCATCAGGACCGACCGATGACGTCACACCGGCGACTCCCCCCGATCCACCCCCGAAACCTCGGGCCCAGGCGGAGATCCATGGCGAGTTCCGTCCTTCTACCGGCGTGGCACCGGCTGTTCCCACGACTCCACAACCGTCCACGATACACGCTGAGGCTACCTGCCCCCCTTCTGTGACGCAAGAATACGGCAGTAAAGGGTTACCCTGCAGACGTCCCGTGATCGACCGGAGACCTTGGACCGTGGGACCCCGGCCCCCCCAGGTACGAAACCGGACTTATTATGAACCCCCTCCCACCTGCAGGCGACTTGGGACGGAGAGGTTGAAGCGCACGAGTGCTGAACTGATCCGGCCTCCTGAATACAGCTCGTATACCATCCCTGTCGAACCAGAGCGACAGCCCAGCACCGACCTCACCGATGTGCTGACACGGTGGTTCCGACAGTGGACTGGCCTATCCCACATGGGGTGCCCTACTCCAGTAAACAATCTGGTAAAATTATTGTAACTAAACAGGTGAAAAAATGTGTCTCACCTACATATGTCTGATTTGCACTATTTTGGCTCATTTGCATATGTCTGACCTGCCCTTATGTGTTGATGTGCCTCTTGCAGGGTCCTCGGGGGTTCCCGTGTTTGGCGTGGGCGTCACCTTGGCGGGGGGATAGATGGACAGTGCACACACCCCTCCCCCCCTTTTTCTTTCTCTCTCTCTCTCTCTATCTCTCTATTTTTCACACCCTCCTCTAAACCTAATCAGCCCGTGCCTCCCCCCCGTCGCCGGGTTGGCGCCTGGCTTTGCGTGGGTCCCTCTGGGGTCTCTGTTGGGGGCCTCCACTACCAAATTCCTGTAAAAATTGCACAGGTGAACAATTAACATAAATCATTCCTGTAAACATGCACAGGTTAATAATCAACAAAAATGATTCCTGTAAACATTACACAGGTCAATTAATAGCATATCCAATTCCTGTAAAAGTTTAACAGGTTAATTCATAACACATTCAATTCCTGTAAACAATCCACAGGTTAATTGACAACACATCCAAGTCCTGTAAACATCACACAGGCACAATTGTCATATTCAATTCAATTGTTACTTTTTGTCTTGGGACTACAGAGATACTGTACTATTTCATCACCCTTTTAAAACTTGTTGTACAACTTTTCTAGGGTCACAGTTCTCTCTCGCACCTAGTTATGCTATTTGATAATCCATGCTGGACATTCATAACTAAGGTGCATTCTAGTGCACATGGGCTGCAGAGAACTTTTTCCTAAACCTAACCATAGTCCTGGCCCTATCATAGCCCTGGCCCTATTCTCATCCTAACCCTAACCTTGTTTGTAATTGTGCACAATAATTCAAGGCTTAAGGCATAATAATTAATAATTAATAATTCAATTTGACTGTGGTAAAACAACAGGCTCCTGGATCAAGTTCTCTGCCACCTAGATTGTCTTTTGAAACTCCCAATGGGACAAAGAATATCTAAGGTGTTTTTCCTGTATTTTATTTATCATTATTTGTCATCATTTGTTACATTTTACAGTTTTATGCAGGTAAATAAGGCACTGCATTGTGATGAGCGGCTTTGTCCACCAGATGGCAGCATTGACCTATTTATAAACGCCGGTTGAATGTTTGTGTGAAAAAAACAAAAAAGTTCACCTGACTTCACTTTGCTGCTTGTGATCGATGAGAGAAGACTCCCGCACTCTGTAAGCATTTAACTTTTATTTCCTCTTTCCTTTTCTATGGCACATCACGCCTGATGAAGGTTATTCTTACCGAAACGTTGCATAGATGTGTCATAGTTTGTAAATAAATAGTGCTATTTTTTCGAACTTTTGGACTTTTTCCTTGGATTATATTTTTCTATTTTTACTGCCCATGTGCACATTTTAGCTACCTCCCATCACTGTAGCTTATCTTTTATCAACATAATGTCCGAATTTGTGCGGATGCAGCCGCTATTTGGGTCAAATCAATCGACCCGGGACAGGGCCTTCGGACGGCCGCCATTAATGCTAACTGTTAGCCCACAACCACATGGTCCTGACTTTCACTCTGGGCCACACAAGAGCGGCCATTTAGGCTACAGAACACACCAGGGAGGTAGCCCCCAAGACAATCATTTTGGCCTCCAAACTAGATGCATGCAAAACATCATAATTATGATGCATCATCAAAAAAATATTAATAATCATAATTGGCCACCAACCATCAAAAGAATGGTTCAAACACTGACTATCATGATCAAGCCTGCACAAAACAATGCCGGCACGCAGGCTTTGATCTCAGTGAATGCAAAAAATTGGGCTGACACAACAATTGGCATATTAAGGAAGCATTATTTAAATTCCATAAAAATTCAAATGGACAAACTGACCACCCAAATTGATTCAAAATGGAGGTCCGCTTTTTTCATCGCTTCCAATTGGGCCAAGAAAAAGTTGGGCTCAAAATTGACTCTTGACACCCTAAAACATGCGGAGACCCAAATCACTTCGCTGGTGTCACCTGACCCCCACATGGCTACCACGACTGGAGACCAGGATGACGCAGGACGAGCAACACCATCAGGACCGACCGATGACGTCACACCGGCGACTCCCCCCGATCCACCCCCGAAACCTCGGGCCCAGGCGGAGATCCATGGCGAGTTCCGTCCTTCTACCGGCGTGGCACCGGCTGTTCCCACGACTCCACAACCGTCCACGATACACGCTGAGGCTACCTGCCCCCCTTCTGTGACGCAAGAATACGGCAGTAAAGGGTTACCCTGCAGACGTCCCGTGATCGACCGGAGACCTTGGACCGTGGGACCCCGGCCCCCCCAGGTACGAAACCGGACTTATTATGAACCCCCTCCCACCTGCAGGCGACTTGGGACGGAGAGGTTGAAGCGCACGAGTGCTGAACTGATCCGGCCTCCTGAATACAGCTCGTATACCATCCCTGTCGAACCAGAGCGACAGCCCAGCACCGACCTCACCGATGTGCTGACACGGTGGTTCCGACAGTGGACTGGCCTATCCCACATGGGGTGCCCTACTCCAGTAAACAATCTGGTAAAATTATTGTAACTAAACAGGTGAAAAAATGTGTCTCACCTACATATGTCTGATTTGCACTATTTTGGCTCATTTGCATATGTCTGACCTGCCCTTATGTGTTGATGTGCCTCTTGCAGGGTCCTCGGGGGTTCCCGTGTTTGGCGTGGGCGTCACCTTGGCGGGGGGATAGATGGACAGTGCACACACCCCTCCCCCCCTTTTTCTTTCTCTCTCTCTCTCTCTATCTCTCTATTTTTCACACCCTCCTCTAAACCTAATCAGCCCGTGCCTCCCCCCCGTCGCCGGGTTGGCGCCTGGCTTTGCGTGGGTCCCTCTGGGGTCTCTGTTGGGGGCCTCCACTACCAAATTCCTGTAAAAATTGCACAGGTGAACAATTAACATAAATCATTCCTGTAAACATGCACAGGTTAATAATCAACAAAAATGATTCCTGTAAACATTACACAGGTCAATTAATAGCATATCCAATTCCTGTAAAAGTTTAACAGGTTAATTCATAACACATTCAATTCCTGTAAACAATCCACAGGTTAATTGACAACACATCCAAGTCCTGTAAACATCACACAGGCACAATTGTCATATTCAATTCAATTGTTACTTTTTGTCTTGGGACTACAGAGATACTGTACTATTTCATCACCCTTTTAAAACTTGTTGTACAACTTTTCTAGGGTCACAGTTCTCTCTCGCACCTAGTTATGCTATTTGATAATCCATGCTGGACATTCATAACTAAGGTGCATTCTAGTGCACATGGGCTGCAGAGAACTTTTTCCTAAACCTAACCATAGTCCTGGCCCTATCATAGCCCTGGCCCTATTCTCATCCTAACCCTAACCTTGTTTGTAATTGTGCACAATAATTCAAGGCTTAAGGCATAATAATTAATAATTAATAATTCAATTTGACTGTGGTAAAACAACAGGCTCCTGGATCAAGTTCTCTGCCACCTAGATTGTCTTTTGAAACTCCCAATGGGACAAAGAATATCTAAGGTGTTTTTCCTGTATTTTATTTATCATTATTTGTCATCATTTGTTACATTTTACAGTTTTATGCAGGTAAATAAGGCACTGCATTGTGATGAGCGGCTTTGTCCACCAGATGGCAGCATTGACCTATTTATAAACGCCGGTTGAATGTTTGTGTGAAAAAAACAAAAAAGTTCACCTGACTTCACTTTGCTGCTTGTGATCGATGAGAGAAGACTCCCGCACTCTGTAAGCATTTAACTTTTATTTCCTCTTTCCTTTTCTATGGCACATCACGCCTGATGAAGGTTATTCTTACCGAAACGTTGCATAGATGTGTCATAGTTTGTAAATAAATAGTGCTATTTTTTCGAACTTTTGGACTTTTTCCTTGGATTATATTTTTCTATTTTTACTGCCCATGTGCACATTTTAGCTACCTCCCATCACTGTAGCTTATCTTTTATCAACATAATGTCCGAATTTGTGCGGATGCAGCCGCTATTTGGGTCAAATCAATCGACCCGGGACAGGGCCTTCGGACGGCCGCCATTAATGCTAACTGTTAGCCCACAACCACATGGTCCTGACTTTCACTCTGGGCCACACAAGAGCGGCCATTTAGGCTACAGAACACACCAGGGAGGTAGCCCCCAAGACAATCATTTTGGCCTCCAAACTAGATGCATGCAAAACATCATAATTATGATGCATCATCAAAAAAATATTAATAATCATAATTGGCCACCAACCATCAAAAGAATGGTTCAAACACTGACTATCATGATCAAGCCTGCACAAAACAATGCCGGCACGCAGGCTTTGATCTCAGTGAATGCAAAAAATTGGGCTGACACAACAATTGGCATATTAAGGAAGCATTATTTAAATTCCATAAAAATTCAAATGGACAAACTGACCACCCAAATTGATTCAAAATGGAGGTCCGCTTTTTTCATCGCTTCCAATTGGGCCAAGAAAAAGTTGGGCTCAAAATTGACTCTTGACACCCTAAAACATGCGGAGACCCAAATCACTTCGCTGGTGTCACCTGACCCCCACATGGCTACCACGACTGGAGACCAGGATGACGCAGGACGAGCAACACCATCAGGACCGACCGATGACGTCACACCGGCGACTCCCCCCGATCCACCCCCGAAACCTCGGGCCCAGGCGGAGATCCATGGCGAGTTCCGTCCTTCTACCGGCGTGGCACCGGCTGTTCCCACGACTCCACAACCGTCCACGATACACGCTGAGGCTACCTGCCCCCCTTCTGTGACGCAAGAATACGGCAGTAAAGGGTTACCCTGCAGACGTCCCGTGATCGACCGGAGACCTTGGACCGTGGGACCCCGGCCCCCCCAGGTACGAAACCGGACTTATTATGAACCCCCTCCCACCTGCAGGCGACTTGGGACGGAGAGGTTGAAGCGCACGAGTGCTGAACTGATCCGGCCTCCTGAATACAGCTCGTATACCATCCCTGTCGAACCAGAGCGACAGCCCAGCACCGACCTCACCGATGTGCTGACACGGTGGTTCCGACAGTGGACTGGCCTATCCCACATGGGGTGCCCTACTCCAGTAAACAATCTGGTAAAATTATTGTAACTAAACAGGTGAAAAAATGTGTCTCACCTACATATGTCTGATTTGCACTATTTTGGCTCATTTGCATATGTCTGACCTGCCCTTATGTGTTGATGTGCCTCTTGCAGGGTCCTCGGGGGTTCCCGTGTTTGGCGTGGGCGTCACCTTGGCGGGGGGATAGATGGACAGTGCACACACCCCTCCCCCCCTTTTTCTTTCTCTCTCTCTCTCTCTATCTCTCTATTTTTCACACCCTCCTCTAAACCTAATCAGCCCGTGCCTCCCCCCCGTCGCCGGGTTGGCGCCTGGCTTTGCGTGGGTCCCTCTGGGGTCTCTGTTGGGGGCCTCCACTACCAAATTCCTGTAAAAATTGCACAGGTGAACAATTAACATAAATCATTCCTGTAAACATGCACAGGTTAATAATCAACAAAAATGATTCCTGTAAACATTACACAGGTCAATTAATAGCATATCCAATTCCTGTAAAAGTTTAACAGGTTAATTCATAACACATTCAATTCCTGTAAACAATCCACAGGTTAATTGACAACACATCCAAGTCCTGTAAACATCACACAGGCACAATTGTCATATTCAATTCAATTGTTACTTTTTGTCTTGGGACTACAGAGATACTGTACTATTTCATCACCCTTTTAAAACTTGTTGTACAACTTTTCTAGGGTCACAGTTCTCTCTCGCACCTAGTTATGCTATTTGATAATCCATGCTGGACATTCATAACTAAGGTGCATTCTAGTGCACATGGGCTGCAGAGAACTTTTTCCTAAACCTAACCATAGTCCTGGCCCTATCATAGCCCTGGCCCTATTCTCATCCTAACCCTAACCTTGTTTGTAATTGTGCACAATAATTCAAGGCTTAAGGCATAATAATTAATAATTAATAATTCAATTTGACTGTGGTAAAACAACAGGCTCCTGGATCAAGTTCTCTGCCACCTAGATTGTCTTTTGAAACTCCCAATGGGACAAAGAATATCTAAGGTGTTTTTCCTGTATTTTATTTATCATTATTTGTCATCATTTGTTACATTTTACAGTTTTATGCAGGTAAATAAGGCACTGCATTGTGATGAGCGGCTTTGTCCACCAGATGGCAGCATTGACCTATTTATAAACGCCTGTTGAATGTTTGTGTGAAAAAAACAAAAAAGTTCACCTGACTTCACTTTGCTGCTTGTGATCGATGAGAGAAGACTCCCGCACTCTGTAAGCATTTAACTTTTATTTCCTCTTTCCTTTTCTATGGCACATCACGCCTGATGAAGGTTATTCTTACCGAAACGTTGCATAGATGTGTCATAGTTTGTAAATAAATAGTGCTATTTTTTCGAACTTTTGGACTTTTTCCTTGGATTATATTTTTCTATTTTTACTGCCCATGTGCACATTTTAGCTACCTCCCATCACTGTAGCTTATCTTTTATCAACATAATGTCCGAATTTGTGCGGATGCAGCCGCTATTTGGGTCAAATCAATCGACCCGGGACAGGGCCTTCGGACGGCCGCCATTAATGCTAACTGTTAGCCCACAACCACATGGTCCTGACTTTCACTCTGGGCCACACAAGAGCGGCCATTTAGGCTACAGAACACACCAGGGAGGTAGCCCCCAAGACAATCATTTTGGCCTCCAAACTAGATGCATGCAAAACATCATAATTATGATGCATCATCAAAAAAATATTAATAATCATAATTGGCCACCAACCATCAAAAGAATGGTTCAAACACTGACTATCATGATCAAGCCTGCACAAAACAATGCCGGCACGCAGGCTTTGATCTCAGTGAATGCAAAAAATTGGGCTGACACAACAATTGGCATATTAAGGAAGCATTATTTAAATTCCATAAAAATTCAAATGGACAAACTGACCACCCAAATTGATTCAAAATGGAGGTCCGCTTTTTTCATCGCTTCCAATTGGGCCAAGAAAAAGTTGGGCTCAAAATTGACTCTTGACACCCTAAAACATGCGGAGACCCAAATCACTTCGCTGGTGTCACCTGACCCCCACATGGCTACCACGACTGGAGACCAGGATGACGCAGGACGAGCAACACCATCAGGACCGACCGATGACGTCACACCGGCGACTCCCCCCGATCCACCCCCGAAACCTCGGGCCCAGGCGGAGATCCATGGCGAGTTCCGTCCTTCTACCGGCGTGGCACCGGCTGTTCCCACGACTCCACAACCGTCCACGATACACGCTGAGGCTACCTGCCCCCCTTCTGTGACGCAAGAATACGGCAGTAAAGGGTTACCCTGCAGACGTCCCGTGATCGACCGGAGACCTTGGACCGTGGGACCCCGGCCCCCCCAGGTACGAAACCGGACTTATTATGAACCCCCTCCCACCTGCAGGCGACTTGGGACGGAGAGGTTGAAGCGCACGAGTGCTGAACTGATCCGGCCTCCTGAATACAGCTCGTATACCATCCCTGTCGAACCAGAGCGACAGCCCAGCACCGACCTCACCGATGTGCTGACACGGTGGTTCCGACAGTGGACTGGCCTATCCCACATGGGGTGCCCTACTCCAGTAAACAATCTGGTAAAATTATTGTAACTAAACAGGTGAAAAAATGTGTCTCACCTACATATGTCTGATTTGCACTATTTTGGCTCATTTGCATATGTCTGACCTGCCCTTATGTGTTGATGTGCCTCTTGCAGGGTCCTCGGGGGTTCCCGTGTTTGGCGTGGGCGTCACCTTGGCGGGGGGATAGATGGACAGTGCACACACCCCTCCCCCCCTTTTTCTTTCTCTCTCTCTCTCTCTATCTCTCTATTTTTCACACCCTCCTCTAAACCTAACCCTAACCCTAACCCTAACCCTAACCCTAACCCTACAGCCAACCACCGAACGAGCAACATCGCTCTCACTGCACACTAGCCGACTCTTTAATTTCTATTCCATTTAGCAAGTCTTGCCTGAAGAAGGCACATTCGTGCCGAAACGTTGCATTTATAAGACTTGCCATACATTATTTTTCACCTTTTTACTATCTTTCCTCTACCCTCCCTCTCTCTTTTTGTTTGTGGCCGTGCGGAACTTTTCCCACGAGGCGAAAAGTCCGTTGATAATTCGCTCTATTTACGTTCATTTTATACGCCTTAATTATTTAATTTAATTTATTCAACTCCTTACCTTGGAGTTTTCCATCGTTCTGTATAGAACCGCCCTTAGTTGTTTATTTTCTTTATATTATTTTTCCTTCGAAGAAGCTGGTCTTCTTCTTCTGTGGTTTTTTTCGAAAGACATCCGGTTTGCGCTGACGTGACGTCACTGATACGCGCCGGAGTCTTTCTATTTTATTTCTTTTCTATCAATTTATTTTTTCTTTCTACCTACCTACCTTCATTCCTACTATATTTTTATACACAAAATCCATTTTACATTAAATATCACTTTCGGTTGTCGAAAAATGGCGGCGTGGCATGACGAGGAATGGGTCCTCGTCCGTCCTCGCGGACGTAAACAGCGATCGCGGCGCGAGATCACCCCGCCCCCTCGTCCTCAACCACAACACGGCCGCTATGATGATGGAGATTATCATTTTGCGGACCGTCGTCAACAACCGCCTCGTAGGAGCTACGCGGAGGTGCTGCGTGGCTATCCTGCAGAGGAGGAGGACGAGCGGGCGCGCCTCCGCAGCGACACGCGTCGCTACGGCAACCGATCGCGTGAGAGACGTGACGTACGTGGTCAGGACTACCCCACACGCGACGCACGTCGCCGGGACTACCCTACACGCGACGCACGTCGCCGCGATTACCCCACGCGCAACGCACGCCGCCATGTTTACTCCACCAACAACACACGTCGCCAGGGCAACGCCTCTCGTGACAGGAGTAACAGCGGCCGGCGTGGCCAGCGTTTTGGTGCCCCACGGTGGGAAAATCAACATAACACATTCCAAAAAAATAAAAACAATTTTTTCAGAGGATACAAACCTCAATATTTCCAACATCCTGCACACAATAGACCCCAAAAAAACAGGGTTAATTTCCGACCTGCACACAATGAGCCTCCCAATCCCAGGAGGACTTTTAGAGCGGACAATCCTGGATTTGGACGGGGTCAACGCCCCAATATAACCAGGAATAATAATATCACACGTCCCTCTAGGGAAATTAATCCCAACAATCAAGATAGTGATTTTAGCATCAAAGCTAAAACTATGTACAATATCATCAAAATCATACACCACCAAATCAATGTAGATAGAGATACCCAGCCAAAGACCATAACCAATATGGAACTCACCTTGACGACCGGAATTAGACCAGCGGTCACCAACCCGGACACAGAAGCCTTAATAAAAGAGAATGCACACAATTGGGCACAAAAAACAGTACAAATATTAAGAGAACATTACAAAAAATCACTAGAAACGGAAATCAACAAATTGAGTGCTTTTATTGGGCAAAATTGGAGAGACCCATTCCAGGTGGCCTCGGCTTGGACCAGGACACATCTGGGACGCAGGTTGACCACCGAGACACTGCGGCTGGCCGAGGGTCTGGTGATCTCCGTCTGTGTTGACGTTCGTGGCGTGGACGAGGGGGGTAGTCCGTCACGATCCCAGCAGACGGGGTCACCAGTCCACTTGGATCCGTCCAGCACCCGTGTGGTGATGGAGGTAGTGCAGCCCCCGCTGCCGCTGCCCCTGCCGGTGCCAACCTTGCACGCTCCTGCGCACGCCACGGTGTCCACCATACCGCTGCCGCTGCCGCTGCCGGTTCCAACACTGCACGCTCCTGCGCGCGCCACGGTGTCTACCATGACCGACCCTTTGGGCGGAGATTGGTCCCCTGTGGTGGAACAGGTTCCGGGTCCAAGAGGACCGGTTACCCCGGTCCCCTTCCCGGTTTTGTCGCCTGCTTCTCTGGCTGAGGCGTCAGCTAGGCCCCAGAGAGCGACACGACACCAGGAGCCATGTAGCAGTCCTCCCGACTACTCCATTGTCGAGGCTCCCCTGGTCCCGCCTCCCGGTCCGCCTTTGCGTGCCGAGACCGAGGTCAGGGTCCCTCCTGCAGTCTCCGAGGCGCCACCGCTACCTGTGGAACAAAACATACCAGCTCTAGTCCATGTAGCGGACAATGCACAGGGCACACCTGGCCAGCCAGACACTTCCCACCACTCACCTGAGCGGCCCGCGTCACCCCTTGACGTGCCTCCAGAGTGGTCCCAGCTGCCCCTTGACACGCCTCCAAGCTGGTCCCAACTTGGTTCTAGCCAACCGAGACCACCTACCTCGACTTCCTCGCTCCTGGACGCGCCCCTCCCGGACGCGCCTCTGCCGGACGTGCCTTTGGTAGACATTCGTCCTCCAGTCACGCCGGTTCCGGACACGTCCGCTCCGGATGCGCGTGCTAGCTGGTCCTCGTTCTTTACTGGAAACCAGAAAAGGACAAGGGCTGTCACTTCGGCTTCTCAGCCGACAGGGGACACGGACGGGGCGCAGGTTGCCACGCCAACGAGTCCGCGCACGAGGCCTACAAGGCACATCAGTACGACTCGTAAGATGGTGGACTGGCACCTGTCCGTTCACAGGAAGGTCCTGGTGATCGGGGACTCAAACATTAGTCGCCTTCCATCCACCGGTCTCCAGGACCTCCAGATGGACAGTTACCCGGGGGCCAACTTCCGGCATGCAGAGGCCATCCTGCAAAAAACAAAAGTCAGTGCTGAGGTGGAAATGGTCATTCTATCTTTCGGCATCAACAACAAAGAGCAAAACCCCAAGTCTACCACTTTTAAGCAGCTCCAGAGGGCCTTCAAGACGGCCAAAATCACCTTTCCTAATGCCGAGATTTTCATTCCCCTCCTCAACTTTTCTGACAATTTGCCCGAGGAACACAAAGACAACCTCCGGCAAATCAATAATTACATCCACAAAAATTACCATTTCATTCCAGCACTTTCCAGCGACGAGTTCGCAACAGGCAGAGACAACCTGCACTGGACCGACAACACGGCCAGGAATATGCTGAAGCATTGGCTTCAACATTTAAACCTGGCGTCCCCAAAAACCCGACCTGTCGGGGGGGTGACACAAACATACACAACAACAACAACGACGACAACAACAACACCAACAAAAACATTGTAAACCTTTCCAAAAACTTCATACTTACCTCCGCACAGCGCTCCCTCCTCGATAAAGGCCTCACCTTCGTCCCGTCCACTAGCGTCAGCTCCGATTGGCACCATCAGGTCAAATTTGACCTACAAGAATACCACAGAAGTGTTAAAATTGCAGCATTCTACGAACATCAGGGTGCCCTCGGTCCGCGACCTTTCACCCCGAGGTCCGAGTGGGAACCTTCACCGGGTCTGCTACATCCAGAGGTCCACAAACTGGTCCTGGCGGATGAGCACCCGTCGCTCCTTTCGGGTTGCGCCCTCGCGGTTGCGCCTAATTTGACGCGAGACGAAATGGAGGCCCTCCATAGTCTGAAAAAGAATAACAACATAGTTTTAAAACCGGCAGACAAGGGAAGCGCAGTCGTTATTTTCGACAGGGCTCAGTATATCTGGGAGGGCACCAGACAACTTAACGATACCACCTATTACTCCCCATTGGCCGCCCCTATTTACTTTGACACTATCCCTATGATAGAAAAAATAATTAATAATTTATTAAATAAAAGGTTCATCAATAGTAAACAACATACTTACCTCCTGGGTGAACCGGAACCCCGTCCCCGCAGATTCTATTTACTGCCCAAAATTCATAAGGAACCACAGAAGTGGAGCCGGCCCTACGAAATTCCCCCTGGCAGACCTATTGTTTCCGACTGCGGGAGTGAAACTTATAGGACGGCCGAATATATTGACCACTACTTGACCCCACTTTCCATTAAACACCAGAGTTATCTTAAAGATACATACCACTTTATCGATACAGTAAAAAATATAGTCATTCCCCAGGAATCTATTTTATTCACAATAGATATAGATAGCCTCTACACCAATATAGATATACAACAGGGCATCCAAGCCGTCAAAAACATTTTCCATAAATACAGAGATGTTAGCAGGCCGGAGAAGGAACTCCTGCAACTGCTCGAAATCAACCTGAGGAGGAATGACTTCGAGTTTAATGGAAAGTTCTACTTACAAATAAAAGGCACGGCCATGGGGAAAAAGTTTGCCCCGGCCTACGCAAATATATTTATGGCAGAATGGGAGACCTCGGCCCTCGCTGCCTGCCCAATTCAGCCCTTCAAATATTTCCGGTACCTCGACGATATCTGGGGTGTGTGGACGCACTCATTGGATGACTTCCAGGTCTTCCTCCACACTCTCAACACCCACAACCCCAACATAACCATCAAGTCCACCACCAGTCTTGTATCGGTGGACTTCCTTGATACCACTACCTTCAAGGGCCCGGACTTCCCATCCACCCACCATTTGGACATTAAGGTCTTTTTCAAACAGACTGACACCCATGCCCTCCTCCATAAGACCAGTTTCCACCCCCGACACACCTACGCGGGACTGGTCAAGTCACAATTGTTAAGGTTCCACCGGATCTGTACCAGGCGGGAGGACTTCATTACGGCCACTGGAACCCTGTTTTCCGCCCTGAGGAAGAGGGGGTATTCTAGAACCTTCCTCAGGAGACAATTCAGGTGTTTCCTGGACCCGAAGAAGCCTCCCCTTGGTACACATATGATCCCCTTCATTACCACTTTTTCACCGGCAGCGACACATATCGCTAGAAAAGTGAAGGAAAATTTCAGGACCTTCGTGGAGAAGAGTGAACGACTGAAAGAATATTACCTGGTGTCGGCGTTCCGCAAAAATCCTAGCTTGGGTGAGTTGCTGATCAGGGCCCGAGTCAGTCCCCCCGGGAATCCGCCCTTAACCAGGAGCAACATTCCCCTACAGCACATCCCCTGGCTTTTGAACCGCCACAGCGGTAAAGTCTTCCGGCCGCTGTGCAGAGGACACAAACATTCAAAAAACTGCATCTATGTCATCCTCTGCCAGCGATGTCATGCCATGTATGTTGGTGAGACGGGTAACACCATCGCTACCCGGTTTCACCAACATAAGTACAACATCATCCGACAGAAGAACACTACCACCTACCTGGTACAACATTTTATCCGGCACGGGTGGACTTCTGTTCGGGTGTGCGTTGTGCAGACCAACGCGAGATGGAGTGTGGCCCAACGGAAGCGTGCCGAACGCCTGTGGATCACAAAGTTGGGGACCAAACATCCGGGGGGCCTCAATGAGGCGTGAGTGCGAGCCCGCTGGGCCATAGACGGACCGTGCACACCCCTCTTATATTCTTTTTTACACTCTTTTATCGCCCTTCCCCCACCCCTTACCCTTACCCTAACCACTCTCCTTTTTCACTCCTAAAACCTACCCATCTCTCTTTTCTTTATACCTAATACCTACCCATCTCTCCTTCTCTTTATACCTAACCCTAACTCCTAACTCTAACCCTAACCCCAACCCCAACCCCAACCCTAACCCTAACCCTAACCCTAACCCTAACCCTAACCCTAACCCTAACCCTAACCCTAGTCCCCCGGGACCTTGCGCGCAGTTTGGGCACCACCCTGGCGGTCCTTGACGGACCGTGCATTCCCCTAATCCCTTACCCTAACCCCAACCCCAACCCCAACCCTAAACCTAACCCGCCTGTGCCTCGGGACTGCCTCCTGGGGGGTGTCCTGCTGTTTGTGGGTTTTCTCGGGTGGACTCCGTGCCGGAAACACACAGGTGCAAAACAAATATCCATTAAAAAATATATTTGTGTGGACTATATTGGGTGGGAATTGGGAACAGATTCAATGTAATTCTCAAAAATTGCCATATTATGTGTTTTTGAAGTCCATATTGGATACTGCATAATTTATGGTATTTATAACATTATTATTTCTTTAATTTTGCCATAATGGTCTTTATTTACATGTATATAGTCTCATTTTGCTATATATATATATTATTTCTGTTTTATACCAGTCACCGGGTGATTTTGACAATATCTGCACTGGCCCTTTAAATCGGCATCCATTTTGTGTGCAAGAGCACGTCACCATGTGTAGGCTGGCAGAGGCAGTTCAGCTCCCGGCTGGAATGCATGCCTCTGGGAGGCCTGGCTGCCTCTCATTATGTTTGTACCATTTTAGGCCTGATGAAGACTGAATAAAGTCGAAACGTTGCCTGTTCATCTGGATGGTAATTATTATTTCTTCATTTATTTTATTTTTCTATTTTTGAGCAATATTTTGGTCTGGCTGTGGCTTGTGGCCTACTTAGCTCCACAGCTAACTAGCGGTAGCTCGCTGCTATTGGTTCACAATAACCAATGTTTTTGAACCTGCACAACCTCTTGCTGCTTCCAAAATGCTCTCTTGCCGTGAATATTGGACCCTGCACGCGCCTGGAGGCCCCGGACCCCTCGGTGAGACACCTGGACACCGTAGGTGAGTCGCCATGACAACCACAAAATGGCTGGCCCCGATTTGACTCTAAATGACCCTAAAGGTCACTGGGCTAATTTGGCTTCACTATGCCCACTAGCAGCAATGTTGCTATAAAATATGCAACCACATCAGTGCAGAGGTTCACTCCCCATTTTTTGCCACAAAAAAGAAGAATGTCAGTGGGGATTATTACAATTTTTATGAACATTGAGGTCCACAACACATCCAGCTCGCAGTAAAAAAGATGGCACGCAGCCCGCTGGAGCGGTCAAAAAGATGGTGCAAATCCTGCTTGAGTCACGTGACCTCTGACCCCGGATCAGCATCCTCCTCACGCCTGTGGCGCGTCCGAGCGCACAGGGATGGACAGCTGCACGGTGTGTCTGAGGCCGACAATACCGCAACGAGTCCGCCGTCAGCACAGCAACCTGCGACCCGATAATCCGGCCCCCCCCAGCATGACCTCGAGGCCGCGTGAGGAAGAGCCAGAGAGAGCCACCCACTGCATAATGCCCAAGCAGGCAGCTCGGGGACAAGGTGCAGAGGACCAAAGCGAGCCAACTGACGGTACGACAAACCTGCGATGGAGGAGACCCTCAGACCGCCGCTTGGGGACCCCCTTCCTGCTGCTCAAGTGCGCCAGGCACGTGAGAGGTCATCCGGAGGGTCAGCACAATTGCCATCTTCCAACAGCCGTCAACCCACGTCAGCGGACGGGACACGGCCACGCTGACCTTCATAAACACTTCCACTGACATCCAGCGACAACGACCCCTCCACAAAGGTCATCTGGAGGGGTCATCCATCTTCACGCAGGGCACTACAGCTACCGCTTCCATCGTGAGTGTCTCTAGCGTTGTTGTCGTTGTGTGCTTGTTGTTTTTGGTCGGGGTCCCCCGGGACCTTGCGCGCAGTTTGGGCACCACCCTGGCGGTCCTTGACGGACCGTGCATTCCCCTAATCCCTTACCCTAACCCCAACCCCAACCCCAACCCTAAACCTAACCCTAACCCTAACCCTAACCCTAACCCTAACCCTAACCCTAACAACCATATTTACATTGTCTTGCGTGGTTGGGCTGAGGGGTCCGTGGTGACACTGCAGGGGAACCGAAGCTCCACCCCTGTAGAGCTCTCATAAATAAGTCCTCCTCCTACTCCACCGGCTCATTCGCTCTCCAGCTGTCGATGAGGGGACATCCAGCTGTGAAGACAAGAAAGAAGCCGTGTGTTAGAGAACAGCCAACCTGATGAGGTCTGAGGGACCGAAACGCGTCGTTGGACAGCCAAAAACATTTGGCCGTGTTTGCCACCACACTGCACACCCAGGAGTTTGGCGTTGTACGCCTTCGGGGTTCTCGGGGGGTTCTGCGACTGGTGTGGGCGTCGCCCGGGCGGGCTGCAGACGGACCGAGCACACCCTTACCCCAACCCTAATCCTAACCCCAAACCTAACCCGCCAGTGCCTCCAGTCCGTCTTTGGGTGGCGTTCTGCCGGTCGTGGGGCTTCCTGGGGACTCTGTTTGCGAGGGACGTGAGTGCAAGTGGCACCATGTCAGTGTGGTGAGGAGCTCAAACACATTACAGGAGTTGAGGCACAAAAGAACAACCATATTTACATTGTCTTGCGTGGTTGGGCTGAGGGGTCCGTTGTGACACTGCAGGGGAACCGAAGCTCCACCCCTGTAGAGCTCTCATAAATAAGTCCTCCTCCTACTCCACCGGCTCATTCGCTCTCCAGCTGTCGATGAGGGGACATCCAGCTGTGAAGACAAGAAAGAAGCCGTGTGTTAGAGAACAGCCAACCTGATGAGGTCTGAGGGACCGAAACGCGTCGTTGGACAGCCAAAAACATTTGGCCGTGTTTGCCACCACACTGCACACCCAGGAGTTTGGCGTTGTACGCCTTCGGGGTTCTCGGGGGGTTCTGCGACTGGTGTGGGCGTCGCCCGGGCGGGCTGCAGACGGACCGAGCACACCCTTACCCCAACCCTAATCCTAACCCCAAACCTAACCCGCCAGTGCCTCCAGTCCGTCTTTGGGTGGCGTTCTGCCGGTCGTGGGGCTTCCTGGGGACTCTGTTTGCGAGGGACGTGAGTGCAAGTGGCACCATGTCAGTGTGGTGAGGAGCTCAAACACATTACAGGAGTTGAGGCACAAAAGAACAACCATATTTACATTGTCTTGCGTGGTTGGGCTGAGGGGTCCGTTGTGACACTGCAGGGGAACCGAAGCTCCACCCCTGTAGAGCTCTCATAAATAAGTCCTCCTCCTACTCCACCGGCTCATTCGCTCTCCAGCTGTCGATGAGGGGACATCCAGCTGTGAAGACAAGAAAGAAGCCGTGTGTTAGAGAACAGCCAACCTGATGAGGTCTGAGGGACCGAAACGCGTCGTTGGACAGCCAAAAACATTTGGCCGTGTTTGCCACCACACTGCACACCCAGGAGTTTGGCGTTGTACGCCTTCGGGGTTCTCGGGGGGTTCTGCGACTGGTGTGGGCGTCGCCCGGGCGGGCTGCAGACGGACCGAGCACACCCTTACCCCAACCCTAATCCTAACCCCAAACCTAACCCGCCAGTGCCTCCAGTCCGTCTTTGGGTGGCGTTCTGCCGGTCGTGGGGCTTCCTGGGGACTCTGTTTGCGAGGGACGTGAGTGCAAGTGGCACCATGTCAGTGTGGTGAGGAGCTCAAACACATTACAGGAGTTGAGGCACAAAAGAACAACCATATTTACATTGTCTTGCGTGGTTGGGCTGAGGGGTCCGTTGTGACACTGCAGGGGAACCGAAGCTCCACCCCTGTAGAGCTCTCATAAATAAGTCCTCCTCCTACTCCACCGGCTCATTCGCTCTCCAGCTGTCGATGAGGGGACATCCAGCTGTGAAGACAAGAAAGAAGCCGTGTGTTAGAGAACAGCCAACCTGATGAGGTCTGAGGGACCGAAACGCGTCGTTGGACAGCCAAAAACATTTGGCCGTGTTTGCCACCACACTGCACACCCAGGAGTTTGGCGTTGTACGCCTTCGGGGTTCTCGGGGGGTTCTGCGACTGGTGTGGGCGTCGCCCGGGCGGGCTGCAGACGGACCGAGCACACCCTTACCCCAACCCTAATCCTAACCCCAAACCTAACCCGCCAGTGCCTCCAGTCCGTCTTTGGGTGGCGTTCTGCCGGTCGTGGGGCTTCCTGGGGACTCTGTTTGCGAGGGACGTGAGTGCAAGTGGCACCATGTCAGTGTGGTGAGGAGCTCAAACACATTACAGGAGTTGAGGCACAAAAGAACAACCATATTTACATTGTCTTGCGTGGTTGGGCTGAGGGGTCCGTTGTGACACTGCAGGGGAACCGAAGCTCCACCCCTGTAGAGCTCTCATAAATAAGTCCTCCTCCTACTCCACCGGCTCATTCGCTCTCCAGCTGTCGATGAGGGGACATCCAGCTGTGAAGACAAGAAAGAAGCCGTGTGTTAGAGAACAGCCAACCTGATGAGGTCTGAGGGACCGAAACGCGTCGTTGGACAGCCAAAAACATTTGGCCGTGTTTGCCACCACACTGCACACCCAGGAGTTTGGCGTTGTACGCCTTCGGGGTTCTCGGGGGGTTCTGCGACTGGTGTGGGCGTCGCCCGGGCGGGCTGCAGACGGACCGAGCACACCCTTACCCCAACCCTAATCCTAACCCCAAACCTAACCCGCCAGTGCCTCCAGTCCGTCTTTGGGTGGCGTTCTGCCGGTCGTGGGGCTTCCTGGGGACTCTGTTTGCGAGGGACGTGAGTGCAAGTGGCACCATGTCAGTGTGGTGAGGAGCTCAAACACATTACAGGAGTTGAGGCACAAAAGAACAACCATATTTACATTGTCTTGCGTGGTTGGGCTGAGGGGTCCGTTGTGACACTGCAGGGGAACCGAAGCTCCACCCCTGTAGAGCTCTCATAAATAAGTCCTCCTCCTACTCCACCGGCTCATTCGCTCTCCAGCTGTCGATGAGGGGACATCCAGCTGTGAAGACAAGAAAGAAGCCGTGTGTTAGAGAACAGCCAACCTGATGAGGTCTGAGGGACCGAAACGCGTCGTTGGACAGCCAAAAACATTTGGCCGTGTTTGCCACCACACTGCACACCCAGGAGTTTGGCGTTGTACGCCTTCGGGGTTCTCGGGGGGTTCTGCGACTGGTGTGGGCGTCGCCCGGGCGGGCTGCAGACGGACCGAGCACACCCTTACCCCAACCCTAATCCTAACCCCAAACCTAACCCGCCAGTGCCTCCAGTCCGTCTTTGGGTGGCGTTCTGCCGGTCGTGGGGCTTCCTGGGGACTCTGTTTGCGAGGGACGTGAGTGCAAGTGGCACCATGTCAGTGTGGTGAGGAGCTCAAACACATTACAGGAGTTGAGGCACAAAAGAACAACCATATTTACATTGTCTTGCGTGGTTGGGCTGAGGGGTCCGTTGTGACACTGCAGGGGAACCGAAGCTCCACCCCTGTAGAGCTCTCATAAATAAGTCCTCCTCCTACTCCACCGGCTCATTCGCTCTCCAGCTGTCGATGAGGGGACATCCAGCTGTGAAGACAAGAAAGAAGCCGTGTGTTAGAGAACAGCCAACCTGATGAGGTCTGAGGGACCGAAACGCGTCGTTGGACAGCCAAAAACATTTGGCCGTGTTTGCCACCACACTGCACACCCAGGAGTTTGGCGTTGTACGCCTTCGGGGTTCTCGGGGGGTTCTGCGACTGGTGTGGGCGTCGCCCGGGCGGGCTGCAGACGGACCGAGCACACCCTTACCCCAACCCTAATCCTAACCCCAAACCTAACCCGCCAGTGCCTCCAGTCCGTCTTTGGGTGGCGTTCTGCCGGTCGTGGGGCTTCCTGGGGACTCTGTTTGCGAGGGACGTGAGTGCAAGTGGCACCATGTCAGTGTGGTGAGGAGCTCAAACACATTACAGGAGTTGAGGCACAAAAGAACAACCATATTTACATTGTCTTGCGTGGTTGGGCTGAGGGGTCCGTTGTGACACTGCAGGGGAACCGAAGCTCCACCCCTGTAGAGCTCTCATAAATAAGTCCTCCTCCTACTCCACCGGCTCATTCGCTCTCCAGCTGTCGATGAGGGGACATCCAGCTGTGAAGACAAGAAAGAAGCCGTGTGTTAGAGAACAGCCAACCTGATGAGGTCTGAGGGACCGAAACGCGTCGTTGGACAGCCAAAAACATTTGGCCGTGTTTGCCACCACACTGCACACCCAGGAGTTTGGCGTTGTACGCCTTCGGGGTTCTCGGGGGGTTCTGCGACTGGTGTGGGCGTCGCCCGGGCGGGCTGCAGACGGACCGAGCACACCCTTACCCCAACCCTAATCCTAACCCCAAACCTAACCCGCCAGTGCCTCCAGTCCGTCTTTGGGTGGCGTTCTGCCGGTCGTGGGGCTTCCTGGGGACTCTGTTTGCGAGGGACGTGAGTGCAAGTGGCACCATGTCAGTGTGGTGAGGAGCTCAAACACATTACAGGAGTTGAGGCACAAAAGAACAACCATATTTACATTGTCTTGCGTGGTTGGGCTGAGGGGTCCGTTGTGACACTGCAGGGGAACCGAAGCTCCACCCCTGTAGAGCTCTCATAAATAAGTCCTCCTCCTACTCCACCGGCTCATTCGCTCTCCAGCTGTCGATGAGGGGACATCCAGCTGTGAAGACAAGAAAGAAGCCGTGTGTTAGAGAACAGCCAACCTGATGAGGTCTGAGGGACCGAAACGCGTCGTTGGACAGCCAAAAACATTTGGCCGTGTTTGCCACCACACTGCACACCCAGGAGTTTGGCGTTGTACGCCTTCGGGGTTCTCGGGGGGTTCTGCGACTGGTGTGGGCGTCGCCCGGGCGGGCTGCAGACGGACCGAGCACACCCTTACCCCAACCCTAATCCTAACCCCAAACCTAACCCGCCAGTGCCTCCAGTCCGTCTTTGGGTGGCGTTCTGCCGGTCGTGGGGCTTCCTGGGGACTCTGTTTGCGAGGGACGTGAGTGCAAGTGGCACCATGTCAGTGTGGTGAGGAGCTCAAACACATTACAGGAGTTGAGGCACAAAAGAACAACCATATTTACATTGTCTTGCGTGGTTGGGCTGAGGGGTCCGTTGTGACACTGCAGGGGAACCGAAGCTCCACCCCTGTAGAGCTCTCATAAATAAGTCCTCCTCCTACTCCACCGGCTCATTCGCTCTCCAGCTGTCGATGAGGGGACATCCAGCTGTGAAGACAAGAAAGAAGCCGTGTGTTAGAGAACAGCCAACCTGATGAGGTCTGAGGGACCGAAACGCGTCGTTGGACAGCCAAAAACATTTGGCCGTGTTTGCCACCACACTGCACACCCAGGAGTTTGGCGTTGTACGCCTTCGGGGTTCTCGGGGGGTTCTGCGACTGGTGTGGGCGTCGCCCGGGCGGGCTGCAGACGGACCGAGCACACCCTTACCCCAACCCTAATCCTAACCCCAAACCTAACCCGCCAGTGCCTCCAGTCCGTCTTTGGGTGGCGTTCTGCCGGTCGTGGGGCTTCCTGGGGACTCTGTTTGCGAGGGACGTGAGTGCAAGTGGCACCATGTCAGTGTGGTGAGGAGCTCAAACACATTACAGGAGTTGAGGCACAAAAGAACAACCATATTTACATTGTCTTGCGTGGTTGGGCTGAGGGGTCCGTTGTGACACTGCAGGGGAACCGAAGCTCCACCCCTGTAGAGCTCTCATAAATAAGTCCTCCTCCTACTCCACCGGCTCATTCGCTCTCCAGCTGTCGATGAGGGGACATCCAGCTGTGAAGACAAGAAAGAAGCCGTGTGTTAGAGAACAGCCAACCTGATGAGGTCTGAGGGACCGAAACGCGTCGTTGGACAGCCAAAAACATTTGGCCGTGTTTGCCACCACACTGCACACCCAGGAGTTTGGCGTTGTACGCCTTCGGGGTTCTCGGGGGGTTCTGCGACTGGTGTGGGCGTCGCCCGGGCGGGCTGCAGACGGACCGAGCACACCCTTACCCCAACCCTAATCCTAACCCCAAACCTAACCCTAACCCTAACCCTAACCCTAACCTCAAGAGACCGAAACGCGTCGCTGGATGGCAGGACCAGTCATGTCCGCTACTAATTTGGCTGTTGGTGTCTGACGCAGCATGCGCACCTTTCAGGGTCTTCGGGGGGTTCCGGGGTTGGTGTGGGCGTCGCCCGGGCGGGCTGCAGACGGACTGTGCATTCCCCTTCCCCCAATCCTAACCCTAACCATAATCCTAACCAAGCCTGTGCCTCCAGTCCGTCTGGGTGGCGTCCCATCATTCGTGGGCCTTCTGGGGACTTTGTTGTGGTGTGTGTGTTGTTGGGGGGCCACAAGTTTAACACACAAACTTGTTTTGGACACAACAATAAACAGGAGTCGGAGAAACATCAAAGCAAACATTTTAATGCTTTCAAAACACACTACAATACTTACCTGTGTGGTTGTCCACGTTGTGATGAACGTCGAGTAGACCCATCACAATGTTAGGATATAATTTGGCGAGTCCACGTTGTGATGAACGTCGAGTAGACCCATCACAATGTTAGGATCTAATTTGGAGAGTCAAACATCGACACTGCAGTGTTGAGCGTGAGCCCCGCCCACTGCAGACCTCCTATAAATTCTCCTCCTGCTCAAAACGGCTCAGTACTCTCCAGCAGGTGAATGGAGCACATCCTGCTGTAGAGAAAAATAGAGTTGCCGTTAGTCTAGGGGATTAGAAGTGCCCCACCTACTAGGGAATTAGAAGTGTCCCAGTAGGCACAGACTCGCAGTTAAAAAGATGTTTACATCCTGCAATCAGTGCAAAGCCAGCCTGAAGAGGTCAAGAGACCGAAACGCGTCGCTGGATGGCAGGACCAGTCATGTCCGCTACTAATTTGGCTGTTGGTGTCTGACGCAGCATGCGCACCTTTCAGGGTCTTCGGGGGGTTCCGGGGTTGGTGTGGGCGTCGCCCGGGCGGGCTGCAGACGGACTGTGCATTCCCCTTCCCCCAATCCTAACCCTAACCATAATCCTAACCCTAACCCTAACCCTAACCCTAACCCTAACCCTAACCCTAACCCTAACCCTAACCCTAACCCTAACCCTAACAACCATATTTACATTGTCTTGCGTGGTTGGGCTGAGGGGTCCGTGGTGACACTGCAGGGGAACCGAAGCTCCACCCCTGTAGAGCTCTCATAAATAAGTCCTCCTCCTACTCCACCGGCTCATTCGCTCTCCAGCTGTCGATGAGGGGACATCCAGCTGTGAAGACAAGAAAGAAGCCGTGTGTTAGAGAACAGCCAACCTGATGAGGTCTGAGGGACCGAAACGCGTCGTTGGACAGCCAAAAACATTTGGCCGTGTTTGCCACCACACTGCACACCCAGGAGTTTGGCGTTGTACGCCTTCGGGGTTCTCGGGGGGTTCTGCGACTGGTGTGGGCGTCGCCCGGGCGGGCTGCAGACGGACCGAGCACACCCTTACCCCAACCCTAATCCTAACCCCAAACCTAACCCGCCAGTGCCTCCAGTCCGTCTTTGGGTGGCGTTCTGCCGGTCGTGGGGCTTCCTGGGGACTCTGTTTGCGAGGGACGTGAGTGCAAGTGGCACCATGTCAGTGTGGTGAGGAGCTCAAACACATTACAGGAGTTGAGGCACAAAAGAACAACCATATTTACATTGTCTTGCGTGGTTGGGCTGAGGGGTCCGTTGTGACACTGCAGGGGAACCGAAGCTCCACCCCTGTAGAGCTCTCATAAATAAGTCCTCCTCCTACTCCACCGGCTCATTCGCTCTCCAGCTGTCGATGAGGGGACATCCAGCTGTGAAGACAAGAAAGAAGCCGTGTGTTAGAGAACAGCCAACCTGATGAGGTCTGAGGGACCGAAACGCGTCGTTGGACAGCCAAAAACATTTGGCCGTGTTTGCCACCACACTGCACACCCAGGAGTTTGGCGTTGTACGCCTTCGGGGTTCTCGGGGGGTTCTGCGACTGGTGTGGGCGTCGCCCGGGCGGGCTGCAGACGGACCGAGCACACCCTTACCCCAACCCTAATCCTAACCCCAAACCTAACCCGCCAGTGCCTCCAGTCCGTCTTTGGGTGGCGTTCTGCCGGTCGTGGGGCTTCCTGGGGACTCTGTTTGCGAGGGACGTGAGTGCAAGTGGCACCATGTCAGTGTGGTGAGGAGCTCAAACACATTACAGGAGTTGAGGCACAAAAGAACAACCATATTTACATTGTCTTGCGTGGTTGGGCTGAGGGGTCCGTTGTGACACTGCAGGGGAACCGAAGCTCCACCCCTGTAGAGCTCTCATAAATAAGTCCTCCTCCTACTCCACCGGCTCATTCGCTCTCCAGCTGTCGATGAGGGGACATCCAGCTGTGAAGACAAGAAAGAAGCCGTGTGTTAGAGAACAGCCAACCTGATGAGGTCTGAGGGACCGAAACGCGTCGTTGGACAGCCAAAAACATTTGGCCGTGTTTGCCACCACACTGCACACCCAGGAGTTTGGCGTTGTACGCCTTCGGGGTTCTCGGGGGGTTCTGCGACTGGTGTGGGCGTCGCCCGGGCGGGCTGCAGACGGACCGAGCACACCCTTACCCCAACCCTAATCCTAACCCCAAACCTAACCCGCCAGTGCCTCCAGTCCGTCTTTGGGTGGCGTTCTGCCGGTCGTGGGGCTTCCTGGGGACTCTGTTTGCGAGGGACGTGAGTGCAAGTGGCACCATGTCAGTGTGGTGAGGAGCTCAAACACATTACAGGAGTTGAGGCACAAAAGAACAACCATATTTACATTGTCTTGCGTGGTTGGGCTGAGGGGTCCGTTGTGACACTGCAGGGGAACCGAAGCTCCACCCCTGTAGAGCTCTCATAAATAAGTCCTCCTCCTACTCCACCGGCTCATTCGCTCTCCAGCTGTCGATGAGGGGACATCCAGCTGTGAAGACAAGAAAGAAGCCGTGTGTTAGAGAACAGCCAACCTGATGAGGTCTGAGGGACCGAAACGCGTCGTTGGACAGCCAAAAACATTTGGCCGTGTTTGCCACCACACTGCACACCCAGGAGTTTGGCGTTGTACGCCTTCGGGGTTCTCGGGGGGTTCTGCGACTGGTGTGGGCGTCGCCCGGGCGGGCTGCAGACGGACCGAGCACACCCTTACCCCAACCCTAATCCTAACCCCAAACCTAACCCGCCAGTGCCTCCAGTCCGTCTTTGGGTGGCGTTCTGCCGGTCGTGGGGCTTCCTGGGGACTCTGTTTGCGAGGGACGTGAGTGCAAGTGGCACCATGTCAGTGTGGTGAGGAGCTCAAACACATTACAGGAGTTGAGGCACAAAAGAACAACCATATTTACATTGTCTTGCGTGGTTGGGCTGAGGGGTCCGTTGTGACACTGCAGGGGAACCGAAGCTCCACCCCTGTAGAGCTCTCATAAATAAGTCCTCCTCCTACTCCACCGGCTCATTCGCTCTCCAGCTGTCGATGAGGGGACATCCAGCTGTGAAGACAAGAAAGAAGCCGTGTGTTAGAGAACAGCCAACCTGATGAGGTCTGAGGGACCGAAACGCGTCGTTGGACAGCCAAAAACATTTGGCCGTGTTTGCCACCACACTGCACACCCAGGAGTTTGGCGTTGTACGCCTTCGGGGTTCTCGGGGGGTTCTGCGACTGGTGTGGGCGTCGCCCGGGCGGGCTGCAGACGGACCGAGCACACCCTTACCCCAACCCTAATCCTAACCCCAAACCTAACCCGCCAGTGCCTCCAGTCCGTCTTTGGGTGGCGTTCTGCCGGTCGTGGGGCTTCCTGGGGACTCTGTTTGCGAGGGACGTGAGTGCAAGTGGCACCATGTCAGTGTGGTGAGGAGCTCAAACACATTACAGGAGTTGAGGCACAAAAGAACAACCATATTTACATTGTCTTGCGTGGTTGGGCTGAGGGGTCCGTTGTGACACTGCAGGGGAACCGAAGCTCCACCCCTGTAGAGCTCTCATAAATAAGTCCTCCTCCTACTCCACCGGCTCATTCGCTCTCCAGCTGTCGATGAGGGGACATCCAGCTGTGAAGACAAGAAAGAAGCCGTGTGTTAGAGAACAGCCAACCTGATGAGGTCTGAGGGACCGAAACGCGTCGTTGGACAGCCAAAAACATTTGGCCGTGTTTGCCACCACACTGCACACCCAGGAGTTTGGCGTTGTACGCCTTCGGGGTTCTCGGGGGGTTCTGCGACTGGTGTGGGCGTCGCCCGGGCGGGCTGCAGACGGACCGAGCACACCCTTACCCCAACCCTAATCCTAACCCCAAACCTAACCCGCCAGTGCCTCCAGTCCGTCTTTGGGTGGCGTTCTGCCGGTCGTGGGGCTTCCTGGGGACTCTGTTTGCGAGGGACGTGAGTGCAAGTGGCACCATGTCAGTGTGGTGAGGAGCTCAAACACATTACAGGAGTTGAGGCACAAAAGAACAACCATATTTACATTGTCTTGCGTGGTTGGGCTGAGGGGTCCGTTGTGACACTGCAGGGGAACCGAAGCTCCACCCCTGTAGAGCTCTCATAAATAAGTCCTCCTCCTACTCCACCGGCTCATTCGCTCTCCAGCTGTCGATGAGGGGACATCCAGCTGTGAAGACAAGAAAGAAGCCGTGTGTTAGAGAACAGCCAACCTGATGAGGTCTGAGGGACCGAAACGCGTCGTTGGACAGCCAAAAACATTTGGCCGTGTTTGCCACCACACTGCACACCCAGGAGTTTGGCGTTGTACGCCTTCGGGGTTCTCGGGGGGTTCTGCGACTGGTGTGGGCGTCGCCCGGGCGGGCTGCAGACGGACCGAGCACACCCTTACCCCAACCCTAATCCTAACCCCAAACCTAACCCGCCAGTGCCTCCAGTCCGTCTTTGGGTGGCGTTCTGCCGGTCGTGGGGCTTCCTGGGGACTCTGTTTGCGAGGGACGTGAGTGCAAGTGGCACCATGTCAGTGTGGTGAGGAGCTCAAACACATTACAGGAGTTGAGGCACAAAAGAACAACCATATTTACATTGTCTTGCGTGGTTGGGCTGAGGGGTCCGTTGTGACACTGCAGGGGAACCGAAGCTCCACCCCTGTAGAGCTCTCATAAATAAGTCCTCCTCCTACTCCACCGGCTCATTCGCTCTCCAGCTGTCGATGAGGGGACATCCAGCTGTGAAGACAAGAAAGAAGCCGTGTGTTAGAGAACAGCCAACCTGATGAGGTCTGAGGGACTGAAACGCGTCGTTGGACAGCCAAAAACATTTGGCCGTGTTTGCCACCACACTGCACACCCAGGAGTTTGGCGTTGTACGCCTTCGGGGTTCTCGGGGGGTTCTGCGACTGGTGTGGGCGTCGCCCGGGCGGGCTGCAGACGGACCGAGCACACCCTTACCCCAACCCTAATCCTAACCCCAAACCTAACCCGCCAGTGCCTCCAGTCCGTCTTTGGGTGGCGTTCTGCCGGTCGTGGGGCTTCCTGGGGACTCTGTTTGCGAGGGACGTGAGTGCAAGTGGCACCATGTCAGTGTGGTGAGGAGCTCAAACACATTACAGGAGTTGAGGCACAAAAGAACAACCATATTTACATTGTCTTGCGTGGTTGGGCTGAGGGGTCCGTTGTGACACTGCAGGGGAACCGAAGCTCCACCCCTGTAGAGCTCTCATAAATAAGTCCTCCTCCTACTCCACCGGCTCATTCGCTCTCCAGCTGTCGATGAGGGGACATCCAGCTGTGAAGACAAGAAAGAAGCCGTGTGTTAGAGAACAGCCAACCTGATGAGGTCTGAGGGACCGAAACGCGTCGTTGGACAGCCAAAAACATTTGGCTGTGTTTGCCACCACACTGCACACCCAGGAGTTTGGCGTTGTACGCCTTCGGGGTTCTCGGGGGGTTCTGCGACTGGTGTGGGCGTCGCCCGGGCGGGCTGCAGACGGACCGAGCACACCCTTACCCCAACCCTAATCCTAACCCCAAACCTAACCCGCCAGTGCCTCCAGTCCGTCTTTGGGTGGCGTTCTGCCGGTCGTGGGGCTTCCTGGGGACTCTGTTTGCGAGGGACGTGAGTGCAAGTGGCACCATGTCAGTGTGGTGAGGAGCTCAAACACATTACAGGAGTTGAGGCACAAAAGAACAACCATATTTACATTGTCTTGCGTGGTTGGGCTGAGGGGTCCGTTGTGACACTGCAGGGGAACCGAAGCTCCACCCCTGTAGAGCTCTCATAAATAAGTCCTCCTCCTACTCCACCGGCTCATTCGCTCTCCAGCTGTCGATGAGGGGACATCCAGCTGTGAAGACAAGAAAGAAGCCGTGTGTTAGAGAACAGCCAACCTGATGAGGTCTGAGGGACCGAAACGCGTCGTTGGACAGCCAAAAACATTTGGCCGTGTTTGCCACCACACTGCACACCCAGGAGTTTGGCGTTGTACGCCTTCGGGGTTCTCGGGGGGTTCTGCGACTGGTGTGGGCGTCGCCCGGGCGGGCTGCAGACGGACCGAGCACACCCTTACCCCAACCCTAATCCTAACCCCAAACCTAACCCGCCAGTGCCTCCAGTCCGTCTTTGGGTGGCGTTCTGCCGGTCGTGGGGCTTCCTGGGGACTCTGTTTGCGAGGGACGTGAGTGCAAGTGGCACCATGTCAGTGTGGTGAGGAGCTCAAACACATTACAGGAGTTGAGGCACAAAAGAACAACCATATTTACATTGTCTTGCGTGGTTGGGCTGAGGGGTCCGTTGTGACACTGCAGGGGAACCGAAGCTCCACCCCTGTAGAGCTCTCATAAATAAGTCCTCCTCCTACTCCACCGGCTCATTCGCTCTCCAGCTGTCGATGAGGGGACATCCAGCTGTGAAGACAAGAAAGAAGCCGTGTGTTAGAGAACAGCCAACCTGATGAGGTCTGAGGGACCGAAACGCGTCGTTGGACAGCCAAAAACATTTGGCCGTGTTTGCCACCACACTGCACACCCAGGAGTTTGGCGTTGTACGCCTTCGGGGTTCTCGGGGGGTTCTGCGACTGGTGTGGGCGTCGCCCGGGCGGGCTGCAGACGGACCGAGCACACCCTTACCCCAACCCTAATCCTAACCCCAAACCTAACCCGCCAGTGCCTCCAGTCCGTCTTTGGGTGGCGTTCTGCCGGTCGTGGGGCTTCCTGGGGACTCTGTTTGCGAGGGACGTGAGTGCAAGTGGCACCATGTCAGTGTGGTGAGGAGCTCAAACACATTACAGGAGTTGAGGCACAAAAGAACAACCATATTTACATTGTCTTGCGTGGTTGGGCTGAGGGGTCCGTTGTGACACTGCAGGGGAACCGAAGCTCCACCCCTGTAGAGCTCTCATAAATAAGTCCTCCTCCTACTCCACCGGCTCATTCGCTCTCCAGCTGTCGATGAGGGGACATCCAGCTGTGAAGACAAGAAAGAAGCCGTGTGTTAGAGAACAGCCAACCTGATGAGGTCTGAGGGACCGAAACGCGTCGTTGGACAGCCAAAAACATTTGGCCGTGTTTGCCACCACACTGCACACCCAGGAGTTTGGCGTTGTACGCCTTCGGGGTTCTCGGGGGGTTCTGCGACTGGTGTGGGCGTCGCCCGGGCGGGCTGCAGACGGACCGAGCACACCCTTACCCCAACCCTAATCCTAACCCCAAACCTAACCCGCCAGTGCCTCCAGTCCGTCTTTGGGTGGCGTTCTGCCGGTCGTGGGGCTTCCTGGGGACTCTGTTTGCGAGGGACGTGAGTGCAAGTGGCACCATGTCAGTGTGGTGAGGAGCTCAAACACATTACAGGAGTTGAGGCACAAAAGAACAACCATATTTACATTGTCTTGCGTGGTTGGGCTGAGGGGTCCGTTGTGACACTGCAGGGGAACCGAAGCTCCACCCCTGTAGAGCTCTCATAAATAAGTCCTCCTCCTACTCCACCGGCTCATTCGCTCTCCAGCTGTCGATGAGGGGACATCCAGCTGTGAAGACAAGAAAGAAGCCGTGTGTTAGAGAACAGCCAACCTGATGAGGTCTGAGGGACCGAAACGCGTCGTTGCGTCGTTGGACAGCCAAAAACATTTGGCCGTGTTTGCCACCACACTGCACACCCAGGAGTTTGGCGTTGTACGCCTTCGGGGTTCTCGGGGGGTTCTGCGACTGGTGTGGGCGTCGCCCGGGCGGGCTGCAGACGGACCGAGCACACCCTTACCCCAACCCTAATCCTAACCCCAAACCTAACCCGCCAGTGCCTCCAGTCCGTCTTTGGGTGGCGTTCTGCCGGTCGTGGGGCTTCCTGGGGACTCTGTTTGCGAGGGACGTGAGTGCAAGTGGCACCATGTCAGTGTGGTGAGGAGCTCAAACACATTACAGGAGTTGAGGCACAAAAGAACAACCATATTTACATTGTCTTGCGTGGTTGGGCTGAGGGGTCCGTTGTGACACTGCAGGGGAACCGAAGCTCCACCCCTGTAGAGCTCTCATAAATAAGTCCTCCTCCTACTCCACCGGCTCATTCGCTCTCCAGCTGTCGATGAGGGGACATCCAGCTGTGAAGACAAGAAAGAAGCCGTGTGTTAGAGAACAGCCAACCTGATGAGGTCTGAGGGACCGAAACGCGTCGTTGGACAGCCAAAAACATTTGGCCGTGTTTGCCACCACACTGCACACCCAGGAGTTTGGCGTTGTACGCCTTCGGGGTTCTCGGGGGGTTCTGCGACTGGTGTGGGCGTCGCCCGGGCGGGCTGCAGACGGACCGAGCACACCCTTACCCCAACCCTAATCCTAACCCCAAACCTAACCCGCCAGTGCCTCCAGTCCGTCTTTGGGTGGCGTTCTGCCGGTCGTGGGGCTTCCTGGGGACTCTGTTTGCGAGGGACGTGAGTGCAAGTGGCACCATGTCAGTGTGGTGAGGAGCTCAAACACATTACAGGAGTTGAGGCACAAAAGAACAACCATATTTACATTGTCTTGCGTGGTTGGGCTGAGGGGTCCCGTTGTGACACTGCAGGGAACCGAAGCTCCACCCTGTAGAGCTCTCATAAATAAGTCCTCCTCCTACTCCACCGGCTCATTCGCTCTCCAGCTGTCGATGAGGGGACATCCAGCTGTGAAGACAAGAAAGAAGCCGTGTGTTAGAGAACAGCCAACCTGATGAGGTCTGAGGACCGAAACGCGTCGTTGGACAGCCAAAAACATTTGGCCGTGTTGCCACCACACTGCACACCCAGGAGTTTGGCGTTGTACGCCTTCGGGGTTCTCGGGGGGTTCTGCGACTGGTGTGGGCGTCGCCCGGGCGGGCTGCAGACGGACCGAGCACACCCTTACCCCAACCCTAATCCTAACCCCAAACCTACCCGCCAGTGCCTCCAGTCCGTCTTTGGGTGGCGTTCTGCCGGTCGTGGGGCTTCCTGGGGACTCTGTTTGCGAGGGACGTGAGTGCAAGTGGCACCATGTCAGTGTGGTGAGGAGCTCAAACACATTACAGGAGTTGAGGCACAAAAGAACAACCATATTTACATTGTCTTGCGTGGTTGGGCTGAGGGGTCCGTTGTGACACTGCAGGGGAACCGAAGCTCCACCCCTGTAGAGCTCTCATAAATAAGTCCTCCTCCTACTCCACCGGCTCATTCGCTCTCCAGCTGTCGATGAGGGGACATCCAGCTGTGAAGACAAGAAAGAAGCCGTGTGTTAGAGAACAGCCAACCTGATGAGGTCTGAGGGACCGAAACGCGTCGTTGGACAGCCAAAAACATTTGGCCGTGTTTGCCACCACACTGCACACCCAGGAGTTTGGCGTTGTACGCCTTCGGGGTTCTCGGGGGGTTCTGCGACTGGTGTGGGCGTCGCCCGGGCGGGCTGCAGACGGACCGAGCACACCCTTACCCAACCCTAATCCTAACCCCAAACCTAACCCGCCAGTGCCTCCAGTCCGTCTTTGGGTGGCGTTCTGCCGGTCGTGGGGCTTCCTGGGGACTCTGTTTGCGAGGGACGTGAGTGCAAGTGGCACCATGTCAGTGTGGTGAGGAGCTCAAACACATTACAGGAGTTGAGGCACAAAAGAACAACCATATTTACATTGTCTTGCGTGGTTGGGCTGAGGGGTCCGTTGTGACACTGCAGGGGAACCGAAGCTCCACCCCTGTAGAGCTCTCATAAATAAGTCTCCTCCTACTCCACCGGCTCATTCGCTCTCCAGCTGTCGATGAGGGGACATCCAGCTGTGAAGACAAGAAAGAAGCCGTGTGTTAGAGAACAGCCAACCTGATGAGGTCTGAGGGACCGAAACGCGTCGTTGGACAGCCAAAAACATTTGGCCGTGTTTGCCACCACACTGCACACCCAGGAGTTTGGCGTTGTACGCCTTCGGGGTTCTCGGGGGGTTCTGCGACTGGTGTGGGCGTCGCCCGGGCGGGCTGCAGACGGACCGAGCACACCCTTACCCCAACCCTAATCCTAACCCCAAACCTAACCCGCCAGTGCCTCCAGTCCGTCTTTGGGTGGCGTTCTGCCGGTCGTGGGGCTTCCTGGGGACTCTGTTTGCGAGGGACGTGAGTGCAAGTGGCACCATGTCAGTGTGGTGAGGAGCTCAAACACATTACAGGAGTTGAGGCACAAAAGAACAACCATATTACATTGTCTTGCGTGGTTGGGCTGAGGGGTCCGTTGTGACACTGCAGGGGAACCGAAGCTCCACCCCTGTAGAGCTCTCATAAATAAGTCCTCCTCCTACTCCACCGGCTCATTCGCTCTCCAGCTGTCGATGAGGGGACATCCAGCTGTGAAGACAAGAAAGAAGCCGTGTGTTAGAGAACAGCCAACCTGATGAGGTCTGAGGGACCGAAACGCGTCGTTGGACAGCCAAAAACATTTGGCCGTGTTTGCCACCACACTGCACACCCAGGAGTTTGGCGTTGTACGCCTTCGGGGTTCTCGGGGGTTCTGCGACTGGTGTGGGCGTCGCCCGGGCGGGCTGCAGACGGACCGAGCACACCCTTACCCCAACCCTAATCCTAACCCCAAACCTAACCCGCCAGTGCCTCCAGTCCGTCTTTGGGTGGCGTTCTGCCGGTCGTGGGGCTTCCTGGGGACTCTGTTTGCGAGGGACGTGAGTGCAAGTGGCACCATGTCAGTGTGGTGAGGAGCTCAAACACATTACAGGAGTTGAGGCACAAAAGAACAACCATATTTACATTGTCTTGCGTGGTTGGGCTGAGGGGTCCGTTGTGACACTGCAGGGGAACCGAAGCTCCACCCCTGTAGAGCTCTCATAAATAAGTCCTCCTCCTACTCCACCGGCTCATTCGCTCTCCAGCTGTCGATGAGGGGACATCCAGCTGTGAAGACAAGAAAGAAGCCGTGTGTTAGAGAACAGCCAACCTGATGAGGTCTGAGGGACCGAAACGCGTCGTTGGACAGCCAAAAACATTTGGCCGTGTTTGCCACCACACTGCACACCCAGGAGTTTGGCGTTGTACGCCTTCGGGGTTCTCGGGGGGTTCTGCGACTGGTGTGGGCGTCGCCCGGGCGGGCTGCAGACGGACCGAGCACACCCTTACCCCAACCCTAATCCTAACCCCAAACCTAACCCGCCAGTGCCTCCAGTCCGTCTTTGGGTGGCGTTCTGCCGGTCGTGGGGCTTCCTGGGGACTCTGTTTGCGAGGGACGTGAGTGCAAGTGGCACCATGTCAGTGTGGTGAGGAGCTCAAACACATTACAGGAGTTGAGGCACAAAAGAACAACCATATTTACATTGTCTTGCGTGGTTGGGCTGAGGGGTCCGTTGTGACACTGCAGGGGAACCGAAGCTCCACCCCTGTAGAGCTCTCATAAATAAGTCCTCCTCCTACTCCACCGGCTCATTCGCTCTCCAGCTGTCGATGAGGGGACATCCAGCTGTGAAGACAAGAAAGAAGCCGTGTGTTAGAGAACAGCCAACCTGATGAGGTCTGAGGGACCGAAACGCGTCGTTGGACAGCCAAAAACATTTGGCCGTGTTTGCCACCACACTGCACACCCAGGAGTTTGGCGTTGTACGCCTTCGGGGTTCTCGGGGGGTTCTGCGACTGGTGTGGGCGTCGCCCGGGCGGGCTGCAGACGGACCGAGCACACCCTTACCCCAACCCTAATCCTAACCCCAAACCTAACCCGCCAGTGCCTCCAGTCCGTCTTTGGGTGGCGTTCTGCCGGTCGTGGGGCTTCCTGGGGACTCTGTTTGCGAGGGACGTGAGTGCAAGTGGCACCATGTCAGTGTGGTGAGGAGCTCAAACACATTACAGGAGTTGAGGCACAAAAGAACAACCATATTTACATTGTCTTGCGTGGTTGGGCTGAGGGGTCCGTTGTGACACTGCAGGGGAACCGAAGCTCCACCCCTGTAGAGCTCTCATAAATAAGTCCTCCTCCTACTCCACCGGCTCATTCGCTCTCCAGCTGTCGATGAGGGGACATCCAGCTGTGAAGACAAGAAAGAAGCCGTGTGTTAGAGAACAGCCAACCTGATGAGGTCTGAGGGACCGAAACGCGTCGTTGGACAGCCAAAAACATTTGGCCGTGTTTGCCACCACACTGCACACCCAGGAGTTTGGCGTTGTACGCCTTCGGGGTTCTCGGGGGGTTCTGCGACTGGTGTGGGCGTCGCCCGGGCGGGCTGCAGACGGACCGAGCACACCCTTACCCCAACCCTAATCCTAACCCCAAACCTAACCCGCCAGTGCCTCCAGTCCGTCTTTGGGTGGCGTTCTGCCGGTCGTGGGGCTTCCTGGGGACTCTGTTTGCGAGGGACGTGAGTGCAAGTGGCACCATGTCAGTGTGGTGAGGAGCTCAAACACATTACAGGAGTTGAGGCACAAAAGAACAACCATATTTACATTGTCTTGCGTGGTTGGGCTGAGGGGTCCGTTGTGACACTGCAGGGGAACCGAAGCTCCACCCCTGTAGAGCTCTCATAAATAAGTCCTCCTCCTACTCCACCGGCTCATTCGCTCTCCAGCTGTCGATGAGGGGACATCCAGCTGTGAAGACAAGAAAGAAGCCGTGTGTTAGAGAACAGCCAACCTGATGAGGTCTGAGGGACCGAAACGCGTCGTTGGACAGCCAAAAACATTTGGCCGTGTTTGCCACCACACTGCACACCCAGGAGTTTGGCGTTGTACGCCTTCGGGGTTCTCGGGGGGTTCTGCGACTGGTGTGGGCGTCGCCCGGGCGGGCTGCAGACGGACCGAGCACACCCTTACCCCAACCCTAATCCTAACCCCAAACCTAACCCGCCAGTGCCTCCAGTCCGTCTTTGGGTGGCGTTCTGCCGGTCGTGGGGCTTCCTGGGGACTCTGTTTGCGAGGGACGTGAGTGCAAGTGGCACCATGTCAGTGTGGTGAGGAGCTCAAACACATTACAGGAGTTGAGGCACAAAAGAACAACCATATTTACATTGTCTTGCGTGGTTGGGCTGAGGGGTCCGTTGTGACACTGCAGGGGAACCGAAGCTCCACCCCTGTAGAGCTCTCATAAATAAGTCCTCCTCCTACTCCACCGGCTCATTCGCTCTCCAGCTGTCGATGAGGGGACATCCAGCTGTGAAGACAAGAAAGAAGCCGTGTGTTAGAGAACAGCCAACCTGATGAGGTCTGAGGGACCGAAACGCGTCGTTGGACAGCCAAAAACATTTGGCCGTGTTTGCCACCACACTGCACACCCAGGAGTTTGGCGTTGTACGCCTTCGGGGTTCTCGGGGGGTTCTGCGACTGGTGTGGGCGTCGCCCGGGCGGGCTGCAGACGGACCGAGCACACCCTTACCCCAACCCTAATCCTAACCCCAAACCTAACCCGCCAGTGCCTCCAGTCCGTCTTTGGGTGGCGTTCTGCCGGTCGTGGGGCTTCCTGGGGACTCTGTTTGCGAGGGACGTGAGTGCAAGTGGCACCATGTCAGTGTGGTGAGGAGCTCAAACACATTACAGGAGTTGAGGCACAAAAGAACAACCATATTTACATTGTCTTGCGTGGTTGGGCTGAGGGGTCCGTTGTGACACTGCAGGGGAACCGAAGCTCCACCCCTGTAGAGCTCTCATAAATAAGTCCTCCTCCTACTCCACCGGCTCATTCGCTCTCCAGCTGTCGATGAGGGGACATCCAGCTGTGAAGACAAGAAAGAAGCCGTGTGTTAGAGAACAGCCAACCTGATGAGGTCTGAGGGACCGAAACGCGTCGTTGGACAGCCAAAAACATTTGGCCGTGTTTGCCACCACACTGCACACCCAGGAGTTTGGCGTTGTACGCCTTCGGGGTTCTCGGGGGGTTCTGCGACTGGTGTGGGCGTCGCCCGGGCGGGCTGCAGACGGACCGAGCACACCCTTACCCCAACCCTAATCCTAACCCCAAACCTAACCCGCCAGTGCCTCCAGTCCGTCTTTGGGTGGCGTTCTGCCGGTCGTGGGGCTTCCTGGGGACTCTGTTTGCGAGGGACGTGAGTGCAAGTGGCACCATGTCAGTGTGGTGAGGAGCTCAAACACATTACAGGAGTTGAGGCACAAAAGAACAACCATATTTACATTGTCTTGCGTGGTTGGGCTGAGGGGTCCGTTGTGACACTGCAGGGGAACCGAAGCTCCACCCCTGTAGAGCTCTCATAAATAAGTCCTCCTCCTACTCCACCGGCTCATTCGCTCTCCAGCTGTCGATGAGGGGACATCCAGCTGTGAAGACAAGAAAGAAGCCGTGTGTTAGAGAACAGCCAACCTGATGAGGTCTGAGGGACCGAAACGCGTCGTTGGACAGCCAAAAACATTTGGCCGTGTTTGCCACCACACTGCACACCCAGGAGTTTGGCGTTGTACGCCTTCGGGGTTCTCGGGGGGTTCTGCGACTGGTGTGGGCGTCGCCCGGGCGGGCTGCAGACGGACCGAGCACACCCTTACCCCAACCCTAATCCTAACCCCAAACCTAACCCGCCAGTGCCTCCAGTCCGTCTTTGGGTGGCGTTCTGCCGGTCGTGGGGCTTCCTGGGGACTCTGTTTGCGAGGGACGTGAGTGCAAGTGGCACCATGTCAGTGTGGTGAGGAGCTCAAACACATTACAGGAGTTGAGGCACAAAAGAACAACCATATTTACATTGTCTTGCGTGGTTGGGCTGAGGGGTCCGTTGTGACACTGCAGGGGAACCGAAGCTCCACCCCTGTAGAGCTCTCATAAATAAGTCCTCCTCCTACTCCACCGGCTCATTCGCTCTCCAGCTGTCGATGAGGGGACATCCAGCTGTGAAGACAAGAAAGAAGCCGTGTGTTAGAGAACAGCCAACCTGATGAGGTCTGAGGGACCGAAACGCGTCGTTGGACAGCCAAAAACATTTGGCCGTGTTTGCCACCACACTGCACACCCAGGAGTTTGGCGTTGTACGCCTTCGGGGTTCTCGGGGGGTTCTGCGACTGGTGTGGGCGTCGCCCGGGCGGGCTGCAGACGGACCGAGCACACCCTTACCCCAACCCTAATCCTAACCCCAAACCTAACCCGCCAGTGCCTCCAGTCCGTCTTTGGGTGGCGTTCTGCCGGTCGTGGGGCTTCCTGGGGACTCTGTTTGCGAGGGACGTGAGTGCAAGTGGCACCATGTCAGTGTGGTGAGGAGCTCAAACACATTACAGGAGTTGAGGCACAAAAGAACAACCATATTTACATTGTCTTGCGTGGTTGGGCTGAGGGGTCCGTTGTGACACTGCAGGGGAACCGAAGCTCCACCCCTGTAGAGCTCTCATAAATAAGTCCTCCTCCTACTCCACCGGCTCATTCGCTCTCCAGCTGTCGATGAGGGGACATCCAGCTGTGAAGACAAGAAAGAAGCCGTGTGTTAGAGAACAGCCAACCTGATGAGGTCTGAGGGACCGAAACGCGTCGTTGGACAGCCAAAAACATTTGGCCGTGTTTGCCACCACACTGCACACCCAGGAGTTTGGCGTTGTACGCCTTCGGGGTTCTCGGGGGGTTCTGCGACTGGTGTGGGCGTCGCCCGGGCGGGCTGCAGACGGACCGAGCACACCCTTACCCCAACCCTAATCCTAACCCCAAACCTAACCCGCCAGTGCCTCCAGTCCGTCTTTGGGTGGCGTTCTGCCGGTCGTGGGGCTTCCTGGGGACTCTGTTTGCGAGGGACGTGAGTGCAAGTGGCACCATGTCAGTGTGGTGAGGAGCTCAAACACATTACAGGAGTTGAGGCACAAAAGAACAACCATATTTACATTGTCTTGCGTGGTTGGGCTGAGGGGTCCGTTGTGACACTGCAGGGGAACCGAAGCTCCACCCCTGTAGAGCTCTCATAAATAAGTCCTCCTCCTACTCCACCGGCTCATTCGCTCTCCAGCTGTCGATGAGGGGACATCCAGCTGTGAAGACAAGAAAGAAGCCGTGTGTTAGAGAACAGCCAACCTGATGAGGTCTGAGGGACCGAAACGCGTCGTTGGACAGCCAAAAACATTTGGCCGTGTTTGCCACCACACTGCACACCCAGGAGTTTGGCGTTGTACGCCTTCGGGGTTCTCGGGGGGTTCTGCGACTGGTGTGGGCGTCGCCCGGGCGGGCTGCAGACGGACCGAGCACACCCTTACCCCAACCCTAATCCTAACCCCAAACCTAACCCGCCAGTGCCTCCAGTCCGTCTTTGGGTGGCGTTCTGCCGGTCGTGGGGCTTCCTGGGGACTCTGTTTGCGAGGGACGTGAGTGCAAGTGGCACCATGTCAGTGTGGTGAGGAGCTCAAACACATTACAGGAGTTGAGGCACAAAAGAACAACCATATTTACATTGTCTTGCGTGGTTGGGCTGAGGGGTCCGTTGTGACACTGCAGGGGAACCGAAGCTCCACCCCTGTAGAGCTCTCATAAATAAGTCCTCCTCCTACTCCACCGGCTCATTCGCTCTCCAGCTGTCGATGAGGGGACATCCAGCTGTGAAGACAAGAAAGAAGCCGTGTGTTAGAGAACAGCCAACCTGATGAGGTCTGAGGGACCGAAACGCGTCGTTGGACAGCCAAAAACATTTGGCCGTGTTTGCCACCACACTGCACACCCAGGAGTTTGGCGTTGTACGCCTTCGGGGTTCTCGGGGGGTTCTGCGACTGGTGTGGGCGTCGCCCGGGCGGGCTGCAGACGGACCGAGCACACCCTTACCCCAACCCTAATCCTAACCCCAAACCTAACCCTAACATTTTAATGCTTTCAAAACACACCATAATACTTACCTGTGTGGTTGTCCACGTTGTGATGAACATTGTACGTCGAGTAGACCCATCACAACTGTAGGATTCATTTGGAGAAGTCAAACATCGACGCTGCAGTGTTGAGCTAGAGCCCCGCCCACTGCAGACCTCCCTATATATTCTCCTCCTGCTCAAAACGGCACAGAACTCTCCAGCAGTCGAATGGAGCACATCCTGCTGTAGAGAAAAATAGAGTAGCCGTAAGTCTAGGGGATTAGAAGTGCCCCACCTACTAGGGAATTAGAAGTGTCCCAGTAGGCATAGACTTTGCAGTTAAAAAGATGTTTACATCCTGCAATCACTGCAAAGCCAGCCTGAAGAGGTCAAGAGACCGAAACGCGTCGCTGGATGGCAGGACCAGTCATGTCCGCTACTAATTTGGCTGTTGGTGTCTGACGCAGCATGCGCACCTTTCAGGGTCTTCGGGGGGTTCCGGGGTTGGTGTGGGCGTCGCCCGGGCGGGCTGCAGACGGACTGTGCATTCCCCTTCCCCCAATCCTAACCCTAACCATAATCCTAACCAAGCCTGTGCCTCCAGTCCGTCTGGGTGGCGTCCCATCATTCGTGGGCCTTCTGGGGACTTTGTTGTGGTGTGTGTGTTGTTGGGGGGCCACAAGTTTAACACACAAACTTGTTGTAGACACAACAATAAACAGGAGTCGGAGAAACATCAAAGCAAACATTTTAATGCTTTCAAAACACACCATAATACTTACCTGTGTGGTTGTCCACGTTGTGATGAACATTGTACGTCGAGTAGACCCATCACAACTGTAGGATTCATTTGGAGAAGTCAAACATCGACGCTGCAGTGTTGAGCTAGAGCCCCGCCCACTGCAGACCTCCCTATATATTCTCCTCCTGCTCAAAACGGCACAGAACTCTCCAGCAGTCGAATGGAGCACATCCTGCTGTAGAGAAAAATAGAGTAGCCGTAAGTCTAGGGGATTAGAAGTGCCCCACCTACTAGGGAATTAGAAGTGTCCCAGTAGGCATAGACTTTGCAGTTAAAAAGATGTTTACATCCTGCAATCACTGCAAAGCCAGCCTGAAGAGGTCAAGAGACCGAAACGCGTCGCTGGATGGCAGGACCAGTCATGTCCGCTACTAATTTGGCTGTTGGTGTCTGACGCAGCATGCGCACCTTTCAGGGTCTTCGGGGGGTTCCGGGGTTGGTGTGGGCGTCGCCCGGGCGGGCTGCAGACGGACTGTGCATTCCCCTTCCCCCAATCCTAACCCTAACCATAATCCTAACCCTAACACCCTCCTCTTCTCTCTTTTCTTTTTTTCACACTCTCTCTCTCTCTATCCCTCTCCCTCTCCTCTCCTAAACCTAACCTTTACTCTCTCCTCTCCTAAACCTAACCTTTACTCTCTCTCTCATCTCACTCTCTCTCTCTCTCTCTCTCACTCACTCTCTCTCTCTCTCTCTCTCTCTCTCTCTCTCTCTCTCTCTATCTCACTCTCTCTCTCTCCTAACCCTAACCCCAACCCCAACCACAAACCTGACACGCCAGTGCCTCCGGCCTTGTTTCGGGTGGCGTCCTGCCTGCGATGATTGTCACTCTGGGTGGCCTGCTCGGTGAGTACAAATCGTTTCACAGTGCGGGTGTCGTGACGTTACAACAAGTCGAACTTTTAGACTTGATTTGAACACATTCCAAATGGAGGGAAAGGTATATCAAAGCAAACATTTTATTGCTTTGGTCAAACATTCCGATAGTCCACGGCGTGTTTGTCCACTATGTGTTGCACATAATATGTCGATTTGACGCTTCACATAGGTAGGATGTTATTTTGAGAGTCTTTTGACTCCGCTGTAGTTGTGAGCACTAGCCACGCCCACTGCAGCACACTATATAACCTCCTCCATTTGGAGCCCAGGCTCATTCCCTCTCCGGCAGTTCATGAGATACCCTCCTGCCCGAGGACACATAGGGAAGCCGTCTCGACCACGGGGTTTCAAGGAAGCACCCTTTACCCACTGGAGAAGGAGAAGAGCTCCAGTGGGCGTGGCCCAGCCAGCCTGACGAGGCCTGAAAGGCCGAAACGCGCGTCGCTGGATATTATCCGCATGTGTTTGTCACTTCATTTAAAGCCCCGATTCGATTTCTTCCAGGGTCCTTGGGGTGGCCATCGTTCGGCTTGGCGTCGCCTGGACAGGTTGTGATGGAGCGAGCACACCCTCCTCTTCTCTCTTTTCTTTTTTTCACACTCTCTCTCTCTCTATCCCTCTCCCTCTCCTCTCCTAAACCTAACCTTTACTCTCTCCTCTCCTAAACCTAACCTTTACTCTCTCTCTCATCTCACTCTCTCTCTCTCTCTCTCACTCACTCTCTCTCTCTCTCTCTCTCTCTCTCTCTCTCTCTCTCTCTCTCTCTCTCTATCTCACTCTCTCTCTCTCCTAACCCTAACCCCAACCCCAACCACAAACCTAACCCCAACCCCAACCCCAACCCTAACCCCAACCCCAACCACAAACCTAACACTTGGGGTTGGGGTTAGGGTTGGGGTTAGGGTTACGCTTAGGGTTAGTAGGTTCGGGTTGGGGTCAGGTTTGTGGTTGGGGTTGTGGTTTGGGTTAGGGTTAGGTTTAGGATTGGGTTAGGGTTAGTGTTAGGTTTGTGGTTGGGGTTAGGGTTAGGGTTGGGGTTGGGGTTAGGGTTAGGGTTAGGATTATGGGTAGGGTTGGGGTTAGGGTTAGGGGATGTGGAGGGTAGGGTTAGGGTTAGGGTTAGGATTATGGGTAGGGTTGGGGTTAGGGTTAGGGGATGTGGAGGGTAGGCATTGTCTGTCTACGACCTGTCCAGGCAACGTCCAAGCCAAGGGTTAAGGTTAGGGTTAGGATTGGGGTTAGGGTTAGGGTTTAGGTTTAGAAGTGGGGTCGGGGAAAGGGTTAGGGTTGGGGTTGAGGTTAGGGTTAGGGTTAGGGTTAGGGTTGGGGTTAGGGTTAGAGTTAGGTTAGGGTTAGGGTTAGAAGTGGGGTCGGGGAAAGGGTTAGGGTTGGGGTTGAGGTTAGGGTTAGGGTTAGGGTTAGGGTTGGGGTTAGGGTTAGAGTTAGGTTAGGGTTAGGGTTAGAAGTGGGGTCGGGGAAAGGGTTAGGGTTGGGGTTGAGGTTAGGGTTAGGATAGGAATAGGGTTATGGTTAGATAACCATAAAAGGAAATGGGTAGGGTTAGGAGAAGGAGGTGGGTGGGGGGATAAATAAAGAAAATAAAGAGGGGGAAGTAAAAAGGGGGAATGTGCTCGGTCCATCAACAATCCTGGGTTAGGGTTAGGATTGGGGTTAGGGTTTAGGTTTAGGAGTGGGGTCGGGGAAAGGGTTATGTTTGGGGTTGGGGTTAGGGTTAGGATTAGGGTTAGGATTGGGGTTATGGTTAGAACCATAAAAAGAAAATGTGTAGGGTTAGGAAGGAAGGGGGTGGGGGATATATAAGAAAAATACAAAGGGGAAGTAAAAAAAAGGAATGTGCACTGTCCATCAACAGTACCAATGGCTCCCCCTCATACTTCATTAAGGCCTACTGGATATCTGGTGCCCAAATTAGGGTTAGGATTGGGGTTAGGGTTTAGGTTCAGAAGTGGGGTCGGGGAAAGGGTTAGGGTTGGGGTTAGGTTTAGGGTTAGGATTGGGGTTAGGGTTTAGTTTTAGAAGTGGGGTCAGGGAAAGGGTTAGGGTTAGGCTTAGGAGGATTAGGGTTAGGGTTTAGGGTTAGGGTTAGGGTTAGGGTTAGGGTTACGTTTAGGGTTAGTAGGTTAGGGTTGGGGTTAGTGTTTAGGTCAGGGTTAGGTTTAGAAGTGAGGTAGGGGAAAGGGTTAGGGTTAGGTGTTATGGTTAGGGTGAGGGGGGAGGTGGGGGGTTGCCCTCTCCTTTACAGCCCCCCAGTGACATACCCATCCAAAGTCACACCCCCACGGGCCCCGAAAGGACACCGCTCTTACGGGGGACCAAATATTTTTAATAAAGCACGTTTATAAACGCACAACGCGTTTCGGCCTTTCCTGGCCTCATCAGGCATGTAATGTGTCAAGCACCTTTTGGATTCTTTCAGTTGCGATTTAAATTGTCTCACTTCATTGTACTCTAAGGTGCGATGTGCCCAGATCGACAATAGTCAAACTGAGACAATACGATTTCAGAGGATTTATAGAGCTCTGCAGGGGGCGTGTTTCCACGGTCACACCTGCAGCCGTTTTAGTAGTTTGCTTAAGTTAAGGCTGCCAAAGTAACCAGTTGCACACAATCTCATGCAAAGAGTGGAAAAATCCCTTAGTAGTCATCACTCAGTGGGTTTTAATTTGATGCAAAAGGTAAGTATAGTTTCACTGCAAATCACATGTGTATCTACAAGGTAAGTATTAATCAAAAACAGGCTAGGGTTAGGGTTAGGTTTAGGGTTGAGGTTAGGGTTAGGGTTAGGGTTAGGATTGGGGTTATGGTTAGAACCATAAAAAGAAAATGGGTAGGGTTAGGAAGGAAGGGGGGGTAGGGGGATGTATAAGGTAAATAAAAAGGGAAGTAAAAATAGGGAATGTTCTCTGTCCGTCTACAATACTAATGGCTCTCTCTCATGACTCATTAAGGCCCCCCGGATGTCTGGTGCCCAAGTTAGGGATCCAGCTGAGCTCCGCCCTAGGGTTAGGGTTAAGGTTTAGGTTAGGGTTATGGTTAGGGTTTAGGTTAGGGTTAGGTTTGTGGGTAGGTTTTAGGAATAGAAAAAATAGATGGGTAGGGTTAGGGGAAGGGGGGGGCGGGGGATAGAAAAAAAGAAAGAAGGGAATTGAAAGGTGAATGTGCACTGTCCATCACAATCCAACAGTCTCAAACTCATACCTTATTTAGGCCACCCGGATACCTGGTGCCCAGTCTGGTGATCCAGAGGAGTTCTGCCCTCTGGCCTTGGGCGAGGCTCCATCTAGGGTCCATCTGCATGACCGTTACTCGGACAGAGGACCATCCATGTAGGATAAAATGCCGAACAGGTGATTGTTGGTGTTTTTGTGTCGAACTATGTTGTGCTTATGTTGGGCAAATCTCCCAGCCAAGGTATTGCCCGTCTCGCCCACATACATCTCGCCACATCGTTGACATTTAATAACGTACACACAATTTTTAGTGTGATGACCGCCACGGCACAACGGCTGGAAAACCTTGCGGTTAGGGGGGTTCACCAACCGTTTTGAGTGGCGGACAAGGCCGTCCCTCCGAGTGGAGGGCGGGTCTCTCAACGTGTACCTACACTTTTCATGGCGACTGTATGTGTATATATATATATGTGTCCCCTTACGCCTGTCTACCGGGTCGGTCTAAGGTGCATGTGCCTGACCTAAGTTCAGCAAACAGCTGACGTCCTTCCAGACCCTGATGGGGAAATCTTACAACGACTCGGCTACTCTCCTTGTCGGTTAGACTTTAAGACACATACTTCCAAAATGGCCGCGCCATGTTGTCTATACCCATTAATGTTAATTATGCAGTGTCTTGAACAGTTGAAAATGTAAGAAAAATGTGTTTGTATCTATTTATTTCAGGAAACAATTACGTTCCAATTGTCCGTTATAGGGCAGTCAGGGTGTGAACATTTATCACGGATATTGTGATCAAAGTTATCACAGTGATCATTATTATCGCGCTCATTTTAAATGTGCTCAACATTTTCAAAAACTACTTAACCAAGTTATATTTTTATTTTTTCACAACACAAACCGTCAAGTAGAAAGTCGAATGTGCATCTTAAAGCAACGCAAGCATTATAAACAAAGTAACATAGCAGAGTAGCGTGGCGCAGTAGAAGAGTGGCCGTGTGCTACTCGAGGGTCCCTGGTTCAATCCCCACCTAGTACCAACCTTGTCACGTCCGTTGTGTCCTGAGCAGGACACTTCACCCTTGCTCCTGATGGGTGCTGGTTAGCGTCTTGCATGGCAGCTCCCTCCATCAGTGTGTGAATGTGTGTGTGAATGTGGAAGTAGTGTCAAAGCGCTTTGAGTACCTTGAAGGTAGAAAAGCGCTATACAAGTACAACCCATTTATCATTTAACTTGGCAAGATGGCACCTTGTGAATATTAGATGTAACTGCACTTTTAGTCCAAAAAGATACAAGTAGTGTTCATGTATAGCAGTGGTTCTCGAATGGGGGTACGTGTACCCCTGGGGGTACCTGAAGGTATGCCAAGGGGTACGTGAGATTTTTTTGAAATATTCCAAAAATAGCAAAAATTCAACAATCCTTTATAGATATATTTATTGAATAATACTTCAACAAAATAGGAATGTAAGTTCATAAACTGTGAAAAAATAATACAACAATTCAGTGTTGACAGCTAGATTTTTTGTGGACATGTTCCATAAATATTGATGTTAAATATTTCTTTTTTTTTGTGAAGAAATGTTTAGAATGAAGTTGATGGATCTCTATTACAATCCCCAAAGAGGGCACTTTAAGTTGATGATTACTTCTATGTGGAAACATCTTTATTTATAATTGAATCACTTGTTTATTTTTCAACAAGTTTTTAGTTGTTTTTATATCTTTTTTTCCAAATAGTTCAAGAAAAAACACTAAAAATGAGCATTTTTTTCCACTGCTACACAATTTAATAAATCAGAAACTGATGACATAGTGCTGTATTTTACTTCTTTATCTATTTTTTTCAACCAAAAATGCTTTGTTCTGATTAGGGGGCGTACTTGAATGAAAAAAATGTTCACAGGGGGTACATCACTGAAAAAAGTTTGAGAACCACTGATGTGTAGGATCTAGTCTTACAGCTAGGACTGCACGTCTATGGGTAAAATAAGAATGAAGATCCTTTTTGATCAGAATTGAAATCTTGACAATTAATGGTGATTATTGATTGTTAGGGGACGGCGTGGCGAAGTTGGTAGAGTGGCTGAGCCAGCAATCTGAGGGTTACTGGTTCAATCTCCACTTTCTACCATCCTAGTCGTTGTGTCCTTGGGCAAGACACTTCACCCTTGCTCCTGATGGGTCCTGGTGACCGCCTTGCATGGCAGCTCACACCATCAGTGTGTGAATGTGTGTGTGAATGGGCGAATGTGGAAATACTGTCAATGCGCTTTGGGCTCCTTAAAAAAGGGGTAGAAAAGCGCTATACAAGTACAACCCACTTACCAGTTTGGGAACAGAGTGTTGGTGTGAACATCATGTCATTTGTAATATCTCATCAAAATGCTGTACATATATTTCAAGACAAATATTTGTGTTGTTGTTCATTAATAGTATCAGCACATCAGATTTTTTATGACAAGATGCCTTTATGTTTAGTTTTACATTTTGATAGAGAGAAGTATTGTTAAAGTTGTGTACATTTACATAGTCCGACTATTAACAAGCACAAAGTCAAGGACGGTCACGGCATGCCCTGCTTTAAATGCAGGTCAACTTTTTCTGGCCTTTGGACAAGTCACAAGCACGCGGTTGCCATGGTTAAATTGGAGATCCCGCTTTGGTGGCCAACCTCGCCCACGCTGGAACACACGCCGCCATTATGAGGACGAACAGCAGGAGATGCGCCACAGCGCCTCCCAGCGGCCTTTTTGGAGCAGCGCACACCCACCTTTTATTGATTGACTGAAACTTGTATTAGTAGATTGCACAGTACAGTACATATGTATTGATTGACTGAAACTTGTATTAGTAGATTGCACAGTACAGTACATATGTATTGATTGACTGAAACTTGTATTAGTAGATTGCACAGTACAGTACATATGTATTGATTGACTGAAACTTGTATTAGTAGATTGCACAGTACATACAGTACATATGTATTGATTGACTGAAACTTGTATTAGTAGATTGCACAGTACAGTACATATTTATTGATTGACTAAAACTTGTATTAGTAGATTGCACAGTACAGTACATATTCCCTACAATTGACCACTAAATGGTAACACCCCAATAAGTTTTTCAACTTCTTTAAGTCGGGGTCCACCTTCATCAATTAAAACGAGCGTGGGCTTTGCGCCTCAATTTTGTCACCCACATCCGCGGTCCTCTCCAAGGTTTCTCAGAGTCCCTCTCATTGACATCCCACTGGGTTGTCAGTTTTTCCTTGCCCTTATGTGGGATCTGAACTGCGGATGTGGTTGTGGCTTGTGCAGCTTTTGAGACACTTGTGATTTAGGGCTATATAAATTAACATTGATTGATTGACTGAAGTTTGCACCGGCCTATGCCAACATTTTCATGGCAGAGTGGGAGACCCTGCCCCCGTCTCATTTCTAGGCTTTTATATTTGATAGCAGAATAATGTCAAATATCAGACAATAGAAAATAAAGCAACATCCAGCTATTGTCAACACCCATTTATACACATTGGCAGCATTAGTATTGTAAATAGAATGTACATATGTATATCCATCCATCCATCCATCATCTTCCGCTTATCCGAGGTCGGGTCGCGGGGGCAACAGCCTAAGCAGGGAAACCCAGACTTCCCTCTCCCCAGCCACTTCGTCTAGCTCTTCCCGGGGGATCCCGAGGCGTTCCCAGGCCAGCCGGGAGACATAGTCTTCCCAACGTGTCCTGGGTCTTCCCCGTGGCCTCCTACCGGTTGGACGTGCCCTAAACACCTCCCTAAGGAGGCGTTCGGGTAGCATCCTGACCAGATGCCCGAACCACCTCATCTGGCTCCTCTCGATGTGGAGGAGCAGCGGCTTTACTTTGAGTCCCTCCCGGATGGCAGAGCTTCTCACCCTATCTCTAAGGGAGAGACCCAAACTCATTTCGGCCGCTTGTACCCGTGATCTTATCCTTTCGGTCATGACCCAAAGCTCATGACCATAGGTGAGGATGGGAACGTAGATCGACCGGTAAATTGAGAGCTTTGCCTTCCGGCTCAGCTCCTTCTTCACCACAACGGATCGGTACAACGTCCGCATTACTGAAGACGCCGCACCGATCCGCCTGTCGATCTCACGATCCACTCTTCCCTCACTCGTGAACAAGACTCCTAGGTACTTGAACTCCTCCACTTGGGGCAGGGTCTCCTCCCCAACCCGGAGATGGCACTCCACCCTTTTCCGGGCGAGAACCATGGACTCGGACTTGGAGGTGCTGATTCTCATTCCGGTCGCTTCACACTCGGCTGCGAACCGATCCAGCGAGAGCTGAAGATCCCGGTCAGATGAAGCCATCAGGACCACATCATCTGTATATATGACATATATTTCAATGTATGTATCGTTATAAAGATGGATGGACATGGGAATGATCTCATCCAAACTTATTGTGTAAGTAAAGAAGAGCAGGCAGCAGCTCACACATTCTCATACTTTGTAATGTGCTCATTCAGTGCGCTTTGTGACGAGCGACTCAAGTGACCCGATTCACTTCAGTGAGTGACTCGTTGCTCCTGGAGTCAGACAAAAAGAATCAGGTGTACCATCACTCTGCCAACTTGGGCAATGCTGCCACCCGCTGTGGTGAAGTGGAAGAGCACCTTGCTTGATGGCTACGCTTAAGTTAACACTCCATTCTAGTACTGCGCGCCTCATTGGAAGTGCACAGCACCACTCATCATCAGCATGAAACATTCTTCCAAAGTCACAATTAAAGAGACCCTGACTACAAAATAGATGACACAAATATCATCTGATATCAATCAATTAATGATGTGTTGATATAGAAACCTGCCTACACCATTGATAATACAAGTATGACGTGCTGATATCAATCAGTCAATGATGTATCGACATAGCTCCTAGTCACAAGTGTCTCCAAGATTGCGCATAGTCCAGATTGATGTCAGTGTCAGAAGGCTGATTGATATTGCTGCGATATCATCATCTAAACACTTGTATCGTGACTCTACATATGGAAGTAAATGTGAAGTGTGTGCGTGTGTGTGTAAATATGTACAATAAATATGAATTTGTGTGTGTAAAAATATGTACAGTAAACATGAATGTGTGTGTAAATATGTACAGTAAATATGAATGTGTGTAAATATGTACAGTAAATATGAATGTGTGTGTTAATTTGCACAGTAAATATGAAAGTGTTTATAAATATGTAGAGTAAATATGAAACTGTGCGTAAATATGTACAGTAAACATGAATGTGTGTAAATATGTACAGTAAATATGAATGTGTGTAAATATGTACAGTAAATATGAATATGTGTGTATAAAAATATGTACAGCAAACACAAATGTGTGTGTAAATATGTACAGTAAATATGAATGTGTGTAAATATGTACAGTAAACATGAATGTGTGTGTTAATATGTACAGTAAACATGAATGTGTGTGTAAATATGAACAGTAAATATGAAAGTGTGTGTAAATATGTACAGTAAACATGAATGTGTGTGTAAATATGTACAGTAAATAGGAAAGTGTGTGTCAATACGTACAGTAAATATGAATGTGTGTGTAAATATGTACAGTGAAGACACACTTTTGTTCACTTTTCTTCTGATTAGAAACTTGGACCATTAAGTGGGTAAATAAAAGAAGTTCCTACGTGATAGGAAAGTGTGTTTTTAATTTGTTGTCAAAGAAAGCCTCAATTTTTCTAACAAAAACTCACACTGCCGTCAAAAACAGGAAGTCTGCTAAATGCAACGCAGCTGACCGGCTGCTTCCGCCGGGAAAGGATTTTTCTTTTTAGTTCTTCTTGGTTTTATAGCGCATCACAACCAAGGTTATTTTGTGCATAACGCCACCTTTTGTAGCCGAGTATGGCTGCCTTTGTAACTCAATCATTTTCCGATAAATGAATAAAGACTCCCCTCATTATAATATTACATGATTGTGTACGTTTATATTGGATATTTTTTATATAAACCATTAAAAAAAATCCAGCTTTTTTTTGTTTTGTTTTTTTTACATCATCACTGGTTTTTACGGTAAAATTCTGCCAACTGACCTACAACTATTGTCAGCGTTAATATAATTCAAGTAAATTTGCAAGTATTTATTTACATTTTAATACATTGTATATTACATGTACATTATTAGATGCTACAAAACTTAAAAAGATATGCAACTGCATGTTTTCCTGACAAATGGAAAGAATGAGTATACTTAATTGACACACACTATTGTGGCAGCCCTTGAGTTTGAGACCTGTGCCGTACGCCATACCTACTTTACATTATTAATATTGATTTTAACATTATGGTTGACAACCGTTATGTTTGTAATAATATTGAAAATGGGACTCAAAATGGGACACTGTACATTTATTTTGGGAGGAGATAAGAGGTCGGTCGGGAGATATTTATGGAGATGTCCCAATTTAATGGAGAAGAGATTCAATTTGGATTTTTTTTATAGATGATAGAAACCTAGAAAGGATTATTAATATTATTTTGTTGCAAGCTAATTTTTTTCATTGATAAAATAGATTTGAAACCCAAATTCTCCCATTGGAGTGATCATTGAATCTAACCCCAGTCTCTTCTTTGCCAAGTGTCCATGTTTCTGCACCGTACAACCATGTACTCCAGACCACCGGCTTGATGATTCTCTTTTTCAAGGTCAAACTAAAGGCCTTTGTCAGCAGTTTTTTTCTCTTAGAAAACACACCTTCCACACGTGCGATCCGTGACTTGATGTCTTTGTCACAGTATCCATCCTGTGCAATTATACTGCCACGGTAGATCAACTGTGTCACTTGCTTCAGCTGTACACCACCAAGGTGGATCTCAAAGTCTTCAACCGGCTGCTTTATGAGATCTTTAACAGCTTTGTTTTCTAACCATTTACCTTGGTGCCGTACTATTCTGCCCCTTCATGCATCCTGGTCATCAGGAGTTGCAATTGCAAAGCGTCAACAGAGCCAGCTACTGTGGCCTGGTCACTCGTGTCTCTCACGGCCTTGATGTGATGTCCTCCCACATGAATGCTTTCATCCACCTGACCTATGGCATCTCCCAGCAAAGCTTCAGCATGGACATTAAACATTACAAGGGTGATCAACAACACCCCTCTCTGCTTCCACGTGCGATCACAGCAGGATCTGTCTTACTATCCTTCAGCCTGACTGTCGCAGTCTGTTCCTTACAGTGCTTCAATCAACCTTCCAACGCTCTGAAGGATCTCCAGGAAATGTAACCAATCTACTCTGTCAAAGGCTTTCCAATTATCCACAGAGCACACATATATACTTCCTGGTTGTGATACCTCTCTCACTTAGTTGTCTTTTAAGACTAGGATACCAATTTGTTACCAATGATGTAATATTGTATAATCATGAGCATCTTTCACCAATCTACTTTACTTTACGTCCTAATGCAAGTAGGACGTGTTTGATGTCCTTCATGCTAATATGACATCACATGACATGCATAAGCTATAAGGAAGGGAGTTGTCCTGCACTCCATGGAACAGAACTACAGGAATGAAATTGTAAAGCGAGAAGGACACAGGTATGTCATTTCTACATCTGGGAAACTATGTAAATACGATATGTATTAGTGATGGGTTGATGAGGCGTCATGAAGCGTTTCGACACATTGCAAAACTGTATTGATACTGTGTCGATAGTGTGTCACTAAATACTGACATCTGCTGGATATTAAAAATCCCTACAGGCAACCTATGGACCGACTCAACTGACACTGATTTTATGACCTAGTATATACAATAATATAAACCAAGTCATTGTATTTCATTCAGGATTATTTCATATCTTCATTTATATAAAAATATATTTTTATCTTTTTTAGATACATTCAATAACATGGAAATCTAAAAGAACGTGTTGTAAATGAGGATGCTTGTGGATTGGAAAATAATTTTTTTTTAAATTTTTTACATGCGCTCTGAATACACACTGTTAATTGGCTGTTACCGCTTTTTAATGTAACTCATCAGATGGTTGTGTGGATGGGACAATGCTGGGTGCTGAGACAGAGGCAGAAGAAGCAAAGCAGCTTGTTAATACTTTAGCTTACGAACACCCCCGTACCGAACTGAAACCCCCGTACTGAAACGGTTCAATACAAATACACGTACCGTTACACCCTTACTAACAGATCAAGTGGAAACTTTGAGAGAACGGGATGAAACAATGAAATGAACACAAATACCTTTTTTTTCCCGATATATGATCAAAATATTCCCACACGCCGGAAATGATCTCCGACGACGATAAATGACAAATGACCAACGACTGAAGTGCGGCGATTCTGTTGGCAGCAGCATCGAAGTTGACAAATGCGCTTCCTTACATACACACTTTGACACAGTTTGCGTATCGGTCACGTGACCAAAACAGCTCATGATCGGTCACGTGACTTTCGAAAAGCGTTTTTTTGCTCATGAGCTCGACGCATGCGCCGATGCATCGGTGTTGCCGGACCCATCACTAATATGTATATTTGTTGTTGTTTCCTACGCATTAATGTCTGGTGCAAGTACAATAAGCAGTTCTTGGGCTCAATGTTAGCAACCTATCCTCCAAAGATCCTGTAATAGATGTGCAGCCCTGTATTATGTTTGCCTATCAATGTCAATGAACTATTTAGATATGTATGTCCTAATGTCATTCTGGTAATAATGTCTTCTTCCTTCCTATTTCTACCCCCTCCTCTCATTACACCTACTCTCCTCTGGACTTTGTAATACTCTCTGCCTTTTCTTTCATTATTCCAATTATCCTGCCACTTTTTTTTGTGTTCTGTCTTAATGATGTTCTTCACTTCTTCTTTACGGTGCTTAATCTCCATGTTTACTTCTGTTTCATAGCGTGCTTGTTTTGCGTATCTGTCTGCTAACTTCTTGCCCACAACTGCTACATGTGTAAGGAACCCTGAGAAATGTTAGCACACCCCGCTTTATTTATTTTGCAGTTTGCCTGAACTATTTTATAAAGTAAATCTGGTCTTGAGGCCATGTGCACTTTTACACTGGAGTTTAATGTAAAAAAAAAAATTGCAATATAAAAAGTCAGCTGATTGAAAAAAAGTCTGATTTGCGCCACTTGTCCAGCAGTGTACATGCACGTTAGTCCTAAACTGTTGAACAGTCGCCATCTAGTGGCACGTCAAAGTATCACTTGATTAAAGAACAGCGTTTCATTTTCCTATATTTAAACAGTGTTATTGTTCAAACAGTCTGTATTGTTACAGTTTCCCCAAATAAATAAAAATACTTGTTAATTAAAACCTCAGCTTGGGCGTACGACATTGTTGTATTTTAATGTTGTCATGATGTTGCCTGAGGTGCTACTTAATGTAAAAAAAACACAATGTATGCCATCATGTATTACAAAGCGTTTGGAGCACCACCTCAGGTATTTCTCATCACTATATCATTAAGTGGAGGTCAGAGTCGCTCCACCAGAGGATGCATGAGTTCTGCAGCGGCATGTAACAGACCTGCAGCCAAAGGCGACTTGCACAGTGCCGTCATGGCGAGCGCCAAGTTGAGCAGCGTCCCCAACAGGAGGATAGCGAGCAGGTACCCGTGGAAGAGGAGGCTGTGCCAGCTGGCCCGACTTAGCACCAGCAGGGGGCCGTCCGGGTGCAGCGTCCACAGGAGACCCAGCAGCCAGCACTGGTTGACCAGCTGGGTGTAGTAGATGTCCAAAGAGGACGCCCGGCGCTCAGATTGGGACACTTTGGAAAGCCAGGTGAGGGAAAGGCTGAGGAGGATGACGGCCAGAGGGGCGTACATGTACTCCAGGGCTTCCACGACCAATGGACCATGGCGGGCTGCGAGGAGACAGTTGACATTTCAACACATCATAGCAAATCATAGCATTCCACAGATACGGCGAAACCTCTGAAGCAGAATATGAGATATCAGCGTCACTTTTTAATTCAAGTTGCTGACAACATCAAAATGTATATCATAGTTCCAGACCCAACTATCATGTCTACAGGTTAAATTCCCCCCAAATACACATGAATTATTTTAGGTTTGTTTTCTAACGAGTTTCAGCACATTTAGAAAGTTGATAATAAAGAGCGTCGACCAATGAACTCTACTGGGTACCTTTAAAATGAGATAGGCTAATTGTAATTGGATTTAATAAAAAGGGAATTGCATAGCACAGCCACAATATATGTCACCTACCATGGATTGATGAACGTGGACCCCGACTTAAAGAAGTTGAAAAAATGACCATTTAGTGGTCAATTGTACGGAATATGTACTGTGCTGTGCAATCTACTAATAAAGTTTCAATCAATCAAGATTATGTTGCATACACAGATGTAATCGAGGACTCCTGGCTCAGTAATGTATGATGGAGTTGGAACAAAACACTGTGAGCTTGGAACCCAGCACCCTACTTTCCTGGTTAACAGTCTCAAGCTTTAGGCTATCCTGGGTCTTGTGAAGGAGGATTTTGTTCCGTACACAAATGTAATTGAGGACATCTTACTGTCAAAAAGACTGGGATTCAAACCCAGCACCCTTCAATCCGACTCAACAGTCTTAACCACTGAGCTATTGTGGGTCTTGCGGAGGAAGAGCGTGTCCGAGAGTGTCGGTGTAGTTCCTGAGATGATGGTGACAAATGACAAATAATGACCATTAAGTTGCTAATTGCGAATGTTGGCTCCAAATGTGTGAGGGTGCATGATGTGTTGAATAAAGACATATTTGGAAAATTGTTCAAATTGATCTGTTCTAAAAAAAAAAATGTCCTAAAATGAGGTAAATAATGAGAGCGCTGGCCTCATTAGCATAAGATGCATGGTTGCAGAGAGATGCTGGGCGGTATACTGCTACTATAAATATATTTTATAAAGCGGTAGATCTTTGAGACAATACTGTCGGTATCCTTTGATGTATTTGTTACGCACCTGACAGGATATTCTTTTTTGGCTCAGCCACGCCCCTTGCGTGTTTCAGGAGGCTTCTCTGACGCAGCGCATCCTCCATCCATCCATCCATCCATTTTCTACCGCTTATTCCCTTTCGGGGTCGCGGGGGGCGCTGGCGCCTATCTCAGCTACAATCGGGCGGAAGGCAGGGTACTCCCTGGACAAGTCGCCACCTCATCGCAGGGCCAAGTAAATATGACCTACAATTTGCAATTGGCTTAATGCTATCTAATGATCAAGCCGATCTCGGAAAATGATTTAAAGTACAAAAGCCCTTCAATTGATGTCGTTATTTAAAACAATGTGATTTCAATAAGCCCTTTTTGTCTTTTTGAATTTTGTATATTATCATAATATTTATTATTATTATTTTTAATCATCTATTTGTATTTGCTTTTATTTTCTTTCCTTGACATGTTTTGTTGAAGTCATCATTTGCTCAACCTGATGTGGAAAATTATTTCAAATGTTGAAAGTGACATGACTTTTTATGTTCATTGTGGATATATGTTTGTTGTTCAATAACAAAATAAGTACATCAATAAAACTTGAAAATAAAAAAGGGGGCAGGCTGGCAATTTCTCGAATACTGAGTGATGCAACGCAGTGTAGTAGGCTTAAGTATTCATTAAGTACCACCATCATGACAACATTAAAATACAGTAGTGTAGTAGACCTAAGTATTCATTAAGTACCACCATAATGACAACATTAAATACAGTAGTGTAGTTGACCTAAGTATTCATTAAGTACCACCTTCATGACAACATTCATTTACAGTATTGTAGTAGACCTAAGTATTCATTAAGTACCACCATTGGATCAACATTAAATACAGTAGTGTAGTAGACCTAAATATTCATTAAGTACCACCATCATGACAACATTGAATACAGTAGTGTAGTAGACCTAAGTATTCATTAAGTACCTCCATCATGACAACATTAAATACAGTAGTGTAGTAGACTTAAGTATTCATTAAGTACCACCATCATGACAACATTAAATACAGTAGTGTAGTAGACTTAAGTATTCATTAAGTACCACCATCATGACAACATTAAATACAGTAGTGCAGTAGACCTAAGTATTCATTAAGTACCACCATCATGACAACATTAAATACAGTAGTGTAGTAGACCTAAGTATTCATTAAGTACCACCATCATGACAACATTAAAATACAGTAGTGTAGTAGACCTAAGTATTCATTAAGTACCACCATAATGACAACATTAAATACAGTAGTGTAGTAGACCTAAGTATTCATTAAGTACCACCTTCATGACAACATTCATTTACAGTATTGTAGTAGACTTAAGTATTCATTAAGTACCACCATCATGACAACATTAAATACAGTAGTGTAGTAGACCTAAATATTCATTAAGTACCACCATCATGACAACATTGAATACAATAGTGTAGTAGACCTAAGTATTCATTAAGTACCTCCATCATGACAACATTAAATACAGTAATGTAGTAGACTTAAGTATTCATTAAGTACCACCATCATGACAACATTAAATACAGTAGTGTAGTAGACTTAAGTATTCATTAAGTACCACCATCATGACAACATTAAATACAGTAGTGCAGTAGACCTAAGTATTCATTAAGTACCACCATCATGACAACATTAAATACAGTAGTGTAGTAGACCTAAGTATTCATTAAGTACCACCATCATGACAACATTAAAATACAGTAGTGTAGTAGACCTAAGTATTCATTAAGTACCACCATAATGACAACATTAAATACAGTAGTGTAGTTGACCTAAGTATTCATTAAGTACCACCTTCATGACAACATTCATTTACAGTATTGTAGTAGACCTAAGTATTCATTAAGTACCACCATTGGATCAACATTAAATACAGTAGTGTAGTAGACCTAAGTATTCATTAAGTACCACCATCATGACAACATTAAATACAGTAGTGCAGTAGACCTAAGTATTCATTAAGTACCACCATAATGACAACATTAAATACAGTAGTGTAGTTGACCTAAGTATTCATTAAGTACCACCTTCATGACAACATTCATTTACAGTAGTGTAGTAGACCTAAGTATTCATTAAGTACCACCATCATGACAACATTAAATACAGTAGTGTAGTAGACCTAAATATTCATTAAGTACCACCATCATGACAACATTAAATACAGTAGTGTAGTGGACCTAAGTATTCATTAAGTACCACCATCATGACAACATTAAATACAGTAGTGTAGTAGACCTAAGTATTCATTAAGTACCACCATCATGACAACATTAAATACAGTAGTGTAGTAGACCTAAGTATTCATTAAGTACCACCATTATGACAACATTAAAATACAGTAGTGTTGTAGACCTAAGTATTTATTAGGTACCACCATCATGACAACATTAAATACAGTAGTGTAGTAGACCTAAGTATTCATTAAGTACCACCATCATGACAACATTAAAATACAGTAGTGTAGTAGACCTAAGTATTTATTAGGTACCACCATCATGACAACATTAAATACAGTAGTGTAGTAGACCTAAATATTCATTAAGTACCACCATCATGACAACATTAAATACAGTAGTGTAGTGGACCTAAGTATTCATTAAGTACCACCATCATGACAACATTAAATACAGTAGTGTAGTAGACCTAAGTATTCATTAAGTACCACCATCATGACAACATTAAATACAGTAGTGTAGTAGACCTAAATATTCATTAAGTACCACCATCATGACAACATTAAAATACAGTAGTGTTGTAGACCTAAGTATTCATTAAGTACCACCATCATGACAACATTAAATACAGTAGTGTAGTAGACCTAAGTATTCATTAAGTACCTCCATCATGACAACATTAAATACAGTAGTGTAGTAGACCTAAGTATTCATTAAGTACCACCATCATGACAACATTAAAATACAGTAGTGTAGTAGACCTAAGTATTCATTAAGTACCACCATCATGACAACATTAAATACAGTAGCGTAGTAGACCTCAGTATTCATTAAGTACCACCTTCATGACAACATTCATTTACAGTAGTGTAGTAGACCTAAGTATTCATTAAGTACCACCATAAAGACAACATTAAATACAGTAGTGTAGTAGACCTAAGTATTCATTAAGTACCTCCATAATGACAACATTAAATACAGTAGTGTAGTAGACCTAAGTATTTATTAGGTACCACCATCATGACAACATTAAATACAGTAGTGTAGTAGACCTAAGTATTCATTAAGTACCACCATCATGACAACATTAAATACAGTAGTGTAGTAGACCTAAGTATTCATTAAGTACCACCATCATGACAACATTAAATACAGTAGTGTAGTAGACCTACGTATTCATTAAGTACCACCATAATGAGCAGCATTAAAATACAGTAGTCTAGTAGGCCTAAGTATTCTTTAAAAACAAGGCAGAGGTTTTACTTTTCAAGCGTATTCAATTTTTTGGCCACTGTAACATTACACACCGTTTGAACAGTAACACTGTGTTGTAATAATAAACACTGTACTTTAATCAAGAGATTCACCACTCGATCAGAGGTGTCAAAGTGCTTTTCACTGAGGGCCACTTGGCAGTTATGTTTGGCCCCCAAGGGCCACATGGCAGTTATGTTTGGCCTCCGAGGGCCACATGGCAGTTATGTTTGGCCCCCGAGGGCCACTTGGCAGTTATGTTTGGCCTCCGAGGGCCACATGGCAGTTATGTTTGGCCTCCGAGGGCCACATGGCAGTTATGTTTGGCCCCCGAGGGCCACATGGCAGTTATGTTTGGCCTCCGAGGGCCACATGGCAGTTATGTTTGGCCTCCAAGGGCCACTTGGCAGTTATTTTTTGCCTCCGAGGACCACTTGGCAGTTATGTTTGGCCTCCGAGGGCCACATGGTAGTTGTGTTTGGCCCCCGAGGGCCACATGGCAGTTGTGTTTGGCCCCCGAGGGCCACATGGCAGTTATGTTTGGCCTCCGAGGGCCACATGGCAGTTGTGTTTGGCCTCCGAGGGCCACATGCCAGTTATGTTTGGCCTCCGAGGGCCACATGGCAGTTGTGTTTGGCCCCTGAGGGCCACATGCCAGTTATGTTTGGCCTCCGAGGGCCACTTGGCATTTATGTTTGGCCTCCGAGGGCCACATGCCAGTTATGTTTGGCCTCCGAGGGCCACATGCCAGTTATGTTAGGCCTCCGAGGGCCACATGGCAGTTATGTTTGGCCTCCGAGGGCCACATGGCAGTTATGTTTCGCCTCCGAGGGCCACATGGCAGTTATGTTTGGCCCCCGAGGGCCACTTGGCAGTTATGTTTGGCCTCCGAGGGCCACATGGCAGTTATGTTTGGCCTCCGAGGGCCACATGGCAGTTATGTTTGGCCTCCAAGGGCCACTTGGCAGTTATTTTTTGCCTCCGAGGGCCACTTGGCAGTTATGTTTGGCCTCCGAGGGCCACATGGTAGTTGTGTTTGGCCTCTGAGGGCCACATGGCAGTTATGTTTGGCCCCCGAGGGCCACATGGTAGTTATGTTTGGCCTCCGAGGGCCACATGGCGGTTGTGTTTGGCCCCCGAGGGCTGCGTCTAACAGTGAATATATTATTACACCTTATTATCATGCATTTTATGAGGAGATATTTTGAAAACTAAAATGTAAAAAAAAAAACATGGTTTCACTTGAAACTGTAGTGTATATTACTGTAAATGGAAAAACCCTACTGCTGTTTTTATGGGAGAAAAAAAAACAGTTCAGTTGCCAGAATTTTACTGTAAAATTTTCATTGTTTTTTTTACTGCAAATAAGAAAAACTGCCATTTTAACTGTCAGTTTATTTTATTTATTTATTTATTTTTAAACCGCAAATCAACAAGTGTAGATTTGTTGGTGTATTAATGTAAAAGTCAAAACAGTACCACAGTTTATTACAATAAAATAAAGTACAATTTTTTTTTTATTTTTGAGAAAAATGCTGTAAAAAGCACAGCAGATTTCACAATTTGACCATGTAATCTCTTACTACTCCTATTTTGATGGATTACCTGCTTGGAAATCTCTATCATTAGTATTTATTTCTATTTAAAAAAGGCTTTGAATGTTTGATCGTATATTTTTGTATAATTACATCCTATTTAAGTGAACATCATTTGCGATTACATGGAGTATATACATTTTTTTTCTCCCAAAATAGAAAGAAAGAATACATTTAGTATATTCTTAAATTCTTTCCAGGGTCAAATACAATGAAGCGGTGGACCACACCTGGCCCCTGGGCCTTGAGTTTGAAACCTGTGCACGAGCTGGAGCCAAGTTTGACAAGCACTTCATTTCACTTTTAGCCAAAAAAAAGTTGTGTTTTTATGGGGGTTAACTTCTTTTTACAAACTTTTAACTTCTTTTTCCAAAGACATGCACCTGGGGATAGGCCCCTCCCACCTCCACAGAAATGCACCTGGGGAAAGGCCCCTCCCACCTCCACAGTAATTCACCTGGGGATAGGCCCCTCCCACCTCCAAAGACATGCACCTGGGGATAGGCCCCTCCCACCTCCAAAGACATGCACCTGGGGATAGGCCCCTCCCACCTCCAAAGACATGCACCTGGGGATAGGCCCCTCCGACCTCCAAAGACATGCACCTGGGGATAGGCCCCACCCACCTCCACAGAAATTCACCTGGGGATAGGCCCCTCCCACCTCCAAAGACATGCACCTGGGGATAGGCCCCTCCCACTTCCAAAGACATGCACCTGGGGATAGGCCCCTCCCACATCCAAAGACATGCACCCGGGATAGGCCCCTCCCACCTCCAAAGACATGCACCTGCGGATAGGCCCCTCCCACCTCCACAGACATGCACATGGGGATAGGCCCCTCCCACCTCCAAAGACATGCACCTGGGGATAGGCCCCTCCCACCTCCAAAGACATGCACCTGGGGATAGGCCCCTCCCACCTCCAAAAACATGCACCTGGGGATAGGCCCCTCCCACCTCCAAAGACATGCACCTGGGGATAGGCCCCTCCCACCTCCAAAAACATGCACCTGGGGATAGGTTGATTGGCAACACTAAATTTTCCCTAGTGTGTGAATGTTGTCTGTCTATCTTGTGTTGGCCCTGTGATGAGGTGGCGACTTGTCCAGGGTGTACACCGCCTTCCATCCGAATGCAGCTGAAATAACCCCCATGACTCCCCAGAAAAAGGGACAAGTGGTAAAAATGGATGGAACTTCTTTTTACACTTGAAAAAGCTACCGTTCCGAGCACCTGGTTTCCATTCCTCTTTCACGCAAACCAAAGTGTTCTTCTCACACTGGTATGACAGCGGGGCTTACCAGTGAGGACAAGCGAGCACCCGGTCAGGATGGAGACCGTCACGGAGGCGTGGCCTGAAGGTGGCGCCGCTACCTTCAGCGTGAAGCTCAGGCCCACGGTGATTAGCGGCAGCAGTCGCCGGGCGAGGGGGAAGAGGACGCCGTGTGAGCTGCTGACCTGGGCCCACGTGGTCAGCACGGCGTGGACGCTGCTGCAGATGGAGGGCACCAGGAGACGCTCGCCCAGGGGTCGACAGTACCGCCTCAGCGGCGCCACACCCAGGATGTGCAGCAGATTGCAAAAGGACACGGACAAAAGAGCCTGCAGAAATAAGCCATCGATGAAGGTGTATCCAACATGCTATTGCTGCACAGCGTAGCACATACCTTGCCTAATTAAAGGGGCGGGATCTATTATCACTGAGGGAGTCTTTAATGGTTTACTGCGCTATAAAAGAGATGAACTTGTACCAAAATCACCGCGTCTCCATGTCAAAGGTGTTTTTCAATATTGAACATCTTTTCCTGGTACCCCAGCACCTCCAAAACCCTCAAATCTAGACTCCAAACATCCCAGAACAAGCTAGTCGGGTTACTTCTAGACCTCCACCCCAGATCACACCTCACTCCAACCCACTTCTCCAAAGTGGGCTGGCTCAGGGTGGAGGACAGAGTCAAACAACTTGCACTGAGCCTAGTCTATAAAATCCGCTACACCTCCCTGATACCCAAGTACATGTCAAACTACTTCCAGAACGTAAATGACCGCCATAACCACAACACCAGGGGGAGCTCCACAAACCACGTCAAACCCAGATTCCCATCTAACAAAGGTCTTAACTCATTCTCCTTCTATGCCACATCAATGTGGAATGCAAGTAAGTGCATCTCTATCCTCCTTCAAAATAGAATAGAATAGAATAGAAAGTACTTTATTGATCCCTGGGGCACTAAAACAACACCTCCAGGCAACTTCAACCCTAGACGAACACCCACATCCCACCTCCCCGGTGGTAAATAATCTAATGTACATACTTGTTCTTATGCTCTCTGAACTCTGTATGTCCACTGCTGGCTGTACATATCCTACTATGTCACACCTACACTGTTTCAATGTCCATTTCTCACATGATATCATTGTTGATGACTGAAGTGCTGATATCAACCCAACCTAACCCCCCGGATTGGGTTAGGGTTAATAATTCAATGTATATACTCTGATGATGAACTTGTGTGATGACTGTATTATGCTGACAGTATATATTTGTACCATCAATTGATGAAGGTGGACCCCGACTTAAACCAGTTGAAAAACTTATTGGGGTGTTACCATTTAGTGCTCAATTGTACGGAATATGCACTGTACTGTGCAATCTACTAATACAAGTTTCAATCAATCAATCAGTTATTTCACCTTTTTTTGTGAAGTACATAACTCCACAAGTGTTCATTAGTTCCTGGTTTCCATGTGACAATCTACAATCTACAACAGTCATGGAAAGAAAGAGAAGGTGTGTCCAAACCTTACGCTGTACTGTCCTTTTTTATATCGATCAATATCCATAATTATTGATACTTTTTAGGACCTATTTATGCATTCCAATAAACTCTGTAAAACTTTGTCTTTCAGCGATGTTTCATGTGTGGAGCATAAAGATGTGATGTACCGTCAATCTTCTCTTCTGTAAGTACTTGTGAGCGTTAAGTGAAGTGAGCTAGCGGTGACATCTTGCTGATGCTAAATGGTTTAAAAATGTTTGATTAATATTGTTCTTAAGGGTGTAAAAATCCACTCCATCCCAGTTGAAATATTTTTTAGAATGGCTTTTATATTTGACTCTCAACCTTTGAAAAGATCAGAAGTGATTGATGTAAACAAGCAGTCGTCTGGTGGGACTTGGACCATGGCCTGAAACCCAGAACTGCCTGGAGGTCATGTGACTGCAATCCAACTATACCGTATGTTTTGGACTATAAAGCGCTCATTTTTTTTCCCAACACTTTGACCCCTGCGGCCTATAATACGGTGTGGCTAATTAATGGATTTGATGTTTTGTATTCAACAAAAAAGTTTCTACAAAACCCCACAGATACATTCTACAGGGTGTGTTATTATTTGTGCTATGGCGCCATCTTTTAGACGACTTGGCTCACTGCGGGTGCCGCGAGTTGAACGTCTCCAGGATTTCCTTCTGATGCGTGCCATACCATCTACTCGTCATCCCTCTCCTATGGTTTCTTCATTCCTCACTCAAAGCAATATTTGAACATTTTACAATATGACTAAAGCGTCCTCATGTGCTCAACCGTCACATGTTTGGCGGTTGTGTTTTATGCATATTCTTACCCGCTGGCTAGCGTCGTTATCATTAGCTAATATGCTAACATATTGCGAATGTGTGTTAGTATTATTAACTTACAACGGCATTCTTTTTGTGTTGTTTCACTTTCACAAATTCCTCAGTAGATTCAGCAAAACGTCAGCGGGGCGTTATTGGGTCTGTTTAGCTGATTGGAGAGCTAGCTTGCACAGCTGGTGGGTCCATGACCGTGACTGACGTTTTCCTTGTCCAACCGTTTTACTGCCGTGTAACAGACACCATTTGGAAACAATTAAGATATGTAAAACATACATTCACAAAGTATTTTTGTGTAAATAACTTATTTCACAACATATATATCTGCAGCTTATAGATGGACTTTCAAATCTTTTTTATAGAATATTGTGGGTGTGGATTATATACTATATTTACAGTCCCCAAAAGTATGGTAAGTCAGACATTAGATCATTTGATAGTTTATAGTGTGAAACGTGTTTATTGAAGGATGAAACACCAAAATATAGTGTTAATTAGTGTAACGATTGGACTCGCGTGAAAAGGTCCGCCAACATTCTTGCATTCCTTGGATTCCCAAGGATTCAGGAGGTGCATGAATTTTAACATCTCGCCAGAACACCGTAGAAAACACTAGCAGAAATCAGACCTTTTTATTTCAAGTTAGCCTGCCAGCTAACAGTCAGACGTCAAACAATTAGCTCCACAATGTTGTTTACAATAGAGTCATTTCCTTCACTCCAAATGTGGCGTTACGACATCCTGTGTGGTTAAAGAAGTGACCTTCATGTTCAACGTTCCACTGCGTGCTCAAGGCTACATGAAGCGCTACATCATTCAAGGTCTGCTCCAGTGTTCGTCCTTCACACAACTCAACCTTTGGACCTACTTGCTTCAACACACTCGGCCCAACCCCTCATGGACAATGGCCTTCAATACACCTCACCTGGCGGCTAGCAAGTCAACAGTTTTGCCTGAAGGGTTGGGGTTGGGTTTGGGTTTGGGTTTGGGGTTGGGGTTGGGGTTAGGGTTGGGTTTGGGTTTGGGTTTGGGGTTGGGGTTGGGGTTAGGGTTGGGTTTGGGGTTGGGGTTGGGGTTGGGGTTAGGGTAAGGGTTAGGCCCAACCCCTCATGGACAATGGCCTTCAATACACCTCACCTGGCAGCTAGCAAGTCAACATTGACATCAGCACACACCTGTCCAAAGCAGAGACCCACGACGTACGGGTAGTGGTACTGGGGGATGAAGATGCCGGCCACAAAGGCGCGGAGCTTGTCTGCCACGCCATACAGAAAAACCACCACCACCAGGCACAAGGTGGGCATCAACGGCTTCAAAGCGTGGTTCCAGGCCAGACTCGAGGCGCAGCATCTGCGTGTCCAAGGCCTTCCAGGACCAGATTGAACGCAGATTAAAACTTCTTCCCACTGCAGCATACACAACATATTTACTCAACATATTGCAAATATCACATTTGTGGTGCAGGTGGACCTCATGGCCACTGTCTCACTGACTATGATGTCATGTAGTGTCTCACTGACTATGATGTCATGTAGTGTCTCACTGACTATGATGTCATGTAGTGTCTCACTGACTATGATGTCATGTAGTGTCTCACTGACTATGATGTCATGTAGTGTCTCACTGACTATGATGTCATGTAGTGTCTCACTGACTATGATGTCCTGTAGTGTCTCACTCACTACGATGTCATTACCGAGTGAAATGTAGTGTCTCACTGTCTATGATGTCGTTACCGAGTGCAATATAGTATCTCACTGACTGATGTCATGTAGTGTCTCACTGACTATGATGTCATGTAGTGTCTCACTGACTATGATGTCATGTAGTGTCTCACTGACTATGATGTCATGTAGTGTCTCACTCACTACGATGTCATTACCGAGTAAAATGTAGTGTCTCACTGACTATGATGTCGTTACCGAGTGCAATATAGTATCTCACTGACTGATGTCATGTAGTGTCTCACTGACTATGATGTCATGTAGTGTCTCACTGACTATGATGTCATGTAGTGTCTCACTCACTACGATGTCATTACCGAGTAAAATGTAGTGTCTCACTGACTATGATGTCGTTACCGAGTGCAATATAGTATCTCACTGACTATGATGTCATGTTGTGTCTCACTGACTATGATGTCGTTACCAAGTGCAATATAGTATCTCACTGACTATGATGTCATGTAGTGTCTCACTGACTATGATGTCATTACTGCATACTTACCAACCTTGAGACCTCTGTGTAGAGTATGTGCACTCTACACATACTGTACTGTATGCAGATTCTGCACACGGCAGCTGTGCACTCTACACATACTGTACTGTATGCAGATTCTGCACCTGGCAGCTGTGCACTCTACACATACTGTACTGTATGCAGATTCTGCACGCGGCAGCTGTGCACTCTACACATACTGTACTGTATGCAGATTCTGCACACGGCAGCTGTGCACTCTACACATACTGTACTGTATGCAGATTCTGCACACGGCAGCTGTGCACTCTACACATACTGTACTGTATGCAGATTCTGCACACGGCAGCTGTGCACTCTACACATACTGTACTGTATGCAGATTCTGCACGCGGCAGCTGTGCACTCTACACATACTGTACTGTATGCAGATTCTGCACCTGGCAGCTGTGCACTCTACACATACTGTACTGTATGCAGATTCTGCACGCGGCAGCTGTGCACTCTACACATACTGTACTGTATGCAGATTCTGCACCTGGCAGCTGTGCACTCTACACATACTGTACTGTATGCAGATTCTGCACGCGGCAGCTGTGCACTCTACACATACTGTACTGTATGCAGATTCTGCACCTGGCAGCTGTGCACTCTACACATACTGTACTGTATGCAGATTCTGCACCTGGCAGCTGTGCACTCTACACAATACTGTACTGTATGCAGATTCTGCACCTGGCAGCTGTGCACTCTACACATACTGTACTGTATGCAGATTCTGCACCTGGCAGCTGTGCACTCTACACATACTGTACTGTATGCAGATTCTGCACCTGGCAGCTGTGCACTCTACACATACTGTACTGTATGCAGATTCTGCACACGGCAGCTGTGCACTCTACACATACTGTACTGTATGCAGATTCTGCACCCCGGCAGCTGTGCACTCTACACATACTGTACTGTATGCAGATTCTGCACCTGGCAGCTGTGCACTCTACACATACTGTACTGTATGCAGATTCTGCACACGGCAGCTGTGCACTCTACATATACTGTACTGTATGCAGATTCTGCACCTGGCAGCTGTGCACTCTACACATACTGTACTGTATGCAGATTCTGCACCTGGCAGCTGTGCACTCTACACATACTGTACTGTATGCAGATTCTGCACACGGCAGCTGTGCACTCTACACATACTGTACTGTATGCAGATTCTGCACCTGGCAGCTGTGCACTCTACACATACTGTACTGTATGCAGATTCTGCACCTGGCAGCTGTGCACTCTACACATACTGTACTGTATGCAGATTCTGCACCTGGCAGCTGTGCACTCTACACATACTGTACTGTATGCAGATTCTGCACCTGGCAGCTGTGCACTCTACACATACTGTACTGTATGCAGATTCTGCACCTGGCAGCTGTGCACTCTACACATACTGTACTGTATGCAGATTCTGCACCTGGCAGCTGTGCACTCTACACATACTGTACTGTATACAGATTCTGCACCTGGCAGCTGTGCACTCTACACATACTGTACTGTATGCAGATTCTGCACACGGCAGCTGTGCACTCTACACATACTGTACTGTATGCAGATTCTGCACCTGGTAGCTGTGCACTCTACACATACTGTACTGTATGCAGATTCTGCACCTGGCAGCTGTGCACTCTACACATACTGTACTGTATGCAGATTCTGCACCTGGCAGCTGTGCACTCTACACATACTGTACTGTATGCAGATTCTGCACACGGCAGCTGTGCACTCTACACATACTGTACTGTATGCAGATTCTGCACCTGGCAGCTGTGCACTCTACACATACTGTACTGTATGCAGATTATGCACCTGGCAGCTGTGCACTCTACACATACTGTACTGTATGCAGATTCTGCACCTGGCAGCTGTGCACTCTACACATACTGTACTGTATGCAGATTCTGCACCTGGCAGCTGTGCACTCTACACATACTGTACTGTATGCAGATTCTGCACACGGCAGCTGTGCACTCTACACATTTACTGTACTGTATGCAGATTCTGCACCTGGCAGCTGTGCACTCTACACATACTGTACTGTATGCAGATTCTGCACACGGCAGCTGTGCACTCTACACATACTGTACTGTATGCAGATTCTGCACCTGGCAGCTGTGCACTCTACACATACTGTACTGTATGCAGATTCTGCACCTGGCAGCTGTGCACTCTACACATACTGTACTGTATGCAGATTCTGCACCTGGCAGCTGTGCACTCTACACATTTACTGTACTGTATGCAGATTCTGCACCTGGCAGCTGTGCACTCTACACATACTGTACTGTATGCAGATTCTGCACCTGGCAGCTGTGCACTCTACACATACTGTACTGTATGCAGATTCTGCACCTGGCAGCTGTGCACTCTACACATACTGTACTGTATGCAGATTCTGCACCTGGCAGCTGTGCACTCTACACATACTGTACTGTATGCAGATTCTGCACCTGGCAGCTGTGCTCTCTACACATACTGTACTGTATGCAGATTCTGCACACGGCAGCTGTGCACTCTACACATACTGTACTGTATGCAGATTCTGCACCTGGCAGCTGTGCTCTCTACACATACTGTACTGTATGCAGATTCTGCACACGGCAGCTGTGCACTCTACACATACTGTACTGTATGCAGATTCTGCACCTGGCAGCTGTGCTCTCTACACATACTGTACTGTATGCAGATTCTGCACACGGCAGCTGTGCACTCTACACATACTGTACTGTATGCAGATTCTGCACTTGGCAGCTGTGCACTCTACACATACTGTACTGTATGCAGATTCTGCACGCGGCAGCTGTGCACTCTACACATACTGTACTGTATGCAGATTCTGCACCTGGCAGCTGTGCACTTTACACATACTGTACTGTATGCAGATTCTGCACCTGGTAGCTGTGCACTCTACACATACTGTACTGTATGCAGATTCTGCACGCGGCAGCTGTGCACTCTACACATACTGTACTGTATGCAGATTCTGCACCTGGCAGCTGTGCACTCTACACATACTGTACTGTATGCAGATTCTGCACACGGCAGCTGTGCACTCTACACATACTGTACTGTATGCAGATTCTGCACGCGGCAGCTGTGCACTCTACACATACTGTACTGTATGCAGATTCTGCACCTGGCAGCTGTGCACTTTACACATACTGTACTGTATGCAGATTCTGCACGCGGCAGCTGTGCACTCTACACATACTGTACTGTATGCAGATTCTGCACGCGGCAGCTGTGCACTCTACACATACTGTACTGTATGCAGATTCTGCACCTGGCAGCTGTGCACTCTACACATACTGTACTGTATGCAGATTCTGCACCTGGCAGCTGTGCACTCTACACATACTGTACTGTATGCAGATTCTGCACACGGCAGCTGTGCACTCTACACATACTGTACTGTATGCAGATTCTGCACGCGGCAGCTGTGCACTCTACACATACTGTACTGTATGCAGATTCTGCACACGGCAGCTGTGCACTCTACACATACTGTACTGTATGCAGATTCTGCACGCGGCAGCTGTGCACTCTACACATACTGTACTGTATGCAGATTATGCACCTGGCAGCTGTGCACTCTACACATTTACTGTACTGTATGCAGATTCTGCACCTGGCAGCTCTGCACTCTACACATACTGTACTGTATGCAGATTCTGCACCTGGCAGCTGTGCACTCTACACATACTGTACTGTATGCAGATTCTGCACCTGGCAGCTGTGCACTCTACACATTTACTGTACTGTATGCAGATTCTGCACCTGGCAGCTGTGCACTCTACACATACTGTACTGTATGCAGATTCTGCACCTGGCAGCTGTGCACTCTACACATACTGTACTGTATGCAGATTCTGCACCTGGCAGCTGTGCACTCTACACATACTGTACTGTATGCAGATTCTGCACCTGGCAGCTGTGCACTCTACACATACTGTACTGTATGCAGATTCTGCACCTGGCAGCTGTGCTCTCTACACATACTGTACTGTATGCAGATTCTGCACACGGCAGCTGTGCACTCTACACATACTGTACTGTATGCAGATTCTGCACCTGGCAGCTGTGCTCTCTACACATACTGTACTGTATGCAGATTCTGCACACGGCAGCTGTGCACTCTACACATACTGTACTGTATGCAGATTCTGCACCTGGCAGCTGTGCTCTCTACACATACTGTACTGTATGCAGATTCTGCACACGGCAGCTGTGCACTCTACACATACTGTACTGTATGCAGATTCTGCACTTGGCAGCTGTGCACTCTACACATACTGTACTGTATGCAGATTCTGCACGCGGCAGCTGTGCACTCTACACATACTGTACTGTATGCAGATTCTGCACCTGGCAGCTGTGCACTTTACACATACTGTACTGTATGCAGATTCTGCACCTGGTAGCTGTGCACTCTACACATACTGTACTGTATGCAGATTCTGCACGCGGCAGCTGTGCACTCTACACATACTGTACTGTATGCAGATTCTGCACCTGGCAGCTGTGCACTCTACACATACTGTACTGTATGCAGATTCTGCACACGGCAGCTGTGCACTCTACACATACTGTACTGTATGCAGATTCTGCACGCGGCAGCTGTGCACTCTACACATACTGTACTGTATGCAGATTCTGCACCTGGCAGCTGTGCACTTTACACATACTGTACTGTATGCAGATTCTGCACGCGGCAGCTGTGCACTCTACACATACTGTACTGTATGCAGATTCTGCACGCGGCAGCTGTGCACTCTACACATACTGTACTGTATGCAGATTCTGCACCTGGCAGCTGTGCACTCTACACATACTGTACTGTATGCAGATTCTGCACCTGGCAGCTGTGCACTCTACACATACTGTACTGTATGCAGATTCTGCACACGGCAGCTGTGCACTCTACACATACTGTACTGTATGCAGATTCTGCACGCGGCAGCTGTGCACTCTACACATACTGTACTGTATGCAGATTCTGCACACGGCAGCTGTGCACTCTACACATACTGTACTGTATGCAGATTCTGCACGCGGCAGCTGTGCACTCTACACATACTGTACTGTATGCAGATTATGCACCTGGCAGCTGTGCACTCTACACATTTACTGTACTGTATGCAGATTCTGCACCTGGCAGCTGTGCACTCTACACATACTGTACTGTATGCAGATTCTGCACGCGGCAGCTGTGCACTCTACACATACTGTACTGTATGCAGATTCTGCACGCGGCAGCTGTGCACTCTACACATACTGTACTGTATGCAGATTCTGCACCTGGCAGCTGTGCACTCTACACATACTGTACTGTATGCAGATTCTGCACACGGCAGCTGTGCACTCTACACATACTGTACTGTATGCAGATTCTGCACGCGGCAGCTGTGCACTCTACACATACTGTACTGTATGCAGATTCTGCACCTGGCAGCTGTGCACTTTACACATACTGTACTGTATGCAGATTCTGCACCTGGCAGCTGTGCACTCTACACATACTGTACTGTATGCAGATTCTGCACACGGCAGCTGTGCACTCTACACATACTGTACTGTATGCAGATTCTGCACCTGGCAGCTGTGCACTCTACACATACTGTACTGTATGCAGATTCTGCACCTGGCAGCTGTGCACTCTACACATACTGTACTGTATGCAGATTCTGCACACGGCAGCTGTGCACTCTACACATACTGTACTGTATGCAGATTCTGCACGCGGCAGCTGTGCACTCTACACATACTGTACTGTATGCAGATTCTGTACCTGGCAGCTGTGCACTCTACACATACTGTACTGTATGCAGATTCTGCACCTGGCAGCTGTGCACTCTACACATACTGTACTGTATGCAGATTCTGCACCTGGCAGCTGTGCACTCTACACATACTGTACTGTATGCAGATTCTGCACCTGGCAGCTGTGCACTCTACACATACTGTACTGTATGCAGATTCTGCACCTGGCAGCTGTGCACTCTACACATACTGTACTGTATGCAGATTCTGCACCTGGCAGCTGTGCACTCTACACATACTGTACTGTATACAGATTCTGCACCTGGCAGCTGTGCACTCTACACATACTGTACTGTATGCAGATTCTGCACCTGGCAGCTGTGCACTCTACACATACTGTACTGTATGCAGATTCTGCACCTGGCAGCTGTGCACTCTACACATACTGTACTGTATGCAGATTCTGCACGCGGCAGCTGTGCACTCTACACATACTGTACTGTATGCAGATTCTGCACCTGGCAGCTGTGCACTCTACACATACTGTACTGTATGCAGATTCTGCACCTGGCAGCTGTGCACTCTACACATACTGTACTGTATGCAGATTCTGCACCTGGCAGCTGTGCACTCTACACATACTGTACTGTATGCAGATTCTGCACACGGCAGCTGTGCACTCTACACATACTGTACTGTATGCAGATTCTGCACACGGCAGCTGTGCACTCTACACATACTGTACTGTATGCAGATTCTGCACCTGGCAGCTGTGCACTCTACACATACTGTACTGTATGCAGATTCTGCACCTGGCAGCTGTGCACTCTACACATACTGTACTGTATGCAGATTCTGCACCTGGCAGCTGTGCACTCTACACATACTGTACTGTATGCAGATTCTGCACCTGGCAGCTGTGCACTCTACACATTTACTGTACTGTATGCGTACACTAGCGCAGGAATAAAAGAAGGCGTGCAATGTTTACCTTTCAGCCCAGAGACATGCTCTCATTGTGTCCTTTTCTTCTCTGCAGGGTTTAGTGACAAAAGACAATCATGTCCCGGCACAAAGACAAAGAAAGCCGCTGGTTGAAAGCATTCGGCGTGCACAAGTACCTCCGACATGAGATGGATATTCCGTCCTCTCCTTGTGCTCAACTGTCATTGATTAACTTTGGCTTTCATTGAACTCACACATGGAATAAAGTGTTGCTGGCATGAAGAGGAGAAGGCAGAAGATCATTACAGTGAAGTCAAATCGAGGTCTCCTTTAAGGCAGTTCAACTGTTTCTCTGCTCATAGTATTATGATAAGAAATTATGTATATAATGATAGGAAATCATATATGTAATGATAAGACGTCATGCATATAATGACAACAAATCATGTAATGTATATAATGATTATACATCATGTATATAATAAGAAATGATGTGTATTATGATAAGAAATAATGCATATAATGATAAGAAATCATGTGTATCATGATAAGAAGCCATGTATATAAGGATAAGAAATTATGTACCGTATATGATGACGATAAACCATGTATATAATAAGAAATCATGTATTTTATGAAAAGAAATCATGCACATAAAAAATCATGTAAATAAGGATAAGCCGTCTTGTATACAATGATAAGATATCATGTATATTATGATAAGAAACCATGCATATAATGATAAGAAATCATTCATATAATAAAAAAGCATGTATATAATAAGAAATCATATATATAAGTATAAGAAGTCATGTAAATAATGGTCAGACATCATGCATATAATGATCTGACATCATGTATATAATGATCAGACTCATTTTATATAATCAGACATCATGTATATAATGATCAGACATCATGTATATAATGATCGGACATCATGCATATAATGATCAGACATCATGCATATAATGATCAGACATCATGTATATAATGATCAGACATCATGCATATAATGATCAGACATCATGCATATAATGATCAGACATCATGTATATAATGATCAGACATCATGTATATAATGATCTGACATCATGTATATAATGATCAGACATCTATATAATGATCTGACATCATGTATATAATGATCAGACATCATGTATATAATGATCAGACATCATGTACATAATGATCAGACACCATGCATATAAGGATCAGACATCATGCATATAATGATCAGACATCATGTATATAATGATCAGACATCATGTATATAATGATCAGACATCATGCATATAATGATCAGACATCATGCATATAATGATCAGACATCATGTATATAATGATCAGACATCATGTATATAATGATCTGACATCATGTATATAATGATCAGACATCATGTATATAATGATCTGACATCATGTATATAATGATCAGACATCATGTATATAATGATCAGACATCATGTACATAATGATCAGACACCATGCATATAATGATCAGACATCATATACATAATGATCAGACACCATGCATATAAGGATCAGACATCATGCATATAATGATCAGACATCATGTATATAATGATCAGACATCATATATATAATGATCAGACATCATGTACATAATGATCAGACCTCATGCGTATAATGATCAGACATCACATATATAATGATCAGACATCATGTATATAATGATCAGACATCATATATATAATGATCAGACATCATGTACATAATGATCAGACCTCATGCGTATAATGATCAGACATCATGTATATAATGATCAGACATGTATATAATGATCAGACATCATGTATATAATGATCAGACATCATGTATATAATGATCTGACATCATGTATATAATGATCAGACATCATGTATATAATGATCTGACATCATGTATATAATGATCTGACATCATGTATATAATGATCAGACATCATGTATATAATGATCTGACATCATGTATATAATGATCCGACATCATGTATATAATGATCAGACATCATGTATATAATGATCAGACACCATGCATATAATGATCAGACATCATGTACATAATGATCAGACACCATGCATATAATGATCAGACATCATATACATAATGATCAGACACCATGCATATAAGGATCAGACATCATGCATATAATGATCAGACATCATGTATATAATGATCAGACATCATATATATAATGATCAGACATCATGTACATAATGATCAGACCTCATGCGTATAATGATCAGACATCATGTACATAATGATCAGACATCATGTATATAATGATCAGACATCATATATATAATGATCAGACATCATGTACATAATGATCAGACCTCATGCGTATAATGATCAGACATCATATATATGATGATCAGACATCATGTACATAATGATCGGACATCATGCGTATAATGATCGGACATCATGTATATAATGATCAGACATCATGCATATAATGATATGAAATCATGCATATAATGGTAAGAAATCATGTGGTGTACATAATGAAAAGAAATGATGTGTATAATGATGAAAAACCTGAATGTGGGTCCAGAATGTTGCTCCTGGCTGACATGCTCTGCTGGTTTGCACTCTTCAAATGTCCAGGTGGACTTTGGCCAGCATGTTGATGTTCACAGCCCCCTCCCTCCCCTCCCTCCCCCGCCTCTGCTTCAATTGTCCAGGTGGACTTTGTCCAGCATGTTGATGTTCACGCCACCCTGCTCCCCCCCCCCCCCCCCCCCCCTCAGCCCGCCTCTGCTGGTCATGAAGTAAACAATTGTGCTGGGAAAGTGGATTAGGTTTAATACTGTCCGTGTTTGATGATGTTGTTTTGTGGCTCCATGCCATTTGAACCTCCTGGCCCACTTTCAAGTCAGTCTTTCTACTTAGTTTGTCCCCATACCAATATTTTGGTACCGGTACCGGTACTAAAATGTATTTTGACACTTTTCAATACGTTGCTAAATAAAAGGGACCACAAAAAATGGCATAATTGGCGTTATTTTAACAAAAAAAAATTAAGGTACATGATTGTCATCCATCCATCCATCCATCTATTTTTCTACCGCTTATTCCCTTTGGGTCGCTAGAGCTTATCTCAGTCCTTAAATAAAATGTTGAACATACTGGACAACTTGTCTTTTAGTAGTAAGTAAACAAACAAAGACTCCTAATTAGTCTGCAGTAACATATTGTGTCATTTGTACACCTATTATTTTATACACATTATGAGGGACAAACTGTAAATAATTGGTTTATTTTTCCACTTGTTGATTTGCTGTTAATATCTGCTTATTTTCTGTTTGAACATGTTCTATCTACACTTCTGTTCAAATGTAATAATCACTTATTCTTCTCTTCTTTGAAACTTGACATTAGTTTTGGATGATACCACACATTTAGGTATGGATCATGCTGATACCAAGTAGTTCCAGGATCATACATTGGTCATGTTCAAAGTCCTCATGTGTCCAGGGACAGATTTACTGACTTTATAAACACAATGTGGAGTTAAAAACTCAGAAGTGACAGTAATCCATGCCTACATGCTGAAAATCATTGAAAAGTACAATTCCCAGAAGGCCAAGGTGAAATGGGCCCCAAAATGAGGGATTGAAGGCACCTGAAAAGGAAGAAGGTTGAGTCAGACTCATTCAGCAAACAAGCTCCATGGGAGGAAGAGAAGCAAGCAGCAACAAGCGGCAGATCCACTTAACAGGTTTCTCAGCACACAGCAATGGTGGGTGAGTGTGCTTCTTCATTTCATGACCATCAACATGCTTTGTCTTATATGCTTCACTTGTACCTGCAAAGCTTATATGCTTCACTTGTACCTGCAAATACTTTGTCTTATATGCTTCACTTGGACCTGCAAATGCTTTGTCTTATATGCTTCACTTGTACCTGCAAATGCCTTGTCTTATATGCTTTACTTGTACCTGCAAATGCCTTGTCTTATATGCTTCACTTGTACCTGCAAATGCTTTGTCTTATATGCTTCACTTGTACCTGCAAATGCTTTGTCTTATATGCTTCATTTGTACCTGCAAATGCTTTGTCTTATATACTTCACTTGTACCTGCAAATGCTTTGTCTTATATGCTTCACTTGTACCTGCAAATGCTTTGTCTTATATGCTTCATTTGTACCTGCAAATGCTTTGTCTTGTATGCTTCACTTGTACCTGTAAATGATTTGTCTTATATGCTTCACTTGTACCTGCAAATGCTTGGTCTTATATGCTTCACTTGGACCTGCAAATGCTTTGTCTTATATGCTTCACTTGTACCTGCAAATGCTTTGTCTTATATGCTTCACTTGTACCTGCAAATACTTTGTCTTATATGCTTCACTTGTACCTGCAAATGCCTTGTCTTATATGCTTCACTTGTACCTGCAAATGCTTTGTCTTATATGCTTCACTTGTACCTGCAAATGCTTTGTCTTATATGCTTCACCTGTACCTGCAAATGTTTTGTCTTGTATGCTTCACTTGTACCTGCAAATGCTTTGTCTTGTATGCTTCATTTGTACCTGCAAATGCTTTGTCTTGTATGCTTCACTTGTACCTGCAAATGCTTTGTCTTATATGCTTCACTTGTACCTGCAAATGCTTTGTCTTATATGCTTCATTTGTACCTGCAAATGCTTTGTCTTATATACTTCACTTGTACCTGCAAATGCTTTGTCTTATATGCTTCACTTGTACCTGCAAATGCTTTGTCTTATATGCTTCATTTGTACCTGCAAATGCTTTGTCTTATATGCTTCACTTGTACCTGCAAATGCTTTGTCTTATATGCTTCACCTGTACCTGCAGATGTTTTGTCTTATATGCTTCACTTGTACCTGCAAATGCTGTGTCTTATATGCTTCACTTGTACCTGTAAATGCTGTGTCTTATATGCTTCACTTGTACCTGCAAATGCTTTGTCTTATATGCTTCACTTGTACCTGCAAATGCTGTGTCTTATATGCTTCACTTGTACCTGCAAATGCTTTGTCTTATATGCTTCACTTGTACCTGCAAATGCTTTGTCTTGTATGCTTCACTTGTACCTGCAAATGCTGTGTCTTATATGCTTCACTTGTACCTGTAAATGCTGTGTCTTATATGCTTCACTTGTACCTGCAAATGCTTTGTCTTATATGCTTCACTTGTACCTGCAAATGCTGTGTCTTATATGCTTCACTTGTACCTGCAAATGCTTTGTCTTATATGCTTCACTTGTACCTGCAAATGCTTTGTCTTGTATGCTTCAGTTTGACCTGCAAGCTTCTTCATTTGCTTACTCAACTCTCCTCATTTGTTTCTTTCAGCTTCAAGTGCTGCGTGACACTTCCAGCATCGACTACATGCTGGCTTGCATAATTTTAAAGCACACCGCAACCTTTAAAGCTTAAGTTAAAATGTTAAATGGTTTAAGCTTAAGGTTTAAAGTCAAAGCTTTTGGTTTAATGTTTAAAGTTTAAAAATCTGCAGAAAGTTTCAAACATTATTCAGAGGTTTAAAAGCATTTGTACAACATAGTTTGAAAACAGTTGTGTGATCACATTGTTGACGTCTCTGTTTCTGTGCTTTGAAAGCATTACAACCCACTGATGATTGGTGGAAGGTCAACTGAAACGAGACCAACAATGTTTCAAGTTGGAAAATAAAAGTTGATCAATTGGAAACCGTGAGTTGTCGTGGGGTCCTTTTTGGAGTAAAAGAGGGGAACTTTACACATAATATTTATTTTTGTTCAAGGAAAAAAGATTTTTCTGACGGTAAAATATATTGATGTAATCATAGTAGTGTGGACTCTTGGACTTCATATTACATATTTCAGTGAATGTCAGGTGTGATCCAACCATGGCGTTTGTTTACATTCAGGAACGCTAGCTTGCTGTTAGCGGTGAGCTATTGTATCCTCCTACGGTGTGGAGTGAAGCATGTTTAGCTATTCCTTGTCCTCCAGTGATAATGCTACTTGTAAGAAACTCACTTTGTTTGTCACCATAGAAGCCAGGATTAGTGATTTAGAAGTAGCTCAAACACTGTGGATGGATGTTAGCTGCATGTGTTAAAGCAGCTCTTCTTGGGGGTGTTTCAGTTTTATAAAGTCACCTTTATCTGGACTTTTTACACCAAAATGTATCTATTCTGTGTCTGCTTGTAAGTACTCTGTGTGTGTGCGCTGCCATACATGCTCCTCTGCTTTTCTGTCTACACACTGTGTCTGCTTGTAAGTACTCTGTGTGTGTGCGCTGCCATACATGCTCCTCTGCTTTTCTGTCGACACACTGTGTCTGCTTGTAAGTACTCTGTGTGAGTGCGCTGCCATACATGCTCCTCTGCTTTTCTGTCGACACACTGTGTCTGCTTGTAAGTACTCTGTGTGTGTGCGCTGCCATACATGCTCCTCTGCTTTTCTGTCTACACATTGTGTCTGCTTGTAAGTACTCTGTGTGTGTGCGCTGCCATACATGCTCCTCTGCTTTTCTGTCTACACACTGTGTCTGCTTGTAAGTACTCTGTGTGTGTGCGCTGCCATACATGCTCCTCTGCTTTTCTGTCGACACACTGTGTCTGCTTGTAAGTACTCTGTGTGAGTGCGCTGCCATACATGCTCCTCTGCTTTTCTGTCGACACACTGTGTCTGCTTGTAAGTACTCTGTGTGTGTGCGCTGCCATACATGCTCCTCTGCTTTTCTGTCTACACACTGTGTCTGCTTGTAAGTACTCTGTGGGTGTGCGCTGCCATACATGCTCCTCTGCTTTTCTGTCTACACACTGTGTCTGCTTGTAAGTACTCTGTGTGTGTGCGCTGCCATACATGCTCCTCTGCTTTTCTGTCTACACACTGTGTCTGCTTGTAAGTACTCTGTGTGTGTGCGCTGCCATACATGCTCCTCTGCTTTTCTGTCTACACACTGTGTCTGCTTGTAAGTACTCTGTGTGTGTGCGCTGCCATACATGCTCCTCTGCTTTTCTGTCTACACACTGTCTGCTTGTAAGTACTCTGTGTGTGTGCGCTGCCATACATGCTCCTCTGCTTTTCTGTCTACACACTGTCTGCTTGTAAGTACTCTGTGTGTGTGCGCTGCCATACATGCTCCTCTGCTTTTCTGTCTACACACTGTGTCTGCTTGTAAGTACTCTGTGTGTGTGCGCTGCCATACATGCTCCTCTGCTTTTCTGTCTACACACTGTGTCTGCTTGTAAGTACTCTGTGTGAGTGCGCTGCCATACATGCTCCTCTGCTTTTCTGTCGACACACTGTGTCTGCTTGTAAGTACTCTGTGTGTGTGCGCTGCCATACATGCTCCTCTGCTTTTCTGTCGACACACTGTGTCTGCTTGTAAGTACTCTGTGTGTGTGCGCTGCCATACATGCTCCTCTGCTTTTCTGTCTACACACTGTGTCTGCTTGTAAGTACTCTGTGTGTGTGCGCTGCCATACATGCTCCTCTGCTTTTCTGTCTACACACTGTGTCTGCTTGTAAGTACTCTGTGTGAGTGCGCTGCCATACATGCTCCTCTGCTTTTCTGTCTACACACTGTGTCTGCTTGTAAGTACTCTGTGTGTGTGCGCTGCCATACATGCTCCTCTGCTTTTCTGTCTACACCCTGTGTCTGCTTGTAAGTACTCTGTGTGTGTGCGCTGCCATACATGCTCCTCTGCTTTTCTGTCTACACACTGTGTCTGCTTGTAAGTACTCTGTGTGTGTGCGCTGCCATACATGCTCCTCTGCTTTTCTGTCTACACCCTGTGTCTGCTTGTAAGTACTCTGTGTGTGTGCGCTGCCATACATGCTCCTCTGCTTTTCTGTCTGCACACTGTGTCTGCTTGTAAGTACTCTGTGTGTGTGCGCTGCCATACATGCTCCTCTGCTTTTCTGTCTACACCCTGTGTCTGCTTGTAAGTACTCTGTGTGTGTGCGCTGCCATACATGCTCCTCTGCTTTTCTGTCTACACACTGTGTCTGCTTGTAAGTACTCTGTGTGTGTGCGCTGCCATACTAGCTCCTCTGCTTTTCTGTCTACACACTGTGTCTGCTTGTAAGTACTCTGTGTGTGTGCGCTGCCATACATGCTCCTCTGCTTTTCTGTCTACACACTGTCTGCTTGTAAGTACTCTGTGTGTGTGCGCTGCCATACATGCTCCTCTGCTTTTCTGTCTACACACTGTGTCTGCTTGTAAGTACTCTGTGTGAGTGCGCTGCCATACATGCTCCTCTGCTTTTCTGTCTACACACTGTGTCTGCTTGTAAGTACTCTGTGTGTGTGCGCTGCCATACATGCTCCTCTGCTTTTCTGTCTACACACTGTGTCTGCTTGGAAGTACTCTGTGTGTGTGCGCTGCCATACATGCTCCTCTGCTTTTCTGTCTACACACTGTGTCTGCTTGTAAGTACTCTGTGTGTGTGCGCTGCCATACATGCTCCTCTGCTTTTCTGTCTACACACTGTGTCTGCTTGTAAGTACTCTGTGTGAGTGCGCTGCCATACATGCTCCTCTGCTTTTCTGTCGACACACTGTGTCTGCTTGTAAGTACTCTGTGTGTGTGCGCTGCCATACATGCTCCTCTGCTTTTCTGTCTACACACTGTGTCTGCTTGTAAGTACTCTGTGTGTGTGCGCTGCCATACATGCTCCTCTGCTTTTCTGTCGACACACTGTGTCTGCTTGTAAGTACTCTGTGTGTGTGCGCTGCCATACATGCTCCTCTGCTTTTCTGTCTACACACTGTGTCTGCTTGTAAGTACTCTGTGTGTGTGCGCTGCCATACATGCTCCTCTGCTTTTCTGTCTACACACTGTGTCTGCTTGTAAGTACTCTGTGTGTGTGCGCTGCCATACATGCTCCTCTGCTTTTCTGTCTACACACTGTGTCTGCTTGTAAGTACTCTGTGTGTGTGCGCTGCCATACTAGCTCCTCTGCTTTTCTGTCTACACACTGTGTCTGCTTGTAAGTACTCTGTGTGTGTGCGCTGCCATACATGCTCCTCTGCTTTTCTGTCTACACACTGTCTGCTTGTAAGTACTCTGTGTGTGTGCGCTGCCATACATGCTCCTCTGCTTTTCTGTCTACACACTGTGTCTGCTTGTAAGTACTCTGTGTGTGTGCGCTGCCATACATGCTCCTCTGCTTTCTGTCTACACACTGTGTCTGCTTGGAAGTACTCTGTGTGTGTGCGCTGCCATACATGCTCCTCTGCTTTTCTGTCTACACACTGTGTCTGCTTGTAAGTACTCTGTGTGTGTGCGCTGCCATACATGCTCCTCTGCTTTTCTGTCTACACACTGTGTCTGCTTGTAAGTACTCTGTGTGAGTGCGCTGCCATACATGCTCCTCTGCTTTTCTGTCGACACACTGTGTCTGCTTGTAAGTACTCTGTGTGTGTGCGCTGCCATACATGCTCCTCTGCTTTTCTGTCTACACACTGTGTCTGCTTGTAAGTACTCTGTGTTGTGTGCGCTGCCATACATGCTCCTCTGCTTTTCTGTCGACACACTGTGTCTGCTTGTAAGTACTCTGTGTGTGTGCGCTGCCATACATGCTCCTCTGCTTTTCTGTCGACACACTGTGTCTGCTTGTAAGTACTCTGTGTGTGTGCGCTGCCATACATGCTCCTCTGCTTTTCTGTCTACACACTGTCTGCTTGTAAGTACTCTGTGTGTGTGCGCCTGCCATACATGCTCCTCTGCTTTTCTGTCTACACACTGTGTCTGCTTGTAAGTACTCTGTGTGTGTGCGCTGCCATACATGCTCCTCTGCTTTTCTGTCGACACACTGTGTCTGCTTGTAAGTACTCTGTGTGTGTGCGCTGCCATACATGCTCCTCTGCTTTTCTGTCTACACACTGTGTCTGCTTGTAAGTACTCTGTGTGTGTGCGCTGCCATACATGCTCTCTGCTTTTCTGTCGACACACTGTGTCTGCTTGTAAGTACTCTGTGTGTGTGCGCTGCCATACATGCTCCTCTGCTTTCTGTTCTACACACTGTGTCTGCTTGTAAGTACTCTGTGTGTGTGCGCTGCCATAACATGCTCCTCTGCTTTTCTGTCTACACACTGTGTCTGCTTGTAAGTACTCTGTGTGTGTGCGCTGCCATACATGCTCCTCTGCTTTTCTGTCTAACACACTGTGTCTGCTTGTAAGTACTCTGTGTGTGTGCGCTGCCATACTAGCTCCTCTGCTTTTCTGTCTACACACTGTGTCTGCTTGTAAGTACTCTGTGTGTGTGCGCTGCCATACATGCTCCTCTGCTTTTCTGTCTACACACTTGTCTGCTTGTAAGTACTCTGTGTGTGTGCGCTGCCATACATGCTCCTCTGCTTTTCTGTCTACACACTGTGTCTGCTTGTAAGTACTCTGTGTGTGTGCGCTGCCATACATGCTCCTCTGCTTTTCTGTCTACACACTGTGTCTGCTTGGAAGTACTCTGTGTGTGTGCGCTGCCATACATGCTCCTCTGCTTTTCTGTCTACACACTGTGTCTGCTTGTAAGTACTCTGTGTGTGTGCGCTGCCATACATGCTCCTCTGCTTTTCTGTCTACACACTGTGTCTGCTTGTAAGTACTCTGTGTGAGTGCGCTGCCATACATGCTCCTCTGCTTTTCTGTCGACACACTGTGGTCTGCTTGTAAGTACTCTGTGTGGTGTGCGCTGCCATACATGCTCCTCTGCTTTTCTGTCTACACACTGTGTCTGCTTGTAAGTACTCTGTGTGTGTGCGCTGCCATACATGCTCCTCTGCTTTTCTGTCGACACACTGTGTCTGCTTGTAAGTACTCTGTGTGGTGTGCGCTGCCATACATGCTCCTGCTGCTTTTCTGTCTACACACTGTGTCTGCTTGTAAGTACTCTGTGTGTGTGCGCTGCCATACATGCTCCTCTGCTTTTCTGTCTACACACTGTCTGCTTGTAAGTACTCTGTGTGTGTGCGCTGCCATACATGCTCCTCTGCTTTTCTGTCTACAC
>NC_084619.1:918220-945720 GCF_033978795.1 Nerophis ophidion
AGGATGTGGGCGTGGCATGTCATAGGATGTGGGCGTGGCACATCATAGGATGTGGGCGTGGCACGTCATAGGATGTGGGCTTGGCACGTCATAGGATGTGGGCGTAGCACGTCATAGGATGTGGGCGTGGCATGTCATAGGATGTGGGCGTGGCACGTCATAGAATGTGGGCGTGGCACGTCATAGGATGTGGGTGTGACATGTTATAGGATGTGGGCGTGGCACATCATGGGATGTGGGCGTGGCACGCCATAGGATGTGGGTGTGGCATGTCACTGCATGTGGGCATGGCATGTCATAGGATATGGGCGTGGCACATCATAGGATGTGGGCGTGGCACATCATAGGATGTGGCCATGGCACGCCATAGGATGTGAGTGTGGCATGTCATTGGATGTGGGCGTGGCATGTCATACGATGTGAGCGTGGCACGTCATAGGATGTGGGCGTGGCATGTCATAGGATGTGGGCGTGGCATGTCTTAGGATGTGGGCGTGGCACGCCATAGGATGTGGGTGTGGCATGTCATTGCATGTGGGCATAGCATGTCATAGGATATGGGCGTGGCACATCATAGGATGTGGGCGTGGCACATCATAGGATGTGGGCGTGGCACGCCATAGGATGTGAGTGTGGCATGTCATTGGATGTGGGCGTGGCATGTCATACGATGTGGGCATGGCACGTCATAGGATGTGGGCGTGGCATGTCATAGGATGTGGGCATGGCATGTCATAGGATGTGGGCGTGGCATGGAGCCAAACTTTGATCTGATGGTTTGCCATAACATCTTAAACAAATTCAGATCTTGATGATAATTGGTACAAATGATAATACCGTATGGGTCAGGACCTAAACATACCCATACGCAGTGGGCAGCGAAAACTGTTCCTCACCATCAGCAGTCACATTGTCATTACATGACTTTTGATGATCAGACTAAGACTAAGAAAATGCAAATACATTCTGCCTCTGCTATAGAATGTGGGTGTGGCATGGCGCAAAATTTGGATTTTGATGGTTCGCCACAAATTCTGATTTTACAAGTAACTGGTACATGATGATGATGATGATGATGACACCCTGAAGTGCTGGATTGGTCAGATGTTACTTGCAGCCCCCAAGAAAGCCAATAATAAACTTGTGGGTGGTGCAAGGGACAAGCTTCAGCCTCAGCACCTGTTTCCCGCCTGGCGCTAGTGTTTGACTTGCTTCCATTCAATAGTCTAACATCATTTTTGGATGGTGACAAAGACATGCTGGGTAAGACTGTTGTTCTTATATGCACAGTGCTCAAAGTCCACTTAGATGTACCCTGAAACATATAAATGAACAGATTTATTTGTAGTTTCTGTTAACTTCTGGGTGACCCTGTATTTCCATGTATAATAATCTACTGTACATCCTCCTGAAAACCAGCATCCTTAGCAGTGGATCCATGATCCGAGCGAGGTCCGTGGGTCAGGAAAGGGGTGTCCAGAAATCCAAGTCGGAGGGTGGGGGTTGAGGATCGAGGAAGGCAGTCAGAGTCTAGGGGGAAGATCAGCAGCAGAAGCGCACGGCTAATGCTGAGACACAGAGGACTGTGGGAACAGGAGATGACAAGGACGGATAAGGACAAGGCACGAGGGAGACACAGGACCCGAGCCAAAGACGTGAAGCTTACTGTAACCAGGGCTACTGTCACGGCGCGGGCTCAAACTCGCCTTTCCCCGTAAGCTGGGTCCGCCAACACGACTGTCTGGCAGCGTGCCAGGACGCACCCATGCAACGTTGCTGCTGCAGACAATCGGCATATATATATATATATATATATATATATATATATATATATATATATATATATATATATATATATATATATATAATATATATATATATATATATATATGTATGTATATATATATATATATATATATACATACATGTATATATAAATATATATGTATGTATATATATATATACATACATATATATACATATATGCTTTATAGCTATGTATATATGTATGTATATATATACATACATATATATATATCTTTACATAAACATACATATATGTATGTGTATATATATTTTTTACATATGTATGTATGTATGTATTTATGTATATATGTATGTATATATACATACATATATACATATATACATACATACATATATGTATGTATATATATACATATATATATGTACATATATAGTATATATGTTGTGTGTGTATATATATATATATATACATACATATATAAATAAATATATATATATATATATTTATTTATTATTATTGAACATTACCGCCCCCTGGTGTCCGAGCGGTCAACTCCCTTTCTGCAAACACAACAAAATATAGATCAACTTTTAACAAAGATTGATTTTATTTACCCAGTTTTTTTTTGTCTGTATCAGAAAATATTTAAAGTGCATCAATTTGCTTGAAATGAAAATAAAAACATATAATATCATCCTTTTTTAAACCATCAACATTTTTTGACTGACTGACACTTTGTTATTTAAAAATGAAATGAAATACACTCAATAAATATGAATACATTGTATCATTCACTCAGGAGTACAATATTAATACAATATTTTAACCTACAAAACAAAAATGAATAAAACTATTATTGCCGATTTTTTTTTTTAATCAAAATGAGGAAGTCAGGATTCATGGCTACGACGAGCAGGTTTTGTAACGCACAGCTTTTCAAAGTGGGGTTTGGAGCATGATACTGTATGATAGTGATGAATCATGCCCCCCTGGCATTGCACCAAGGGGGGGCCTCCTCACTAATTGAAAAGTGCTGACTTACATTGTGGTTTGGACGGAAAGGTTTTGTCCACTTTCCTGTATGTCCAGCACATGCTGAACATTTGACAATGAAGATGACTTGGACCCTCCAATACCACAAGATAAGACTATTTTGCCCAATCATACAAGCATCCAACCTGACGAATATCAATCCATCCTCCAAGAATATACCTTTCATCCGAAATATTCATCCATTTGCATCAATTCACTGGTAATTGTGAACAAATAATGACCAAAGGAGCCCAGAAGACTTTGATGAACTTGACAAGTGAGCACTTTTAGATGTCTTCATTGCTCATTTTTGAAATCTTGGGAGTCCATATCGGCTAAACAGCTTTGGATTCAGCAGCACGTTTTGTCCAGATTGCACATTATTTTGAAGACGTTCAAAGTATCTCTTAACAACTATTTGGGTGGTCAATTGGGCCACAATCCACTCCCATGCAGGTTTTCTCCTCCATCACCTGTCACAGCCAGCTACCGTGCGACCCTCCAGAGCACTTCACTTCTGCTGGGTTTCCAAGACCACGGCTAAATTAAGGTTTGAGGCTGAACGCCAAGGCTGAGTAAGAATCACTACGACTAAACTAATAGTTCCACCTGCTTTTCTTGTTGTTTCTTATGAAGAGGAGTGGGCCTTTCAGCATTTGGATATATATATATATATATATATATATATATATACATATATAATGTTCTTCTGACGAAGTGCTGATGCATCTGCCAGATGACTTGGACGAGATGGGTGTTGTACTCTCCAGGTATGCATTGAAATGCTTTATTCCTCCTGAGTGTAGTTGTACGTTGTCTTCCTTTGTCTGTAAAGAGTGAGTAACAGCTGTAGAGCAGTCCCCGGGGAGCCGGCCAACATCTCCGACAGGGAAGTCAACGGCACAGACAGCGACCACTCGTCGGACGTACCCATCCAGAACAAAGGTAAATGCTCCTCATGGTTTTTGAAGGAAATGAGGATGTTCTGGTGCTGTGTGTGTGTGTGTGAGCAGAGGAGGCGCTGATTCCTGCCCTGCCAGAGGCGGTCTGCGTGGAACGAGGTTATGTCACCCCCCAGCAGGTGTACAACCTCCTGAACGCAGAGGAAGGCCAGCCCGCCCTCTGTGATCCGTACTACATCCTCCTACTGGACTGCCGCAGTGCACACAGGTACCAGACATCAACCCTTTCAGGATTCAGGCCTACAGGTACCAGACATCAACCCTTTCAGGATTCAGGCCTACAGGTACCTGACATCAACCCTTTCAGGATTCAGGCCTATGTGCAGCTGGGGATCCAAATTCACATGACTCTATGTCAAGGCCCTTTTCATTGAGGGCCACATTGCCGTTATGGCTGCCCTCAGAGGGCCACTCCTAACAGTGGTTAGGGGTGATAATATTTGGAATATATCTATTTTTTAATACATCAATTAAAATGCATAACCTCATGATCTTATGACACAATTTGCTATGCATTTGATTAGTATGTTTATTTACATACACAGCAAAAAAATTAATCTGTAGCTCAGTCACTAGAATTGATCCTAAAATGTTCTGTGTTTTTTATGGCATATTACTATAAATGGAAAAATGGTACCACTTTTTGATGAGCAAGCTGCTGTTTCTTTTTTTTGCCATAAAATCTACAGTTTTTTGGGTTTTTTTTTACAGTGTATTATTGAAATGAAAAAACGGTACTACAATTTTTTTCAGGAACAGATCTGACGGTTTTTAACTGTAAAATTTATAGCCAATTTTACAGAGTACAATTTAGAGCCACACTAAAATATTTTCATAACTTCTGGGATGATACAAGGATTTACAACTAGGTGAAGGACACCTCTGCCGTGGCCTGAGGCGCTCTGTATGGCTTTCACTGGCACTTAGTGACTTTGAGGAGCGTGGCAGGAACCCCGCCTCACAAAAAACTACAAATGTGCTGACTTGCTTGATGGCAGACTTCAATTCCCCTTTCCCCATACCATAAAAAGAAGGAAGTCGATGCGAACGCCTTACGTGCCGCCGGAAAACTAAAAGAAGAAGCAATTACTGCTATCATGGCAGAAGCAATAAAACGACCAAAGAAACAAAAAGTTTTGTCTTAGGAGACAAAAGACAACGGAATGTTAGCCGGATAAAATGACAGTCAGGATCAATTGGCCTGGCTTTCACTCGCTTGCGTGAGCTCAAAGACGAGGGGTTTCAGACCGATGCCACCTTGGCTCTGTTTCTGCTGAACTAATAAGTGACTCTTCATGCTCAAACCAAAATAATAATTCTAATGTTAGCTATCAGAAATGTGGGTGGTAGCAATAAAAAGCCACTATCGTGTTAGTTCTCAGTTCGTTCTTTCTTCGGATCTGCATTGGCCCTCTTAAATTATTGGTAGTAGCACCATGTTTGTAGCGCAATCCAAAATCATTTCTTGAGGCTGTCTACTTTTTAACATCAGCAAAGCTATTAGAGATGTCATATTTGTGCTAATATTACAGTGGACATCATGGCAGTTTGACGCTATATGCGCTAGTCCTCATGGGAAATATGGCCTTCTACTGACAAAACACTACTGCTTTGGTCCAACCAAAACTGAAAGTTCTTGAGTGGGTCTTTATAAAGAACTTGCTCTGAAATCCCATATCAATCAGATTTGATTGTGTTTACTTTCATTCTATCAAAACAAATGTTTGTAATGAATGATCAATGAAATCAAACTTTATTTATAATATTATATTTGTTACATTAGCAGATATTAAAGTTTAAAATATGAGCAATTCCATTAAGTCCATGTATTTTTTTTTATTGTGTCAAAATGCAAGGAACAAATAAATTTTATTAGGAAAGATAAAGTATTATTATTATTCGAAGGCTTTTGCGAGCCATATAAATGATGTGGCGGGCCAGATTTGGCCCCTGGACCTTGAGTTTGACACCTGTGCTCTATGTAATTGTTGGTGTAAGGCACAGTGGCCAAGTCTGGCCCAGGAATGACACCAGACCGGCCCGTGAGTTCAGTTAAAAAAACAGGAAACACTAACAGCTTGTCCGCAAATTCCTAAAAAAAATGGAGTTCAGTCATTTAGAGGATCTTTGACTAGGTTTTGGCAGTATGTCCTAAACAACAGCAGCTTGATCTTATTGTCGAGAAAGGTCTATTTTATTTCTCCAAATTTAGTAACTCTGACAAAATATATAGAGGGAAATCTAACGTCCACTGCAGAAGATTCTGGTTCTCAGGATTATACAAATTCAGAAAAATGGCAAAGGGAGAAGTCTGCCCCCGTCCTTAGTTTTCTGGAAATGTTTCCCCCCGCCCAAAAAATGTTATCGAATAGCCGTGGTACAAGCTAACTCTTCTATTCCTAAACCACTGTCCATAAAATTAGGATCATTAAAATACATACACCTTTTCCACAGGGTTTGACGAGATGCGTAACAGTTCTGCGCACATCTCCATTCCAGAGTGTAGAGTGGCTAGCGGGAGTTGAATGTGAAGTGTGTGTGTGGTAACTCACTCGCGATGTTGTTGCTTTCTACAAATACCAAAATAAAGTAGTCGTTCTGAAGGCCAAAGCTATTGTCTTCTCCACGAGTCAGTTTCAAGTCAGTGCCCGCTGGGGGGTATTGACGGATAGCAAAGCACGGTGACATTCGACGGCATAGCTGTTCAGCAGCTGGTACCCATCTCGTAGAAATCTGGGGTTAGTGAGTTATCCGAGCTATTATCTTTCTGACAAAAACTGCACATGGTGGCGCTGTTATTAAACCCTCACTTGAACTTCCTCACACAGCTCAATACGCTTTACCGAACCACCCATTGTAGTTTTAGGATGTTTGGATGAATTACCACCAAATTGGAAAACCTTAAGGGGACCGACAAGCACGGGTGTAACATTTGCGCAAGATTGGCTGAAAACATGGCCGCCATCAAGCGGAGCGTCTTTGCAGGGTCATAGACGGGACCTAGAAACAAATAGTTTAGAAGTCTTTGACAATTGGTCTAACGATTATAATACTTGGAAGGAATTTGCATGATAGCATGAATTCTAGTGCGTTTCGACTACAACCTGTAGAGGACGCCACACACATAATTTACAGACAGGTGAAAACATTAGGACGCCCCAAGGTGGTGAAAACTGACACCTATTTTTCTAATTGAGGAAGTGAGTCTATCCTCTACCAATACCTCAAAGTACATCTTGGTTCTGTTCATGGTTTCTTCAAAGTCTTTCAACCTGGTTTGCTTTTCTAAGATTCTGTAGAACTTACAAGAATGTCCAACATGTTCTGTTATTTTTCACCACCATGTATGTAGTAGGTTAGCCGCTGTCCATTGATTGGTCTAAAGAAAGCTTGTCACTTCCTCATTCCAATCAAATGTTAGCATGTGAGCATACTGTGGTAAACACAAGTGAACGAGACTGCTTGTTCTTCTACACAGGCGCTACATCCAAATCTATGGACATTTACGTCCCAAAGTCTACAGTGTTGGTATATGTGTCTGTAGGTACAAGGAAAGCCACGTGGTGACAGCACGAGCCAGTGTGACAGTGATCCACCCAGATCTGGGATGTTTAATCAGCTGCATAGAGCTGCAGAAGTACTGTATAATACTCCTGTATGCAGACTATGGACGCAGCCCAGGTGAGCACACACTGAATCGTGGTCTTCTTCTACATCCTTTGTTGACTTTATGGCTGATTGTTTTTCTCTGGGTATTCCAGTCGGGAGTGTCAAGGCTCGGGCAGACGCCCCCGATCTGCAGCGCTGCTTCTTCCAGCTAAGCGCCTTAGGAATGGACCCTGTCATCCTTCTGGGGGGATTTTCAGCTTTTCACGCCCTGTACCCTTTCCTCTGCACATCGCACATGGCACTGGTGGAACCAGAGAGGCATATGCTCACCATTTACCCATCAGAGATTCTGGAAGGCACTCTCTATCAGGGCTCTGCCACCCAGGCTTCAAACTACCGGATCATCAGGAACCTCCACATCACTCATGTGGTCAACGCAACCGCCAACTGCCCCGATGCATTCCCCAACATATTGAGCTACCTGCGACTGAGGCTGACCGACGACGGCCAGCAAGATCTGGTGGAAGCGTTGCAGCTGGCGTCCAGGTTCATCACCGCCGCGCTGAAGGCCAAGCCGGCCGGCCGAGTCCTGGTTCACTGCAGCATGGGGCGGAGCCGCAGCTCGGCGCTGACGCTGGCGTTCCTCATGCAGCATCGACATTGGTCGCTGCTTCACGCCCTGCGCTGGCTGAAAGAGAGAAGAGCGTGCACGGCACCCAACTTGAACTTCCTGCGCCAGCTGTTGACCTATGAGGAGCAGCTGTTCGGAAGCAGACTCACGTCGCTGGATGACATCCGCAGATGACTGAAGCGAGAACGAATACCCTGCTTTGTGTTTTGTCCTACAATCACACTGAGAGAAAGTGGACTGTAGTTTTTCATGAAAGGTTAGAGCACAGTGGAGTCTCTCAAGTCAAACGCCTCTGAGGATGAACAATTCAATATTTAACACCTATTTTATGGAAAATGTGGGGTGTGAAAGGCACAGAAAGATTATAATCATCACCGTGCCGGACTTTGAGTTGTACAATGTTCAGGAGGACCTGCTTATGTCGACTATCTCTTGCAGTTAGTTTATGTGGCATGTTGTAGTATTGTTAACCTCCTCGTCACCACTAAGCTGAGTGAAACAACAGCAACATAATTAGGCTAGTTGTACAACATGCACACAGTGACTTCCTGTTCAGTGCAAAGTAGGGCTTTCTTAAAATAATGTAGTCTACTATTTCACCATTCCTTTTGGAAGAGTGGGATTCGCTTCCGTTGGACGGAGGCAAATTGACTACCCTACAGCAGGCGTGTTTGGATTGATGTTATGAGATGTGTGATGCGTCACAACTCACAACTGACATTGGGACCATGTTCAACCTACAAATCTATCTAAATATATTGCAATATTTTCTAAATGTATAGATATTACATACAGGGCATATTTTACCCTACTATAACTACAGTTGACTGTGGGGAAAAAGTTGTTCTGTACAAGGGATGGGTACTTCTTTTCGGCACGGAACGGATCCCGCCAATCTTTCTGGCCACTCAATCACGTGAAATCCAACAATGCCATTTTAAGGTTAAAGGGTTAAGCGTGGCGTCGCGCCCGATTGCCGTTTCCACTTTGGCACTTAACGATAACCTCAGCAGCACCGAGAGAGGCCTCAGCCAAACTACTTCTAGGTAATGTTGCAAATTTCAATGCCAACAAAGAAATGGACTCAAAAAATTCTCCAACATAAGTAAAGTGCAAGCTTGATGCTCATATACATTGGCTTTGACATGCTAGCAATTAGCATTGGCAATGACACAAAGCGATTTTCACACCTTCAAATGTGTTAAAAACAGTTGGTTTGTAAATAAATGGTTTATAGCACTTTTCTACCTTCAAGGTACTCGAAACGCTTTGACACTATTTCTACATTCACACGCTGATGGCGGGAGCTGCCATGCAAGGGTGAAGTGTCTTGCTCAAGGACACAACGGACGTCACGAGGTTGGTAGAAGGTGGGGATTGAACCAAGAACCCTCAGGTTGCTGGCACAGCCACCGTCCCCATAATAAGTACATTACTTACACTATTAGAACTCTTAAGGCACAATAAAAGACCAAATTCAGCACAGACTGAACTGACTTGCCAACACACCAACAACTATACACTACTGCCATCAAATGTCTTAGACTTGCAACTTTAATTGCAACTTATTGTTGCAAATGAGACTCATATAGGTGATGATTAAACAAGATATAACAACTCCACAGCAGTTATCATAATTTGCTCATTTTGAATATTGCATTAAAAAAATTCAAATTAAATTTTCAAAAACAATTCATATTTATCAATAAACACAAAAGTACTGAAAATTGGCACCGGAGTCGATTTCCAATGAGCAGGAATTGTAGTGAACGGTACCTACCCATCCCTATTCTGTACTGTCCCAAAAATACATTGTCATACAATTTAATGTTGCATTTTCTGTTTAATCCCAGTCAGCATCAAGGGGTTGGAATTGGGGGTTAAATCACCAAAAATGATTCCCGGGCGCGGCACCGCTGCTGCCCACTTCTCCCCTCACCTCCCAGGGGGTGAACAAGGGGATGGGTCAAATGCAGAGGACAAATTTCACCACACCTCGTGTGTGTGTGTGACAATCATTTCTACTTTAACTTTACTTTTCATTCTGCTCGACAATAGATGTCAGAATATGCTCAGCAATAAAGGGTATCTATAATTTTCCACAACCAATTGTTGCCTTGGTTTTACTCCTTGAGATGGCAAATGTTCTGTGTAAAACCACTTTAGCGCGGGGAAACAGACTTTACAGACAAAATATGGATTTTTTTGGTCTTACAGCAGCAGGTGCTCTTGATCAACTGCTGATAATCGGTGGGAATTATTTTATGTATTTTAAAAAATGTTGTCCTGTCCAGCTTCTCGGGCAAATCACTTTTTTTTTTTTTATCATATGGTTGATGTAGATGCCCATATCAGCTGTTGAGATTTACTTTAAGGTGGTACTTGGTGAAAAAAGTTTGATAACCACTGATTTAATGGATTCCCGGGTGGCGGGAATTAATATTGTATCGGTCCAAATGTGAACAGTACCCATCTCTTGTATGCTCCGTTTAATCCCCAGGTGTCAAAGTCAAGGTTCGCGGACCAGATCCGGGCTGCGAATGAATGATATTTAATTAATATTAGAACTGGCCCGCAAGCCCCAATACTCCATTCCCCACAATGCAACGGTAGCCCCCAAGTGGGCCTCGGCTTCATTATTCATCGACATTCAGGGCAGATGTCAATTTTCAGCAACCTCTAATAATGACCAAAGGGAAGGTGGACTGTGAGAACAGAGGGTTTCAAGCCAGGTGGGAGGCAGAGTACATGTTCACGGAGGTAAAAGACAAACCTGTGTGGAGAACGTGTGGCTGTAATGAAAGAATGTCATGTAAGAAGGCACTATGAAATATCTAAGAAACACAAAGACAAGAACATGGACAGGGAAAAAAGTCAACAGAAGGTGGAAGAATAAAACCAGGTATTAAGTCCCGGCAGGCTTAGTTCACAAAAGCTGCATCACTAAGCTATGGTGTCGTTTTGAGCACTGAAACCATGTTTAATTATAATTGTAATATTTGAACGATGATAAATGAATGTGTGGTGGCAGTATGCGGATTTCACCAATGCGGCGGATTGTGGAAACAATTGGTTGCTTTTCCAAACATTTTTAATAAACTGCCAATGTTAGAATGCTAAACAGGAAGTGCTTAAAGTTTAATGGCTTTGTAAAAAAACTTAGACAAAGTTTATTGTGTTCTTCATGGTGTTTTTCAAATTGCACCAATTCTTTCCTCAGAGTTTTCAACTTATGTCAAGTGTTTTGCCAAGAGGATTATTTGTTATATGTACATTTTCAGAATGTACTTAATCTAATTAATATTAATTATTTAATATCTGGATATTTGTAGGCTATGTCACGATACACAATATATATCTCGATATTTGGCTTTAGCCTTGAATGAACACTTGATGCATAATGACAGCAGTATGATGATTCTATGTGTCTACATTCAAACATTCTTCTTCATACTGCATTCATATATGCTACTTTTACACTTTCATGCAGAGAGGGAAATCACAACTAAGTCAGTGGACCAAAACTATTTATTAACAGTTATTAAGCAGTGCTACAAACATACATGGCATTTGGGGAAAGAGTTAATATGGTTCATGGTGACCACATTTCAATAATTTTGCATAATTCACACAAATGTGTACTGACTACTGAGGACCATTTAAAAAAAACAAAAGTTGAAATGAAATATGACATGATCCTCAGAATCCAGCTGTCCTCTTATAGCAAGTTTCATCACTTCAATGTCAAAACAAATCCTGCATCTTCTGTGACATGACTGAAAAGTGCTATTTAGCCGTAATGAGGTTGTCTGCAACTCCAAGGTTGGAACATTCTGAATGTAAATCATACTTTAAGGGAATAATGTTTTATAATTATGCTGTATGAAAATGTCATCCTAAGGAACACTAAACCAGATGTTGTTTTCTATATTAGTTTGAACTAAGGCTGGATACCATAGAAAATCACAGTACTATTAATGTTTCACTTTTCAAGAACATTTATTTTCTCTTTTACCAATACTTGAAACATGTAAACAAAGTAACCCAAGTTTCCCTGTTGTGGGAGCAATAAAAAAAAATCTTATCTTAAACCACAGAAATAAAATACAAACATTTTCCCCTTAGGGGACCTGTTATTTTGTCCCCATACCGTCAGAGGTCCCCTAAAGGTGACTGTGTAAACAGAGCGATGTCCCCATTAAGTCAGCATGGCCAGAAAACACACTCACACACGCGCACGCGCACACGCGCACACGGTAACACCCCCCCCCCCCGTCGAAGTGAGGAATGTCCTCCCAGCAGACACGTTGTGGTTGGAAGGATTTTCCTGGAATGTGGGAGAGAAGCACCACGAAATGGATGAGTAAAATAAATATAAAATGAAGAATCATGTTGAAAAATCAGCAGGCTGTAGTGCATTAGGACTTGTGAGATAAGTAATACAGCCGAGTTAAAAAAATGCAGGCAAGTTAGGCAACCTCCCTCTAAGACTGGCCCCTCCTGGCCGAGGAGACATGTGCGAGTCTGCACGTAGCACACTTCTACTCTTCTAGTCTTCTACTGCACACCTCTAGTCTTCTACTGCACACCTCTAGTCCATGTCCTCCAGCCTCACTGCTGCACACTTCTAGTCCATGTCCTCCAGCCCTGCAGGACAGCAGACGTCCAGCAGTGCAGCCAGACATCTCATCTGATAACACCGGGACACTCGCCCGCTGCCACCATGCTCAGTCTCAGGTAAATAACAACACACCTCACTATTCTTCAGCGAAATAACAACACACCTCACTATAGTTGAGGTGAAGAAGAACACACGTCACTATTGTTCATGTAAATAAGAAGACATGTTGATGTAAATAAGAAGACATGTTGATGTAAATAAGAAGACAGGTTTGTCGCTAGCCGCCATCAGCAAGTGAAACTAAGTAACTTTCTGCAGCCTGTTATGCTAACTTAGCTCAGCTCATGCTAACTTAGCTTAGCTTATGCTATTTTAGCTTAGTTTATGCGATCTTAGTTTAGCTTGCTATCTGCAAACTAGACTCAACTTTCGAAACAATTCAACTCTTTACTGAGTCAGTATTGTTTCAGGGAAATGACGAATGTTTATTTAGTTAGTTGAAGCAGAAAGTGGTAACCAAGACAACAGCGACTATGTATACATTGAATATATATGTGTGTGTGCATATATTAAATATATATATGTGTGAGTGTGTCACTGCTCTTACCTTACAACGCCCGTTTAGCCACTATCATTTCAAACACCTTATAATGTAATTTTTATCACCATTTGTGTCAATAGTGAGCTTAGCGACGGATGCTAGCCGAAGCTACATGCTAACTACAGATTTAATACAAATTTCCAAACATAGCGCAAGTAGCTAACGCCAAATTAAAGCCTTCTCACAAACTACCGCTCATTTGACAGTTTATTTGGGAGATATTGCCACCTATAATTCATTTAGTTTATCCAACAGTACTTCAGTCTCTCCGGCGGGGAGGGGCGAGGACGTGGCAGTTCTCTCATGCACTTGCATGCAGGGTGGTGTTATTTGTCCTTAATACTTTGTTTTCTATGTCCTTTCATGCACTTGCATGCAGGGTGGTGTTATTTGTCCTTAATACTTTGTTTTCTATGTCCTTTCATGCACTTGCATGCAGGGTGGTGTTATTTGTCCTTAATACTTTGTTTTCTATGTCCTTTCATGCACTTGCATGCAGGGTGGTGTTATTTGTCCTTAATACTTTGTTTTCTATGTCCTTTCATGCACTTGCATGCAGGGTGGTGTTATTTGTCCTTAATACTTTGTTTTCTATGTCCTTTCATGCACTTGCATGCAGGGTGGTGTTATTTGTCCTTAATACTTTGTTTTCTATGTCCTTTCATGCACTTGCATGCAGGGTGGTGTTATTTGTCCATAATACTTTGTTTTCTATGTCCTTTCATGCACTTGCATGCAGGGTGGTGTTATTTGTCCTTAATACTTTGTTTTCTATGTCCTTTCATGCACTTGCATGCAGGGTGGTGTTATTTGTCCATAATACTTTGTTTTCTATGTCCTTTCATGCACTTGCATGCAGGGTGGTGTTATTTGTCCTTAATACTTTGTTTTCTATGTCCTTTCATGCACTTGCATGCAGGGTGGTGTTATTTGTCCTTAATACTTTGTTTTCTATGTCCTTTCATGCACTTGCATGCAGGGTGGTGTTATTTGTCCTTAATACTTTGTTTTCTATGTCCTGTCATGCACTTGCATGCAGGGTGGTGTTATTTGTCCTTAATACTTTGTTTTCTATGTCCTTTCATGCACTTGCATGCAGGGTGGTGTTATTTGTCCTTAATACTTTGTTTTCTATGTCCTTTCATGCACTTGCATGCAGGGTGGTGTTATTTGTCCTTAATACTTTGTTTTCTATGTCCTTTCATGCACTTGCATGCAGGGTGGTGTTATTTGTCCTTAATACTTTGTTTTCTATGTCCTGTCATGCACTTGCATGCAGGGTGGTGTTATTTGTCCTTAATACTTTGTTTTCTATGTCCTTTCATGCACTTGCATGCAGGGTGGTGTTATTTGTCCATAATACTTTGTTTTCTATGTCCTTTCATGCACTTGCATGCAGGGTGGTGTTATTTGTCCATAATACTTTGTTTTCTATGTCCTTTCATGCACTTGCATGCAGGGTGGTGTTATTTGTCCATAATACTTTGTTTTCTATGTCCTTTCATGTACTTGCATGCAGGGTGGTGTTATTTGTCCTTAATACTTTGTTTTCTATGTCCTTTCATGCACTTGCATGCAGGGTGGTGTTATTTGTCCATAATACTTTGTTTTCTATGTCCTTTCATGCACTTGCATGCAGGGTGGTGTTATTTGTCCATAATACTTTGTTTTCTATGTCCGTTCATGCACTTGCATGCAGGGTGGTGTTATTTGTCCATAATACTTTGTTTTCTATGTCCTTTCATGCACTTCCATGCAGGGTGGTGTTATTTGTCCTTAATACTTTGTTTTCTATGTCCTTTCATGCACTTGCATGCAGGGTGGTGTTATTTGTCCTTAATACTTTGTTTTCTATGTCCTTTCATGCACTTGCATGCAGGGTGGTGTTATTTGTCCTTAATACTTTGTTTTCTATGTCCTTTCATGCACTTGCATGCAGGGTGGTGTTATTTGTCCTTAATACTTTGTTTTCTATGTCCTTTCATGCACTTGCATGCAGGGTGGTGTTATTTGTCCATAATACTTTGTTTTCTATGTCCTTTCATGCACTTGCATGCAGGGTGGTGTTATTTGTCCATAATACTTTGTTTTCTATGTCCTTTCATGCACTTGCATGCAGGGTGGTGTTATTTGTCCATAATACTTTGTTTTCTATGTCCTTTCATGTACTTGCATGCAGGGTGGTGTTATTTGTCCATAATACTTTGTTTTCTATGTCCGTTCATGCACTTGCATGCAGGGTGGTGTTATTTCTCCATAATACTTTGTTTTCTATGTCCTTTCATGCACTTCCATGCAGGGTGGTGTTATTTGTCCTTAATACTTTGTTTTCTATGTCCTTTCATGCACTTGCATGCAGGGTGGTGTTATTTGTCCATAATACTTTGTTTTCTATGTCCTTTCATGCACTTGCATGCAGGGTGGTGTTATTTGTCCATAATACTTTGTTTTCTATGTCCTTTCATGCACTTGCATGCAGGGTGGTGTTATTTGTCCTTAATACTTTGTTTTCTATGTCCTTTCATGCACTTGCATGCAGGGTGACACGATATGTAATACTTTTTCTTGTATGTCCTTTCATTCAGCTTTCACATTCGGTTTTGGTTTTCTATTTACAAATACTTGAGAGAAACAGTTTAATAGGTAAATAAAAGACATGTTAAGAAAACAGCAAAATATAAATTTTTTGGTTATTTATTTACCAAATTTGCAAAATCTTCCACCAAAAATATTTTTCTGAGTGTAATATTTGTTGTGAAGTAATGGGAACCTTGGATAGGTCAACAATTCATAATAACATTGATTTTGATTCAATATTATAGAATAAAATAGAATAGAAAGTACTTTATTGATCCCTGGGGGAAATTCAGCACCACAGTTTGCTCACAATGGACAAGAATAATAATATAATTATTATATATATAATATATAAATGATATAAATATATTCTACATATACTCTACATATGTTTATGTTTTGAGCAATGGCAATTTAAAAGAAAAACATTAAAAATACATCTTTGTTTTATTAGTCAACATCGCAACTTTTTCTAAATTACATTTAACCTTTAAGCTTTTTTATGTCACTTTTGTTATGTTTTTGTTTATTTTAATAGTATTTTTAGAATGCTCTGTGTACCTTTAAAACATTAGCTGTGGGCTGCAAATGGCCACCGGGGCTCACTTTTGACACAAATTAAATCTGATAAATCTATGGATAAAAAGCTGACGCATGCGCTCTCTCTGTCTCTCTCCCTCCCTCACAAATGCTGCTGCGGACGCAATTTGTTTTTAACCTTCTTAACACTGAACGTACATTGAAAATACACGCAACCATAACTCAAGGTGTCGGACATTTGGGGCGTTTGGGGGGCTCCACCCTGGCGACTCCGCGGGGGGTTTGGGGGGGGTTTTGGGTCCGGTGAGGGGAGGACATGTGGTCAGGACCTAGCCCGGGCTAGGTCATAGACTGACCATACGTCCTCTTTTCACCGGACATGTCCTCTTTTGCGCAGCTGTCAGGGCGGAGTTTCGTAAGTGTCTCAAATGTCTGGCATTTTGAGTATTGTTTACACATCGTGCAGTACGCTAATTAATATGTCCGTGTGGAAACTCATTCGGTACACCTCCGAACTGGAACCCCCGTATCGAAACGGTTCAATACAAATACACGTACCGTTACACCCCTACCATATAGTCATTTTCTATATCACACAGAGACAAAACCGCGATATATCCAGTATATTGATATATCGCCCAGCTCTAGTTAAAACTTATATCTGTGAGTAGACTTTCAGGCTGTTAAAGCACTAAAGCACCAGCAAAGCTGATGGGGAGAAGACACGGTTGAAGTGGAGGCACGTAAATAAGACTGCACATTTGAGAAGACAGAAAGCAGTTTGAAAACAGTCTGTAAAACATCATCTGTGCAACATTTTGACCAAAGAAACAACGTGACATGTTATGTAGACCAGACAGAAGTGTTTTAAATGTAGAAAAAATCATTATCTGACCCCTTTAAGTGATGTCAAAGTAAGATCAATTGATTGCCTGGAATGGTTGTTAAAAATGTGCCTGCTGGTTTGCACGTTAACAAGTTCTGTGTTTTGGGTCTGAATCCTCTTTGGGAAATCTTATTGCCACATTTATGTTCTATAAGTAAGCTAGAGCCTATCTCCGGTGACATTTGGGCACAGGTACACCCATCTTTACTCAAGGACTCGCTGTTGTTGTCACGACGGTCAACACTTCTTCCTCACGCTCTCTGGCCAGGGCGAGTTGACTCCTTTGTTCTGGCCGGCAAGATCACATGCAGTGAGTCAGGCAATTTGTTATTCTGCACAATTTATTTTTGCTTTAGTAAAAAACATGCATCAAATTAGATTAGTTTAATTTTAAAAAGTATAAAAAGCTGGACGAAGTGGCTGGGGAGAGGGAAGTCTGGGCTTCCCTGCTTAGGCTGCTGCCCCCACGACCCGACCTCGGATAAGCGGAAGAAGATGGATGGAAGTATAAAAAATGGTACCACTTAAAGTGTAAAAAAAAAAATCTGTATAAGGGAAGCACAAAATAAAATTCTGCCTCAGGCCCCAATTTAGCTCGGCTGTGATGGCTATGATTCACCAGCTTGCAGGAAGAAGTCATCACATTATTGAATAGACTATATTTATTACTTGTCTTCATCATGTGAAGGAATGTACTCTGCAATGTTTTTCACTAAATTGATCATTTTGTCTTCCTGTTATATGTATTTATTTTAAGTCCCCCATCAACTGTCCTTCTGGGACCTCCCTTGGTGAATGGCAGAAAGACCATTGTTTTTTTTTGAAGCAGAACAAGATAATAATAACAATAATAAAATAATAACAAAAACATTGAATGAAAAAAATGCCCCACAGAATCCTGATCTCAATTATAAGCATATTTTCCCGACTCCTGCAGTTGTAGTATCCAAACACAGTTTAATCACTTTTTATTGACACCTTCTGAGTTCAGCCAGCAACCACTACCATTATGCAAACCGGAGCATTTTGATCACCAACATAAGGCAGCAGGTTTTTTCTCTGACATGACTGGAGCTCAGCCAAGAACAGCCATGCCTAAAGAAGTACTGCTTCCTTTACAGCCACACCTTGTGATGCTGACGCAGGAATGACAACATTGATGTGTTTAATAATGCCAGGTAATCATCATATAACTACTTCAACAAGATTTGTTAAGTTGCCTTCGACTTTCAGGTTTTGCAAAGTATAAATGACATAACACCACTGTTTTTGTGTCGGCCTGGAACGGCCAACCTCAATGAAAATGTTTTCATTTGATCTGTGAGATTGTCCATGCAGCAAAACCTGTCTGAGCCTGCATCTTGCTACTTGAGCAACAAACCTGTGTCTGATTCCAAAACTTGCTTCAATTCAAACAATCTCACGCTCTCAGTGATAAACATGGAGTCCTTTCAGCGTCAGTGAGCTAAGTGGTCGGCCGCAGGAAATCCCAGCCCCGGCCTGGCGAGACAGCCGGCCACTCACCTCCAGGACATGTGGGAGTTTTACCATGAATTGATTAACGTGGACCCCGACTTAAACAAGTTGAAAAACTTATTGGAGTGTTACCATTTAGTGGTCAATTGTACGGAATATGTACTGAACTGTGCAATCTACTAATAAAAGTATCAGTCAATCAATCAAAAGCCACACACACCCAACCTTTTGATTCCACAAACTACCAGTTTAGACAGGCTTGTTCACTGGTTAAAACAAAATGTTGTGGTTGCTAAAAGATAAACTGCAGCCAGAACCAGTCGTTTTTATGAAGCAGGTCGAAGGTATAACCCTCAGGTTTCTGGCATCAATCATTCTGGAATTTGTGTTTTTTGATACATTTTTGTTAAATAAAGATACCAATAGAAATATCATTATTGGCTTAATTTGAACAGAAAAGCTTATGATACATTAAACATACATTTTATTGCGATCAAAGAACAATTTTGGCATTAGATAAGATGGTAAACATTCTATACGGCTTGTCTTTTATTAGTAAGTAAGCAAACAGATTACAAAGGCTCCTGATTTGGCCACTGACGTATGCAGTAACACATTGTGTCATTTCCAATTCTATTATTTTATCAAAATGATGAGGGACAAGCAGTAGAAGATAGATGAAATATTACTTTACTTGTTCATTTACTGTTAATATCTGCTTAATTTCTGTTTCAACATGTTCTATCTACACTTCTGTTCAAACGTAATAAGCACTTATTCTTCTCTTCTTTGATTAGTTTTGGATGACACTACAAATTTGGGTATCCATCCAATACCAAGTATTAATAGGTTCATATATTGGTCACAATTAAAGTTGTCCTGTGTCCAGGGACATATTCACAAAATACGACAAAAGACTTTGTGACAGTAAAAAATATTGTTGTAATCATTCTCGTATGGACTAAATATGGCTGTTGTACTTGTTATTGTGTATGAAGCATGTTTAGCTATTCGTCGTCCTGCTGCGATGATACTTGTAAGAAACATAGTTTAGTTGTCGCCAACAGTTTTGAGCTTCACGATATTGATGACATCTGCCACCCATCTGGCAATTTGTTGCTTGAACTTGTCCTGTTGTGGGCTTGATGGCAAGGTCTTCCTCTGTCGGTAGGGGATAGGCGAGGAGTTCTCTGCATCGACTGGTAGCTCGCTGCTGACGGGCGGCAATTGGACATTCGACTCGCTCCGGTGATGTCTCTGCTCGCGGCCTTGAATGTGGATGGCTTCAGTATTGTCGGGCGAGCCACCTGGTGGGGCTTTTGGCCTCACTTTTCTCCATCCATTTCTCCTTGGTGCTCCCGCACAGCACTACGATGGGAGCGACTGCCACACATGACACATGCATCAAAGAAATTGGGAGTCATCACGCTAACGTTGACAGCGGGGACGGCCTGGCGAAGTTGTTAGAGTGGCTGTGCCAGCAATCTGAGGGTTACTGGTTCAATCCCCACCTTCTATGATTCTAGTCACGTCCGTTGTGTCCTTGGGCAAGACACTTCAACCTTGCTCCTGATGGGTCCTGGTGAGCGCCTTGCATGGCAGCTCCCGCCGTCAGTGTGTGAATGGGTGAATGTGGAAATACTGTCAAAGCGCTTTGGGCTCCTTAAAAAAGGGGTAGAAAAGCACTACACAAGTACAACCTATTTACCATTTACTAATACTCTCCCTTTTAGCATACAGATGGGAATCCTGGGTTTGAAAATTCACACTACTGGTTTAAATGTAACTTAGATATTGGTTTTCACTATGTAAAGCGCTTTGAGTCACTAGAAAAAAGCGCTTTATAAATATAATTCACTTCACACCCGTGTTCTGTTTTTGTCCCGCCAATCCCATCTGCACAGTTATAATTTTGCCTGTTTCAACTGGAACAATACCAGGTTGACTGTGAAACGCTTGTTTTCGAGTCACATCTCCTGATTCTAGGCGCAGAAATAACAACATGAGGCATGTTTAATGTCAGAATCTTGTTTACGATATCATCTGTTGGAGACGATGTACGCATTCTTTGAGTGTAACTTCCATGTTCTTAATGCCTATCTGTCTCTCTCTACAGGAAGTTGCTGCCCTGTTGGTGTCTCCTGTTGCTGAGCTGCCGGACAACGCTTTCAGCCCATGACTTCTTCACCTCTATCGGTAAAAGATCACATTTATAGATGCGTCGTATTCCGTCTTCCCGTAAGTGAAAAAAGTTGTGGTCAACCAAGCACCAACTCAGTACACAAGGGGCCTGAATCTTTCTGCAAAAAGCAGATGGGAGCAAAATAATCCAACTACCGGTATGTAATGGAATAGATGCCTCTACTTTATCACAATAGATTTGTCGAGTCATAACAAGGATTATCTGTCGGTGGAATTCCCAGACAGATAGTCTTGTGCTCCAGACATTATTCTGCACTACAAAACAGCTGAAAACTTGGAAAAGCAAAGAGCTCTACAACTTGTGTTTGCGGCTGGGTCAGGGACATTGCTATCAAGACTCTCCCGTATAAGTATGCCTCCTTTTTGCTCGGGTAAGGTTGTATTTCATGACTCGACTTTGTGTATTGCGAGGACGCGTCCTTCTCAACAAACTACGACGACGAGCACTCGACAGCTGACACCCGTGACTGCATATGCATTTAACCGAAAACTGAAAATGACTCAATCATCACCACGTTTGGTTTTAGTCCTGTTGGCATATGTACTGTGTACAAAATAAACAAGAGTGGAGACGTAGAAGTACCTTTCCTGATGAGGTATCATTGACCCAGACTCTTTTGTTTCTGGTTATTCAAAATTAAAAAACAATATTAAGATAATACCTCACTGGGAAAAGCTAAACAAGTTAAGCATTCTAGAAATATATCAAACAATCCTTTAACAAAGTGGTCAGTGCGAACTTGTGCGTTTTTCGACTCGGCTCTTTTTTACTCGAGTGAATGCCACTTATCTTGTCGTCTTTTGTATAATCTTGCACTCTTCCGCCCTTCTTGATTACCTCTCTAGGAATTCTGAGGAAAAGTTTATCCTTTTCGCGGTTTGAACGGTTCATACAGCCGAAAAAAACACAAGCATTGGACATTTTTCTTGGGGAAGGGCGCCTACAACCCGCTGAGAACAGACCACGCATATTTAATGAGCCGCACATGAAGTTATGTAAATCCAAGCAACAGCGTTGTGGATGTGCTCTCCTCAGGCCAGATGACAGACCTGTTGCTCACCGAGAAAGACCTTGTCACCGCCCTCAAGGACTACATCAAAGCTGAGGAGAGCAAGCTGGAGAGGATCAAAAAGTAAGTTTGTCCAGGTATTTGGACATAAAGTGCAACTTTACTCATGTTGTGGTCTTTGACAGATGGGCTGAAAAGTTAGAAGGTCTGACGACCGATGCAGCACAAGACCCAGAGGGCTTCCTGGGCCACCCCGTCAATGCCTTCAAGCTGATGAAGCGGTTAAACACCGAGTGGGGCGACCTGGAGAGCCTCGTACTCAGTGACACCACCGATGGTAGAGCCTATGCACATTGTGGTTAAAATATTGAGTTCACACATTTGATCCTTCCCCGTCTTTCCACCAGGTTTTATTTCCAACCTGACCATCCAGAGGCAGTACTTCCCCACGGACGACGACCAGACCGGGGCGGCCAAAGCTCTCCTTCGTTTGCAAGACACATACAAACTGGATTCCAACACCATCGCTACAGGAAACCTGCCTGGTAAATCTGGTTTTGCTTTCTTGTGTGCATGTATGGTTGAACGTGAAGTTTGTGAAGTATGTCATTGAAGAAAGACAATACACCAATGCATCTTGGTGACATACCTTGTCCAAAGTCTGACATTACTGCAGATAATTAGAGCTCCAGAGTGCTTTTAGGAAACCCTCTGGGTAGCTTTAATGCTAATGAGCTGTGTTTGTTCACACCTGTCGCCCACAGTGTGTCTTTAAAGGCCTACTGAAAGGAGATTTTCTTATTTAAACGGGGATAGCAGGTCCATTCTATGTGTCATACTTGATCATTTCACGATATTGCCATATTTTTGCTGAAAGGATTTAGTAGAGAACATCCACGATAAAGTTCGCAACTGGAGAAAAGCCCTGCCTCTACCGGAAATCGCAGACGATGACGTCACACGTGTGGGGGCTCCTCACATATTCACATTGTTTGTGATGGGAGCCTCCAACAAAAAGTGCTATTCGGACCGAGAAAACGATTATTTCCCCATTAATTTGAGCGAGGATGAAAGATTTGTGTTTGAGGATATTGATAGCGACGGACTAGAAAAAAAAAGAAAAAAGATAAAAAACAATTGCAATCGCGTTGCATTGAGTTGGATTCTTATGTTTTTAGAGACATTTACTAGGATAATTCTGGGAAATCCCTTATTTTTGTATTGTGTTGCTAGTGTTTTAGTGAATTTAACTGTACCTGATAGTCGAAAGAGTACGTCCACGGCCGGGTTTTGACGCGCAGTCTCAGTGAAGTCAACGGCAGCTGTACGGGAGGCGCAAGATCAGCTGATATCCGGTACGAGGCGACTTTTTAACCACAATTTTCTCACCGAAACCTGCTGGTTGACAAGTGGTCGGGATCCATGTCCGCTGTGATCCATAGGAAAGTTTCAACTCCGTGAATTTTAAACAAGGAATCCCCGTGTGTTTGTGTGGCTAAAGGCTAAAGCTTCCCAACTCCATCTTTCTACTTTGACTTCTCCAATATTAATTGAACAAATTGCAAAAGATTCAGCAACACAGATGTCCAAAATACTGTGTAATTATGCTTAAAGCAGACGACATTTAGCTGTGTGTGTGTAGCGCTCATACTCCCTAAAACCCCGTGACGTCTTGCGTACACGTCATCATTACACAACATTTTCAAGACTAAACTCCCGGGAAATTTAAAATTGCAATTTAGTAAACTAAAAAGGCTGTATTGGCATGTTTTGCAATGTTAATATTTCATCATTGATATATAAACTATCAGACTGCGTGGTGGCTAGTAGTGGCTTTCAGTAGGCCTTTAAGATGTGCTATTGTGCGCTTTATCCAATACAAACTTTGCACTTGTCCAACGTGATGGAGGCCATTTATGACAATCCACAACGTAACATTAGGAAGGATAGACTTTATTCATCTCACAATGGGGAAATGATGTGGTTGCAGTGTAGAGTCAAAAAAATCCACAAAAATGTATTATAAGTAACGCAAAAGTGCCACCCCTCATTACGCATTCCCAAAGGGGGTTAGACCAAAAGGTAAAAAACACATGAAAACAAGAAACATCAAAAAATACAAAGGAGGACGTAAAAGATAATAAAGCTGCTGCAACCAGCTTCCACTTCAGCGGCGCCCTTTTTAAATACATGGACAAAATGTGTGTTTATTTAATTAAGTAACGGGACAGACATAAACTTTAGCAACACTAGCATAGCCATGTTAACTACTAGAGTGCTAATATCAAAGTCACACCTTAACAGTGACGTAGTATGCTCGGTTAGCCTGTTTTTGCTGAAGAAAAACAAAATTGTCAATCCTATGCCGTTCGTTTTTGTAACTACAGAATTTAATTTAGAAGGCGTTACCAAAGCCTTTTTTGGACACTGGTGTTTATTTGTTTAGAATGGATCCCCAGTAGGGGTCCATCACACAGGACAATAGCAAAGAAACAAGAACAAAGGATACAGTATGTATATCAAATGCCACCTGTTTAAAATAGCATAATCACTGTAACTGCCTCTACACTGTTCATCTGATCATTTTCTTACAATTATTTTATCTGTACATTACGACTTGTCCAGGGTGTATGCCACCTTCCGCCCGATTGTAGCTGAGATAGGCACCAGCGCCCCCCGCCACCCCAAAGGGAATAAGCGGTAGAAAATGGATGTATGAATGGATGTTGATTGTATCCTTTGTTGTTTCTATCATTATTTGTTTGAGTTATTGTATCTGTATAATGTAAAGTGTCCTTGGGTTTTTCAAAAGGCGCTTATAAATAAATGTATTATTATTATTAGTAGTAGTACCATCCATCCATTTTCTACCGCTTACTCCCTTTGAGGTCGCAGGGGGGGCTGGTGCCTATCTCAGCTACAATCAGGCGGAAGGCGGCGTACACCCTGGACAAGTCACCACCTCATCGCAGGGCCAACACAGATAGACGGACAACATTCACACTCACATTCACACACTAGGGACACTTTAGTGTTGCCAATCAACCTATCCCCAGGTGCATGCCTTTGGAGGTGGGAGGGGCTTATCCCTAGGTGCATATCATTGGAGGTGGGAGGAGCCTATCCCCAGGTGCATGTCTTTGGAGGTGGGAGGGGCCTATCCCCAGGTGCATGTCTTTGGAAGTGGGAGGGGCCTATACCCGGGTGCATGTCTTTGGAGGTGGGAGGGGCCTATCCCCAGGTGCATGTCTTTGGAAGTGGGAGGGGCCTATCCCCAGGTGCATGTCTTTGGAGGTGGGAGGAAGCCTGAGTACCCGGAGGGAACCCACACATTCACGGGGAGAACATGCAAACTCCACACAGAAAGATGCAGAGCCCGGGATTGAACCCTGACTACTCAGGACATTTGTATTGTGAGGCAGACGCACTAACCCCTCTTCCACCGTGTAGTAGTACCACAATACATCAATTAGAAACAGGTCCTATATAAAATAAAGCATTAAAGGAAAATGACAAAAGCTGAGTAGTATCTCTTTATAAGCTTGTTTTTAAAAAATGTACATTATTTGACTCCTTTTTGTCCTCTGTGAGATGGTGGGTGAGCGAGAAAGGAGTTTTTTCCCTTCATGGCGTCATTGGCACATATTCCAAATGTTGGCCCGTCATGTGAAATCCGGAAGTCATGCGCTCGCAACCCGGCCATAAATGTTAGAAAACTCTTGAAAAGTCACTTTTGCACAATACACACCACATGGTCTCCTCTGCCTTTCTTGACTATGCCCTTCTGCATTGAAGGAGCTACGCACAAGACTGTCATGACCGCGGAGGACTGTTACGAGCTGGGAAAGGTGGCCTACACGGATGTTGACTATTACCACACGGAGCTGTGGATGGCACAGGCCCTGAAACAGCTGGACGGGGGAGAAGAGTCCACCGTGGATGCGGTGACGGTGCTGGACTACCTCAGCTACGCCATCTACCAGCAGGGGGAGATGGAGCGGGCCCTGGAGTACACCAAGAGGCTACTTGAACTGGGTAAGTCCCCTCCCCAAGTACTTTTTTAGCTTGGAAAAACACACAGGCAGACATCTGGGATTTTTTTGGATTCTAAAATGTCAGCACTCCAACCCTGATGTCATTTTTTTGTATAGATGCTCGATCATTCCAGTTTTGCGCAAGTAAAGACCAGACTTTATCTGTTCTGTTTGGTTGTAGAAACCAAATGTTCCTGCAACATTGCTGCAGACATGCAATACTAGTCAAAAGTTTACAGACACTTTCCCATGCTATTGAATGAGAAGGTGTCTCCAGATTTTCAAAGTCAATACCGTACCTGTTTTCTTTTCTTTCTAACCTTTCTTGGTGATTATTTCCAATATTCAGATCCAGAGCATCAGCGAGCCAAAGGCAACGTGAAGTATTTTGAGTTCCAACTGGAGAAGCAGAGGAATGCGTCGAAAGATGACGCTAACAAACAGAAAGAGCCTGAGAAGAAAGAGACAGCAGAAAAGAAGCCAAAACGGAAGGAGGACAAGAAGGCCTTCAGTCTGATCCCTGAGAGGAAGAAGTATGAGATGCTGTGTCGCGGAGAAGGCATCAAAATGGTGAGAAACACAAACTTTTCACTCCTACTCTCTACTTCGTTCCAACGTCTTGGTTGCGGCACTCAGACCCCGCGTAGGGAGAGCCGGCTCTTCTGCCGTTACTACGACAACAATCACAACCCCTTCTATGTGGTGGGACCGGTCAAGCAGCAAGACGAGTGGGACCGTCCGTACATCGTCCGCTTCCTTGACATCATCTCTGCCAAAGAAATTGAAAAGGTCAAACAGCTGGCAAAGCCGAGGGTAAGTCGTCTTTTGTTTGACAATATTAAAAAATAGTGTTGCCTCCTTTTTGTGTGCCATACATGCGATACATGATGCAAAACTTTGTCCTGTGGTTTAGCATGTTTCCACACATTTGAAAGAAGTCTGAGGTTCCACATTAGTTTATTAGAAGTGTGTTGATGCTGGAGTTGAGGTAGCTTAAAAGTGCTTTTCGTAAATCCGACTGGGAACTGTAGTTTTAATGCTAATGAGCTGTGGTTGTCACACAATGTGTCTATTATGCACTTTATCCACTTGCTACATGCGTGTACACTGCAACAACATTACATTAGGGGGATGCAAAGATTAGCAACACTAGCATGGCTCTGTGAGCTACATTTGAACAGCAACATCATGCCAGGTAGGAGCAGGGGTCTTCCACCTTTTCCAGGCCAAGGACCGTGAAACTGATGGAGAGATGTAACAACTCCCCAGTACTTATACACAGTATTTTGTACAAAATTGTGTTTTAAATGAATCCTTAAGGTACCTTGTTATTGTGCAATACTAATATACTCAAAGAATACGGTATAGCGCCTTTAATAGCGAGCTGGCAACTAGAGCGCTAGTAGCTAGCTATGGTAAATGCTATGTTTATTCTACTAATACAGCTGTATAGTTTTGTTTTAAACCTGTAAGGTACCGTGAGTAAGGGGAGTCATGTCACTCCCATTTGTAAATCCATTTTAAGTACTGTATATATAAAGACATTAGTAA
>NC_084619.1:948220-968220 GCF_033978795.1 Nerophis ophidion
CACATGTTTCAGTAAACAGACCCTCAATTTAGTCGATCAGAGTTGCACGTGTTTCAGTAAACAGACCCTCAATTTAGTCGATCAGGTTTGCACATGTTTCAGTAAACAGACCCTCAATTTAGTCGATCAGGTTTGCACATGTTTCAGTAAACAAACCCTCAACTGTCTTCATAACAGGCTCAAAGAACACATTCCTAATTCCTCATTAAAGTCTCCAATCTGCATAATAGGCAACCCATAACTACCTTCTTGTGCACCTTAACTACCTTCTTGTGCCCCCAACTACCTTCCGTGAAATGTAATTACCTTCTTGTGCACCTTAACTACCTTCTCGTGAAATGTAACTACCTTCTCGTGCACCGTAACTACCCTCTCGTGAATCGTAACTACCGACTTCTGCACCACAACTACTTTCTCATGCACCGTAACTACCTTTTTGTGAACCAAAACTACATTCTCATATACCCTAACTACCTTTTCGTGAACCCTAAATTCCTACTCGTGAACCATAACTACCTTCTCGTGAACCATGACTATCTATTTGTGAACCATAACTACCTTCTTGTGGACCGTAACTACCTTCTCGTGAACCATAAGTACCTTCTCGTGAAGCATAACTACCTTCTCGTGAAGCATAACTACCTTCTCGTGAAGCATAACTACCTTCTCGTGAAGCATGACTACCTTCTCGTGAACCGTAACTACCTTCTCGTGAACCGTAACTACCTGCTCGTGAACCATAAGTACCTTCTCGTGAACCATAAGTACCTTCTCGTGAAGAATAACTACCTTCTCGTGAAGCATAAGTACCTTCTCGTGAAGAATAACTTCCTTCTCGTGAAGCATAACTTCCTTCTCGTGAAGCATAACTACCTTCTCGTGAACCATAACTACCTTCTCGTGAACCGTAACTTCCTTCTCGTGAACCGTAACTTCCTTCTCGTGAACCGTAACTTCCTTCTCGTGAACCGTAACTTCCTTCTCGTGAACCATGAGTACCTTCTCGTGAACTATGAGTACCTTCTCGTAAACCGTAACTTCCTTCTCGTGAACCATAACTTCCTTCCCGTGAACCATAACTACCTTTTTGTAAGCCATAACTACCTTTTTGTGAACCATAACTACCTTCTCGAGAACCATAACTACCTTCTCGTGAACTATAACTACCTTCTCGTGAACCATAACTACCTTCTCGTGAACTTTTCCTGAAGCATAACGACCTTATCGTGAAGCATAACTACCTTCTAGTGAACAGTAACTACCTTCTCGTAAAGCATAACTACCTTCTCGTGAACCCTAACTACCTTTTTGCGAACCATAACTACCTTCTCGTGAACCATAACTACCTTCTCGTGAACCATAACTACCTTCTCGTGAAGCCTAACTACCTTCTCGTGAAGCCTAACTACCTTCTCGTGCACATGCAATGCATTCGCAGGCTCTGGAGAGCCTGAAATTGCCAGTACAGGTCAGTTTTGGTTGCAGGTTTTGAGGCTTGCGTTCCACACCATAGTATTTTAAAAATGTTGCCCCAGCAAAGGAAATAGGTGAGGGTGAAATGTTGACGATGTGAGTCTGGCTGTATGGGATGTTGCTGGCTAGAAAAGCCCAACAGACACACACACATTGGCACGTGTGTGGTTAAAAAACCGTGTGCCTGGCTTCACAGCTCCGCAGGGCCACCATCTCCAACCCCACCACAGGAGTGCTGGAGACGGCGCACTACAGGATCAGTAAAAGGTAGGTTCCCATCAAAACCGAAGGGATGGACACAGAGGTCCTCCTCTTCTCCTCTTCCCCCTCTTTGTTTCTGCTGTAGTTTATGTTAACATAGTTGCTATTTTCGCGAGCCAGGAGGAGTTTGAATGACTGAAACAACATCAAGTGATTGTGTTCTTCTCTCTCTCTTTCTCTCTGTCCGCCTGCGTATTGCATCCCTCTCTTCTGTCTCCACACTCTTGTCCTCTGCGTCCACCTTGACGTCCTTTCGCGGCGGGAACTCCCGTAGTTAAGGCGGGCCACGGTGCATGACCCCCAAACCGGGAAGCTTACCACAGCCCAATACAGAGTCTCCAAGAGGTAAGGGGTCCCGGGGTGTAACCAACTCTGCATCTGAGACTTTGGGCTGCTTCTCTCTATGGTTATGATAAAGTGGCGGCACTGCAGTGTGGATTGTGAGAGTATTCCAGGTCCACTGAGGTAAATATTTTCCTCTGTCGCACTTCTGAGAATGAATTTCTACTGCTCGTTGCAACACAACTGCTGCTACGCTTCCTCAGCCTCCATATGAGAAACGTCCAAGGCTTCAGTCTGAATGTGCTCAAACACCGGAAGACACTTGTATGTATTTCATATGAAATGTCTTTTTCTTGTGGAAGTGACTCATCCACTATTTCTTTAGAAGAACTACTTCAAAGCAAACATTTTATTTTAAGAAGTTGACGTCTGCATTTCCTTTATGCTGGAAGGAAGACGTGTTAACCTCTTTACCAACTCACTGTAGAAGACAAATTAGGGATAATATTTGTTGGCTAATGTTTACTTCACAGTCGCTCTCAATATCAGCAGCACGTCTCCGAGAGTAAATACAGACGATGCATTACATTCTTCTTCCGTGTAGAGTGGAAGTGACATTTGACCACACTGGCGTCCAACTTTTCCACTACAGAGGGGCTGGGGACCCACCCAGCTATTATCGGTATATCAGAAAAATTATATTAAACCTACCTAAACAGTTTGACAGGACACACCTAAAAAATATAAATCTACGATCTAAAAATAAATACGTATCAAATATAACCCGAAAGAAGGGTCTATTTTTACATACATTTATGTGGTGCTAAAATTGATACATTCTAACTAAACCAGTGGTTCTTAGCCTTGTTGGAGGTTCCGATCCCCATTAGTTTCATATGCGCATTCACCGAACCCTTCTTAGTGAAAAATAAAATGTTTTTTTTTTTTTAATTCAAGACAAAGTTATGTGTTTTTGGTAACACTTTAGTATGGAAACATATTCTAAGTAAAAAATACTTAATTTAGGCATTAATAAGTACCTCATAATGATTAGTTAAGAGCCAATATGTTACTAATTTGCATGTTAATAAGCGATTAATTAATGGTGAATATGTCCCCCATACTAAAGTGCTAGCATGTTTTTTTACTGGTGCACAAAATGAACCGTGCATGAACATCACCTTGTTCAAAGAACAACAAAACCGACACTAAACTCACACTAGACTGCATAAATTCACAACAAATGACACACCTGCAAATCAGTGTGACTTCTGCTGTTGCCGTATCCGTAATACGCCGAAAGGGAGAAGTTTGTATTGAGACGATGAGTCGGGTGTGTTTTGACCTCTGCCGAACCCCTGAGGCCGACTCCACCGAATCCAAGTTAAGAAACACTGAACTAAACTAATGATGAATAATAATGATATATTTATGAAATACTGAAACATATGTGTATTTGTTAAATAAACTGACAACTAAATTCAAGTGCAAATGAAATCAGTTTTTCCCCACTTGATTCATCATTTTTGTGCTTAAAAAAAACTCTTTTTGACTTAAGCCCCAGACTTCTTCTGTTTGTTTGATTTCGTCATTACTGCCACACATGGTGGAAAAGTGTATTACAACTGCAGCCCATTTAGACCACAGCGGAAAAACATTTTGTTGGCGGTCCAACAAGAAAGCCTGCTCCACCGCACACGTAATACAGATAGTTTTATGGTCATTAGACAAATCTTCAATGATTTACAGACTATTATTCAGGCATGTGATTTTTCCGTCTTTAGTCGGAAATCTGTCTTTTTTTTTTTTTTTTTATCTTTTTAAGAATATAAAAACATATTTTCCGCTTTTTTTCGTTTTTTCTGACCTATAATGAGTATAGTTTTTGATAATCCAGCGGTAAAAACTACGGTTTTCCATTAAAAACTGTTAAGTTAAAAATGGAAGCTACGTAGCGACGCAACTCCACGGGCAGGGTGAAAATATAAGGGAAACATCAATGATGATTGGTGGGTTTATGTATGAGAACATCCGTGATTGGTTGCTTGTTTACTAAGATGAGTTACCATTGGTTAAGGTAAGGGCAAAACATTAGGAACATGCCAATCAGAGGCAAAATAAGGCAAGTCACGGAAGCAGGAAGTGACTTCACAACAGACATCCCAAATGACGACGAGAGAGTCAGAGAAGAAAATAGGTAATATTTAGGCGGGCGATTTTTATTTTAAAAGAAAAATAGTGAAAGATGGCAGAGGGATTCTCTTCCTTAGATGTTTCTTTTAGTGATGTAGACCACGTCCAGGAAACCCACTGAGCGTCTACTTGGCCACAATTGGACAAATGTATGCGTCTGGGTAAAAAAAACATAGCTCAAAACTTTCATTTGAGTTGTTTACCATGTAAGCCCAGATCAAAAGTTCTGTGGACATGGAAGAGGTGGAACACATGTGATTGTGATGACTTTTGCTACAGTATAAATGCTACTTTTCATCTTCATTTGTGTTTTGCAACAAGACCGTGGTTGACATTCTCTTCATTATTTCTACTCTTTGTATTTTGACAATGAATAGTTGAATCCTTTAGTAAAGATAAGCAACATGACTGCAAGATATTTCTTATTTCATGCTATAAATCACCAATGGCTATTCAGATAAAGGAAGTTAAGAATAACACTGTATGTACTCTATGATTTTTGCATTTGGAGCTGTTAGAAGTGGAGGGGGAGTCAAAGAAACAGAAATTGGCCCTCATTTGTCCCCCCACCTGCGGCCCCCAGACCCTTGGGTTATTTTCGGTCTTTTCCATTAAGTTTAAATCACATGCCTGGTTATTAGGGGACATATGATGAATCTCCTCTTTTCTGACGTATTAATGTTGCATAAACAACGGCGAAGCATCAAACTATAAGGTTCATGCTTTCTCCCCCTCTGCTTTAGTAGAAATACAAAAGTCTTATTTTCATCTGATCTTGGAATGCGCATAATAACACGGGCTGTGACAAAAATGTTGTCAAAAGCAGCTTTTTTATGCAGTCTGAATCGATTGGAGAGTGTGGCAGTTTGCCTAATGTTGTGACCGGGTGAATCTGTATAATCTTTATGAAGTTTATTGCGTGTCTGGAAAAAAAATTGTGGTGACGACTTGAAAATGCACATTTAAACAATGTACATTTTCAAAGGATAAATCATGATCCTTTTGGGGTGAGAATGAGGCATGGTGTCACTTGCTATGTGGGAACGCCCCCAGATTTGAACATCTAGCAGACGGACTAAAAAAACCTGCGTTATAAAAGTACTGTGGAGCAAGACAGAAATGATCTGGGTGTAGATTAAAATCATTATAGGTCCTCTTTAAGTCACAAACACATTTTCTTGATGGTTGGCCTCTTTTTCAACCAATCTTGCTCCAATTGTCCACACAAGTGCATGTCAGTCCCTTAAAGTTGTTTACCAAATTTGGTGGGATTATGTCTAAACTGGGGGTGTTTTTCAGCAGCTCCAAGTCCTTTCAACTTGTATGTCGTTCAATACATGGCCCACCCAAAATACAACACAGTAGGGATGCATCAGTTTGACAAATGTGTCGCACTTTAGGAGTTCTCTTCCACAAACTTCCACTACAGAAGCGCAGCTTTTTCAGGACTAATTGAATTGAAGAAAAGAAAAGTGTAGTTGAAGTAGCACCAACCCTGTACCCATAGCTGATTGGAGATTCTGAATTTTGGGCCTAGTTTTTCCTTGCGCTTCTACTCGTCCGTGCATGACGCCTTTTTCTTTGTAAAGATGTATGGACTGCTTTGTCAAGCGGCCCTCTTGTGTTCCAGTGCATGGCTCACGGCCTACGAAGATCCCGTCGTCCAAACCATCAATCAGAGGATTGAGGATCTCACAGGCTTGGAAATGGACACGGCAGAAGAACTGCAGGTAAAGTCTTCTGCACTTCACAGTGTTTTTTGGAACCATTCAAACCTGTGTCCACCACCGAGTGAGGAGGCGTGATGGCGATAGCTGCTGAAATGCCGCCACTGTCCGTGAACAAAAGGAACCATTTTGTAACCTAGAGTTTTGAAAAATGGAGCAATTTTATTCCCATTGTTGACAATTCTGCTGATTAATTACTGGGCTGCAATGTGTACAATGATAGAAGCGTGCCAAATGACTTTCTAGGTGTACTCTTGTACAAACATACGCCAGTCTATACTATTTTAACCTTCGATGTTATGAACATAATAGATTTGAGGACCCGAAAGGGTTTAAATTATTAAAGTCTTAAAAGTTAGTCATGTATTATTATTATTATTTATATTTTGACTAACATATTTTTTATGCCCTATTTGTCAAAGGAAACACATTTTTGCTGTGCAATATTTTCCCCCAAATATATACAAGAAATTCAAAAGTCAAATATTTGATATGAAGTATGCAGCCGTACATAGGCCAAAATTGTTGATGATATTGATTTTTATTTCGAATAATTGTTTGAGCATTGACCATTTTAGATTAAAAAAAAAAAACATACAAACAATCAAAAAAACCAACATAAGACCCATGGATCCTTAAAGGTCCCACTCATACAAGTCTTCAAAATAAGTCATCAATTGATTTTTTTTTTCTTTGAATGCTTAATTAAATGTGTAGATCAACTTCAGATCTATCAGTTGATATTCAAGTTTTGTTGATCTTTTTGTCAAAGAAAACACAACATTTTCATAGAGCAAAATATGCAATACCCCCACCCTCATTAAACAGTTTGTTATGGGTTTTATGGAAAAAGAATGATAAAATAACAGGTTGAGAGTATATTAAGAATGGCAATTGTAAAGGGAATCAATAGGGGTCCTCCGACCTATAATGTCTTCTTACTGTATAGGTCATGCTAAAAATCAACTTGCAAAAAACAGACAATGCAAATGTTAAGATGAACTCCTTTAGAACTCCCGTGACCATATTTCATCTTGCTAACTTTTCAAATTAAAATTCAGTTGCATGATGTCATCTTCGACAGCAAAAAAAGCTCCTGGGTCGCACTGCTTTGTTTTTTTTTAAAGGACTGTAAGTGCTCCAATTAAGACTCGGCAACGAGGGTTCTTAACCTTTTTCATTTCAGAGCCAACCTTTCCACTACAGATACTAACACTAAATTAGTAATTTCACTCTTGATTTTCAACCGTATTCAATAATTGTATCTAACCTGCTTGCAATTGAACAGGATAAATGATCATTGTTAATAAAGAAATGATCAAAGTGGTGTACTAAGAATCTGCAATCACATCATCTAAGCTTGTCAAGTGTGAACATCAATTCAACACTACTGAAGAAACGTGGCCATGCCTTTGAGCGATCCTAATACTTCTCTCGACAGGTTGCAAACTATGGCGTCGGCGGCCAATACGAGCCTCACTTTGACTTTGGCAGGGTATGACCTCCTGGTTCACACGTTGGGATGTTTTCATGCCAGCATGCTAAAGCTAAACACCACATTGTGTTTCTGCAGAAAGACGAGCCGGATGCGTTTAAAGAGCTGGGAACTGGCAACCGCATCGCCACGTGGCTCTTCTATGTGAGTCAAGTCCCTCTTCCTTTGTTTTTCATGGCAGAACATGAAACTTCTGCTCTCTTACCATGTGTTGCAGATGAGTGACGTGTCAGCAGGGGGCGCCACAGTATTCCCAGATGTGGGAGCATCAGTTCGGCCTCAAAAGGTCACCATTACCATGTTACTGACTGGATGTTCAATGGTGCACGTGTGACATGGAGCTCCTTGGGGCCATGTTAGCTGACTGTACTGTTCTTCTTCTGCGCAGGGTACTGCTGTGTTCTGGTACAATCTTTTCCCCAGCGGCGAGGGAGACTACAGCACACGGCATGCAGCTTGCCCTGTGTTGGTGGGCAATAAGTGGGGTGAGAAATGGCTGTAGAACTTTATCTGTACACATGATTTTCAGCAATGTAAAGTCATGTGTATTCCAACAATACGTATCGTCACGCAGAAGAGTCTAAATGTAGCTTCCAGGAACTAGACACAGATTCCACTGGGAAGCCTGAAAAGATGCCATCTCTCTTTATGCATGATGTTATCTTCCTATTTCACAGGGAACTCCTTCAGTGCTCATCTGTTGACATGGTTCTGCTGTTTTGGTTAGCAACAGAACAGTTACTCTTAGTCAGCCCTTTGAGAAGTCAAAGACACTTTAGAGGAGGTGCAGTAGCCTGAGTAACAAAAATATTTCAAACTTGCTAAGCCAGGGCCGTCCAGAGCCATTTTCAGCCTTTATCTTCTTTTAAAAGGTTTTCATCTTAGATTACAATAATTTGCTTTGTCACCTATAATGCGTCGCCCACACAGCTAGGATGTGGATGTGTTCTTCAAATAGTCCCTTGCAATCATTTATTGTACTGGAAACTAAATTGGACACTTCTGTCCTAGTAGAACCTGGATTTTTGAACTTCACTGGTTTCTTGAACACGGTTCATTAATGGAAACGTTTGCATGGTGAAGCATAATTGCCCATAAGAAAAAATGTAAACATGAATAATTGGTTCCTCCAATTTTAGTCAAAGAATGCACACTTTGAAGACACTATTCTTATCAAACAAACACAACAAAAGGAGCAATAGGTCAACGATGGCTTCATAGTAATACAACAACAATGGCAGGCTGAACTGTCAGTGCTCAAGCACACACAAAAGTCTCTTTGGTGCGCTCAAAAATGTTAACAACTATGTTGCTACAATAATTAAAAAAGCAAAATTATTTGACCTTGCTGTCTGCAAATTAGAGGGCAGACAGCGACAGGAGGGGGCAGGGAGGAGGAGAAATATGTATGTGTTCCTTCCCCTCTCTAAGTCTAAGTCCACAGCAAATCCTTGACTATTCGTGTCAAATTTCATTCACATGGCTAGGTATTCAGACTTCCTCCCACCTCCAAAGACATGTACCTGGCGATAGCCCCCTCCCACCTCCAAAGACATGCACCTGGGGATAGGCCCCTCCCACCTCCAAAGACATGCATCTGCGGATAGGTTGATTGGTGACACTAGTGTGTGAATGTTGTACATCTGTGTTGGCCCTGTGATGAGGTGGACACTAGTTCAAGCTGTACCCCGCCTTCTGCCCGTGTGCAGCTGGGATAGGCTCCAGTGCGGCCCGAGAGGGACAAGCGGTAGAAAATGGATGGCTGGATTATAAAATGTATTGAATGGGTCATATTAGGATTTTTTTTCTCCATGTGAAAGACTCCCTTGGCGTCTACATAACATGTCATGGTGCTTCTTTGCTCCAAATGTTCATAGATGATGTTTTACACATCATCTTCAAACCCCCTCATGACAATCTCTTCAGGATGTGGCGTTTTGTGACCTTTCTTATTAACATGCCTCCACTTCGACAGTGCCTTCGCCCCGACATCTTTGTTATACCGGTAGTTTTTAGCGCTTTCATAACAAGTCTACTGACAGAACCTTACGTTACTTTGTATTAGAAATGGCAACAGTGGAGGATGAATGCCCCACAACAAGAGGATAGAGAAAAAGAAGGATTATTGACTACGCCATGGACAACAATGGCGGACGCACACAATTTTTCGAGACTTATGCAGATTCCAAATACACATCAGCAGGCATCAATTGGTAGGAAAAGTTGGTTTTGCAGATAATGTTTTGGGGTCCATAATAATACCCGTATGTTGAAGCACAGTACGTCTGACTATGGTAGCCGTAATGTTCTGCCTTGCATCAAGCGGTGCGGACAGGTTTTTGAGTGCCGTGAGTCATCTTCTATATTCTCAATGGAATATCAAAAGGTTGGTGTTGGTTACTCGTGTCATTTGATTGAACAGGCGTCAACCTGCTGTCCACATGTGTCTCTCATGTGTGACTGCCATCTACTGGTCATTACACCTTGTATCCAATAAAATCAGTCAGGAATTAGAACATGTACACAGCGCAGAAGGTTATGAGACGTACTGTTGATTTTTCAGGAAATGAAAGGATTTTAAATGCATAGTCCCAAAAGTACGGGAAGCAAAATAGACGAAAGTTGGTGAATGGCGAGAAAGGAAACGCTCGCTGAGGCACTGACAAGTGACCACCTAGTAGTGGACTGTAAACAGGATGTCATTCATGGGGCTCCGCCTCTCCAAAACGGCCGCACCCCATGTGTGCAGTGCTGCACAGGAAGTGATGTCATCAAAATGGCAGCGCCCTAAGGCTTCCAGTGGTACACAAAATGAATGAATGAGGCCTTTGGCTTGCACAGAGGAATATATTTTACAGGATTTCATAGCTTTGTAAAAGTTTGCAAATCAAGGTTCCACTGTCGTTACATTTTAAATTAGGAGTGCACAATAAGCATATATTAAGATGTCATACAAATGAATCCAATAACATTCAAAAATAGCTCCGATAAAAATGTATTTATGAAATGCTGAAACGAGGCAAGATACTTTGCTGGGTAAAAAAAGTAAAGCGCTCCTTTTCTCCTACTTGTGTTGTGCCAAGCTGTCAACTTCCCCTGAGCTCACTGTAAACAAACAGGTGTGGAATCCAAACATTCCACGAGGAGGGGGAAAAATCATCACACTTCAACACATCGAACCTTATCATCCCCCTGAAAGAGCAGCATGACTACGACTGTGTTTTGAAAGCATACAAAGTCTGCATAAACTACAGTTCAAATAAATAAATAGATCATTGATCTTAAAAAGCAGAACTTTATCTGTATTGCTTTTGATTTGAGTAATAAAAAAAAAAACGACACTTGTTTTTATGCAACATTTTTGTGAAGTTCCTATGCTAGGAGTACGCCATAAAATCTATTCCAGAAAGTCTATTTTTCAAAGATCTAAACTATGGCACTTTAAAGTATGAAGTAAAAAAATCTAATTACGTCGCTGGCTGTTTTTTGTTTTTTTTACGGGATTAAAACAGGGAGGTGTATATTTTTGTGTCAAGTGGAGGATGCTGCGGGGCATTAGATGGCCGCTACTTGAGGAAAAATGAAGTGGATTACCGTGTGTTGGATCTTTTACGACGTCCTTGTGTCAGAGATGACAAGTTAAAGCTGTTTTTTTTCTTCCTTTAGTATCAAACAAATGGATTCATGAACGAGGCCAGGAGTGGCGGCGACCATGTGGCCTCAATGAGACTGACTGATGAAAGCAAGAAAGCAACCTCGGGTTAGAACCCTGCAGACCATCACAGACCACATAATGGATGCCCGCCCCCCGAGCTCAAACATCCACTTTTTCTTCCGGCTGCCGTGACCCGAGCCTGAAGATGGGCTGAAAAGCCGCACAAGCTGCAGATAGCAGATAGCCGTGTTCTGGGATGGTTGTAGGAAACACTCGTGCCTCTTTCACTCCCTGCTGTCAATCATTGCACTCGCCTGCCAATCACTCCTTCTTGGACTTTACACTTCACACGGCCACACTTATTACTGCGTGTGTAAAGCGGTGGTCCCCAACCTTTTTCAAAGCACAGGCCCACTCCTCTCTGTCAAATGGCCGATCACCAAGTCATCTCACGCAATTGTTTTGGCAGTGGTCCGCGCAGGCAATGGCAGCATCTTCAGGGTAATGCCTGGAAGCCAAATGTATCATCGAGAAGTATTTCAAGTCATTCAATTGATTTGGCGAGAAAAAAGGCCTTCAATGGCATGAAATATATTGTCCAGCGGCATTAAACAATGATTACCATTGCAGATGGCAACAAAAAAGACCACCCCACCCAAAAAAACTGCACTTCAACAAATATTTAGAGTCCATTTCATTTCTATGTTTGTTTACCTACCATTAAGTTATTAACCTTCCAATTACAATGGTTAAAAATACCACAGTAATGCTTGCGTTTATTATATGTATGGCATGATTACATGTGTGCTTCATTTGGCCCCTTTTCAACTATTCAACATTCTTATTGTCAAAGGCTTGCTGTTTTCTCCATTCAGACAACGGTTTGCTTTTTTACTAAATATATTAACCATCTGCTGTGATGAGGCGGCGACTTGTCCATGGTGTATCCCGCCTTCCGCCCGAATGCAGCTGAGATAGGCTCCAGCACCCCCCGCGGCCCCAAAAGGGACAAGCAGTAGAAAATGGATGGAATACTGATCTGCAGTAGGACATGGGCATTGAAATGGTTGTAAGTTGCATCATAAAGCATTCAATGAGTTTTCTGACAACTGCAGAAAGTAAAAGTAGCTGCTGTCTGGTCTCCCGTCATCCTCATTGGCCGGGGAGAGTCTTTTATTTGATTTTTTTTTAGCATAGTTTGTCTCTTCATATACACAATGGCCAACTTTGAAATAAATGGACCGTATATTATCATAAAAAAGGCTATATTTACATATGCAATATCCATCCATCCATTTCCTACCGCTTATTCCCTTTTGGGGTGGTGGGGGGCGCTGGCGCCTATCTCAGCTACAGTCGGGCGGAAGGCGGGGTACACCCAGGACAAGTTGCCACCTCATCACAGGGCCAACACAGGTAGACAGACAACATTCACACTCACATTTGCAATACACGATCATTATTAAAAAGGCTTCCTTTCAAACGCCAAAACATGCAAAATAGTCTTTCGTCAAAGCAGCTAGGATAGCTTATGAGTAAAAGGAAAAATAGATGACAGGAGTGCGTCTATTGATTTGAGTAAGGTTGGGGACCCCTGTCTTTATACATGGACCCACATAACATGCAGTTAACAACATGAAATACTCCTTTAAGTGACCTTGGTGCTTCTTTCAAATACCAAATGGAATCATTTGACTGTATTTATATCTTGTGTGTGTTTATTATGACAGCCCTACTTTGTTGTTGTTTTTGTAGAAATGCATTAAAAGCTGCTTGGATCAGCAGCCTGCGTGTGTGTGTGCGCGCGCATGAGTGGGTCACGTGACCACGCCTACTAATGTTCGCGCGTCCCAGCATGCAGACGTCAGTCAGGTCGGGGACAAGAAGGACAGGTGCGCACCTTACACCTTTTACCTGAAGAGCAGACATGATGACGATGAAGGTGAGCCGCATGGAGGGCACGATGCACTACGGCAACGGCCTGGAGGACGAGGAGCAGGACTACATGATCCAGGAGGACGAGTGGGACCGGGACATGTTGCTGGACCCCGCCTGGGAGCAGCAGCAGAGGAAAGTAAGAATACACACTTGGTGGAGGAAAGGAAGAATAAATAATAGGTAGAGGAAAGTAAGAATAGACAATTGGTGGAGGAAAGGAAGAATACACACTTGGTGGAGGAAAGGAAGAATAAATAATAGGTAGAAGAAAGGAAGAATAGACAATTGGTGGAGGAAAGGAAGAATAAATAATTGGTGGAGGAAAGGAAGAATAAATAATTGGTAGAAGAAAGGAAGAATAAATAATTGGTAGAAGAAAGGAAGAATAGACAATTGGTGGAGGAAAGGAAGAATAAATAATTGGTGGAGGAAAGGAAGAATAAATAATTGGTAGAGGAAAGGAAGAATAAACAATTGGCAGCATATAGAATGTTATAGTTGGTAGAGGAAAGTAAGAATAAACAATTGGTAGAGGAAAGTAAGAATAAACAATTGGCAGCATATAGAAAGTTATAGTTGGTAGAGGAAAGTAAGAATAAACAATTGGCCAACCAGGAAAGTAAGAATATACACTTGACAGCATATAGAATGTTATAAGTAAGTATAGAGCATTTTATATTTTCTTAACCATAAACTTCGACTGTTAGCTTATAAATAACAATCGGAAAAGCCATAGAAAAACTTTTTCATCCACTTTGACTGTTTTAAAAAGTTGTATGTTAGTGAAACGAGTCAAACCCAAAGGGAATAAGCGGTTAAAAATGGATGGATGGAGTCGAGGGACAAGCGGTAGGAAATGGATGGATGAAGTCGCAAATTCAAGCTAGCAGCAACATTTCCGGGTAGTCCCTCCAAAATAAAATCTTCACTCATGGTTGACATTTAATGCCGTTGTTGTATAAAACTGTGCTGCGTGCTGAGAAATGCCAGCAGATGTTTAATCCAACACCACTCACGGACCTAATTCGGACATTTTAAGAAAATTGCTTTTGTAGTTAGAAAGAAAAAAAGATCCCGATATAAACTTGTCAAAATGCTTCTTGTTGACATTCATTCTGTCATTCATTTTAACTTAATCAAGGTTTATACAGTTTGTTTCCTGTTATGTAAAAAATGCCCCAAATAACCACAGCATATGAACGTTTTTCACCGTAATTGCTCGGATTACCATGAATTGATTAATTTATTGGGGTGTTACCATTTAGTGGTCAATTGTTGGTAATATGTACTGTACTGTGCAATCTACTAATGAAAGTAGCAATCAATCAATCAGTTATTCAGTTGGATACCTTTAGCATTGATGCGCATGCTCATTAGCGTCGGGTAGCATATTTTTACGGGGGGCACATTTTCTCTGTCTTCTCACTTGAAAATATACATGTGTGATAAACAGCCAACTTATTCATGACTTGTATTACTTGTATGCAGCAGTAGAAAGAGAACCACAGACATTATACTCCACTTTTTCCTCCCATTTCCCGTACTGTAGCATGTGTCCTCATTTGGCTCTAAGGTGAACTGGAGACTCTTTGAGAGGGACAACCTGGCCAGTCACTCAAATAGTGACAAGCATTTCGTACCAGTTGTCTAATAGTAACTTCCCAACTTGATGGAGCTAACGGGCCCCAGACAGACAATAGTGGGTCTGGGTACCAGTTGTCTAATAGTAACTTCCCAACTTGATGGAGCTAACGGGCCCCAGACAGACAATAGTGGGTCTGGGTACCAGTTGTCTAATAGTAACTTCCCAACTTGATGGAGCTAACGGGCCCCAGACAGACAATAGTGGGTCTGGGTACCAGTTGTCTAATAGTAACTTCCCAACTTGATGGAGCTAAGGGGCCCCGGACAGACAATAGTGGGTCTGGGTACCAGTTGTCTAATAGTAACTTCCCAACTTGATGGAGCTAACGGGCCCTAGACAGACAATAGTGGGTCTGGGTACCAGTTGTCTAATAGTAACTTCCCAACTTGATGGAGCTAACGGGCCCCAGACGGACAATAGTGGGTCTGGGTACCAGTTGTCTAATAGTAACTTCCCAACTTGATGGAGCTAACGGGCCCCGGACAGACAATAGTGGGTCTGGGTACCAGTTGTCTAATAGTAACTTCCCAACTTGATGGAGCTAACGGGCCCCAGACAGACAATAGTGGGTCTGGGTACCAGTTGTCTAATAGTAACTTCCCAACTTGATGGAGCTATGGGGCCCCAGACGGACAATAGTGGGTCTGGGTACCAGTTTTCTAATAGTAACTTCCCAACTTGATGGAGCTAAGGGGCCCCGGACAGACAATAGTGGGTCTGGGTACCAGTTGTCTAATAGTAACTTCCCAACTTGATGGAGCTAACGGGCCCCGGACAGACAATAGTGGGTCAGGGTACCAGTTGTCTAATAGTAACTTCCCAACTTGATGGAGCTAACGGGCCCCGGACAGACAATAGTGGGTCTGGGTACCAGTTGTCTAATAGTAACTTCCCAACTTGATGGAGCTAAGGGGCCCCGGACAGACAATAGTGGGTCTGGGTACCAGTTGTCTAATAGTAACTTCCCAACTTGATGGAGCTAAGGGGCCCCGGACAGACAATAGTGGGTCTGGGTACCAGTTGTCTAATAGTAACTTCCCAAATTGATGGAGCTAACGGGCCCCGGACAGACAATAGTGGGTCTGTGTACCAGTTGTCTAATAGTAACTTCCCAACTTGATGGAGCTAACGGGCCCCGGACAGACAATAGTGGGTCTGTGTACCAGTTGTCTAATAGTAACTTCCCAACTTGATGGAGCTAACGGGCCCCGGACAGACAATAGTGGGTCTGGGTACCAGTTGTCTAATAGTAACTTCCCAACTTGATGGAGCTAACGGGCCCCGGACAGACAATAGTGGGTCTGGGTACCAGTTGTCTAATAGTAACTTCCCAACTTGATGGAGCTAACGGGCCCCGGACAGACAATAGTGGGTCAGGGTACCAGTTGTCTAATAGTAACTTCCCAACTTGATGGAGCTAACGGGCCCCGGACAGACAATAGTGGGTCTGGGTACCAGTTGTCTAATAGTAACTTCCCAACTTGATGGAGCTAACGGGCCCCGGACAGACAATAGTGGGTCTGTGTACCAGTTGTCTAATAGTAACTTCCCAACTTGATGGAGCTAACGGGCCCCGGACAGACAATAGTGGGTCTGGGTACCAGTTGTCTAATAGTAACTTCCCAACTTGATGGAGCTAACGGGCCCCGGACAGACAATAGTGGGTCTGGGTACCAGTTGTCTAATAGTAACTTCCCAACTTGATGGAGCTAACGGGCCCCGGACAGACAATAGTGGGTCTAGGTCCCAGTTGTCTAACAATAGCCTGCTGCCTTCCAGTGGCTCTGCCTCTCAGGGTGATACGCGTGGAATGCGATCTGTCAACAGATGCTTCCAACACATGATGACGCTCTTGGGATTTAGAATGGACGCTGCGTCTAATTCTGACCCGGGCCACCATGCCGGCGTTATAGTAGCACTAATCTGCTGTCCTTGGAGCGGAATTCTTTTGTTTATAGAGAGCAGGTAGAAAATCTTGCACTAGCAGCAGACTGGATATAGCCTGGGCCCTCCCTCAGTCTCTGTTGATTTGAGAGCTTCTTGCACCACTGCAGCCCCTGTCGGCTCTTTAACCTCATATTGGCCCCTACAGGATGAGACATGTTTGGCCTCTTACAGTGGAAACACTACTCAGGTCGTACAGTTCAAGTTCACACCGCCCTCATGAGTGATGTCAGATGAAACTTAGGTCTCCACCTTTTATTTATTTGTATTCATTTATTTACAAACAGACATATTTTTGTATTTCATTATTGTGTCTTTTATTAATATCAGAGTCCATTCTGCAAAAAGAAAAAGGTCATCCTAGAAGCACACAGTTTATGGACAGTTAAAATATACATCATCATACAAAATATACACACACACACACATATATATATATATATATATATATATATATATATATATAGCTAACGGGCGCTAGATAGACAATAGTGGGTCTGTGTACCAGTTGTCTAATAGTAACTTCCCAACTTGATGGAGCTAATATATATATATGTATATATATATATATATATATATATATATATATATATATATAATTAGAGATGTCCAATAAATGCTTTAAAATGTAATATCGGAAATTATCGGTATCGGTTTCAAAAAGTAAAATTAATGACTTTTTAAAACGCCGCTGTACGGAGCGTCGGGGGAAGTACAGAGCAGTTGCGTCTCCCAGTCAGAAGCCCCTCCCCTCTCCCCCTCCCACACACAACATAGGAGTTGACGACTGCAGCACGACAGTTTTACTGGCGACGCTTGATGACCTCATCAAACTGCCGCGAGCGGAGTGTAACAACAGCAAGAGTGTGTTGTTGCCGGTGCTGTAGCTGTGGCTAACAACCGAGCTTGCTCGGTGACTGACTAACCACACCATGTCTATGGTTTGGGATTATTTTAAAGTGTGTCTGAGGGATAAAAAACTGGCAATTTGCAATGACTGCAAAAAGTGGGTTATGCGAGGAGGAACCAAGACGTCTTCTTTTTAATACGAGCAATTTGATGCACCACCTCTTCAAGAATCATAAGGAGATACACCATGAATACAAGCGGAAGATGGATGAAAACCCAACACAGAAAAAAAGTTGCACTACACAGTTGTCGCTTAAAGACTTCCCAGAGAAAAAACCCAAAATACAACAAAAACCACCCCAAGGCGAAAGTCCACATTGTGGTCAAGGACAACGCACGCAGTATGGCAAAAGCTACGCTACGGTGGAGTTTGGTGTGGCTAGTCTGCCCTGCATGGCGTACACTTTGCAGCTTGCAGTGTGCGGAGGTGAGGTGGCCTGTCTCAACGCAGCATTTCAGAAGCTCTGGCTGACTGCGAGACCACTTCAAGCACTCACTCCTAGCTTGCAGCACATTTCTCTTACTCATACTGGCTGACTGCGAGACCACTTCAAGCACTCACCACCAGCTTGCAGCACATTTCTCTTACTCATACAAATACGTTAGAGCAGGGCAAATTGAGCCCACTTTATCATTCCCTGTTATACAGTATGTATATATTATTGTTTACTTTATTACTCTAGTATACTCTATATTGCCAGAAGTATTTGGCCACCTGCCTTGACTCGCATATGAAGTTGAAGTGCCATCTCATGGAATTGTCCAGAATGTTTTGGTATCCTGGAGCATTCAAAGTCCCTTTCACTGCGACTAAGGGACCAAGCCAAACTCCTGAAAAACAACACCACACCACAATTCCTCCTCCACCAAATTTCACACTCTGCACAATGCAGTCTGAAATGTAGCGTTCTCCTGGCAACCTCCAAACTCAGACCAGACTGGTCCATCAGATTGCCAGATGGAAAAGTGTGATTCATCAGTCCAGACAAGGCGTCACCACTGCTCTAGAGTCCAGTGGTAATGTCCTTTACACCACTGCATCAATCAATCAATCAATGTTTATTTATATAGCCCTAAATCACAAGTGTCTCAATGGGCTGCACAAACCACAACGACATCCTCGGTAGAGCCCACATAAGGGCAAGGAAAAACTCAACCCAGTGGGACGTCGACAATGATGACTTTGAGAAACCTTGGAGAGGACCGCGTATGTGGGCAGCAACCCGCATTTTGTACCAACTGTAATCTTTTAATGCTAGACATGGGGAGACCCCAAATTAATACGTTACAGTAATCGAGACGAGACGTAACAAACGCATGGATAATGATCTCAGCGTCTTTAGTGGACAAAATGGAGCGACTTTTAGCGATATTACGGAGATGAAAGAAGGTCGTTTTAGTAACACTTTTAATGTGTGCTTCAAAGGAGAGAGTTGTGTCGAAGATAATACCCAGATTTTTTACCCAGTCGCCTTGTTTAATTGTTTGGTTGTCAAATGTTAGAGTTGTATTATTAAATAGAGGTCGGTGTCTAGCAGAACCGATAATCAGCATTTCCGTTTTTTTGGCGTTGAGTTGCAAAAAGTTGGCGGACATCCATTGTTTGATTTAATTAAGACACGCCTCCAGCTGACTACAATCCGGCATGTTGGTCAGCTTTAGGGGCATGTAGAGTTGGGTGTCATCAGCATAGCAGTGAAAGCTAACACGTATGATGTCACCTAGTGGCAGCATGTAGATGCTGAAGAGTGCAGGGCCAAGGACCGAACCCTGGGGAACTCCACACGTTAACATAGTCCGAGGTCACATTGTTATGGGAGATGCACTGCATCCTATCAGTAAGATAAGAGTTAAACCATGACAGGGCTAAGTCTGACATACCAATTCGTGTTTTGATACGCTCTAATAAAATATTATGATCGACGGTATCGAAAGCAGCGCTAAGATCGAGGAGCAGCAACATAGATGACGCATCAGAATCCCACCCTTTGCATTGGACTTGCTGACATATGGCTTAGATAGCAGCTCGGCCATGGAAAGCCATTCCATGAAGCTCTCTGCATACTGTACGTGGGCTAATTGGAAGGTGACATGAAGTTTGGAGCTGTGTAGCAAGTGACTGTGCACAAAGTCTGCACTATACTGACCTCTCTGTCAGTTTACGTGGCCTACCACTTGGTGGCGGTATAGTTCTTCTGGTAAAGCGGCTGAGCCAGCAACTTCAGGGTTGCAGGTTCGATCCCCGCTTCCGCCATCCTAGTCACTGCCGTTGTGTCATTGGGCAAGACACTTTACCCGCCTGCTCCCAGTAAAAAAAATGTAACTTAAATATTGGGTTTCACAATGTAAAGCGCTTTGAGTCACTTGAGAAAAGAGCTATATAAATATAATTCACTTCACTTCACTTGCTGTTGTTCCCAAACTCTTCACTTTTCTTAGAATAAAGTTGATTTTGGACGGTTGACTTTGGAATGTTTA
>NC_084619.1:973220-1147024 GCF_033978795.1 Nerophis ophidion
ACTCTTTTGAAAATTAACATGAAATAACACTGCATACAGAATTTTTTTTTTGCTTTGTGTTATGTATAAACCAGGGGTCTCAGATACCAGGCCCGCACTTTAGTATGAAAATGTAATGTTAGTGCGGCCCGCAAGTTCTATATGAGTGATGCTTGACTGCAGCACACTTGCCAACGCTCCAAATTTTTCCAGGAGACGATCAAATTAGAGAGCAAATATTTTCTCATTTGTCTGCTGATTTATCACCCTAACAACAATAAGAAGGGCATGCTATGATGACACAGCCTTTAACGCCCTCTACAACCTGAACAAACAGCTTACCAGCCTAGTCACACGTATGTGGCTTCAGCAGACACATGAAAGTGACTGCAAGGCATACTTGTTCAACAGCCATACAGGTTACACTGAGGGTTGTGATGTAAACAACTTTAGCACTCTTACTAATATGTGCCACACTGTAAACCCACACCAAACAAGATTGAGAAACGCATTTCGGGAGAACATCCGCACTGTAACACAACATAAACAACATAAAAAAATACCCAGAATCCCATGCATCCCTGACTCTTCCGGGCTAAATTACACACCCACGCTACCCCCAACACCCCCCTTCCGTGCGTTGGTTGAGGTGGGCAGGGTTGGAGGTAGCAGGGTGTATAATGTAGCCTGGAAGTGTCAGGGATGCATGGGATTCTGGGTATTTTTTCTGTTTGGTTTATATTGTATTACAGTGCGGATGTTCTCCCGAAATGTGTTTGTCATTCTTGTTTGGTGTGGCTTCACAGTGTGGCACATATTAGTAAGTGTTAAAGTTGTTTATATCACAACACTGTGTAACCTGTATGGCTGTTGAACAAGTATGCCTTGCAGTCACTTTTGTGTGATAACAGAGGCCGCATATTGCGTGTGACCGGCTGGTACGTAGATAACAATGTGTAGATAACAATGTGTAAAAGCAGGCGCGACGACATGTTACAGACAGCGTGAAAGGCATTGCCATTACGGCACGCTATCAATAGTGTTGTCCGGGTGAAAATCGGAGAATGATGGTCTTGGGAGAGGCACTGAAATCCGGAAACCTTCTGGAAAAATCGGGGTGGTCGGCAAGTGTGCGGCTGAGCCACATCCGCGTGATTAAAGAGCCGCATGCGGATTTCGGAGCCGCAGGTTTCCGACCCCTGCTGTAGGAGGACAAACATGACACAAACCTCCCTAATTGTTATAAAGCACAATTTATATTCAAAATGCTTCACTGATTCGAGTATTTGGCGAGCGCCTTTTTGTCCTACTGATTTTGGCGGTCTTTGAACTCAATAGTTTGTTTACATGTATAACTTTCTCCGACTTTTTAAGACGTGTTTTATGCCACTTCTTTTTCTGTCTCATTTTGTCCACCAAACTTTTAATGTTGTGCATGAATGCACAAAAGTGAGTTTAGTTGATGTTATTGACTTGTGTAAAGTGATAATCAGACTTATTTGGTCACTGCATGACTGCAAGTTAATCGATGCTAACATGCTATCTAGGCTAACTGTATGTACATATTGCATCATTATGCCTGATTTGTAGCTATATTTCAGCTCATTTAGTTTCTTTTAAGTCCTCATAATTCAATTGATATCTCATGACACACTATCTGTATGTAATATGGCTTTTAATTTTTTGTGGCTCCAGGCGGATTCGTTTTCGTATTTTTGGTCCAATATGGCTTTTTCAACATTTTGGGTTGCCGACCCCTGCTTTAGAACAATAGTATAGGACCGAAAGGAGCTGATACATTAGAGTAGTCAGTGTTTAGCTTGTGCAACAATTTATATTTACCATTGACTGAAAAACACACAGCCACTCTTGGCCAAACACTTGACCGAGTAACAAGATCATTGTGTCTTGGTGATGCTAGCGTCACAGTCCAGGGCTGCATGAGTCCTGGAGAGATGCGGTTCATTTTGGAAAACAGTCCTAAAATACAACAGAGTCATCCAAATAGTTTGGAGAAGGTGTTTTCTTGAAATGAGCGGTGTACTCACTTCTGCTAATGGTTGCTTCTGTTTCTCTCTGCTTTGGGGTAGACCTTCACCGCCTGGTGTAACTCCCACCTGAGGAAAGCCGGCACACAAATTGAAAACATCGAAGAAGACTTAAGGAACGGACTCAAACTCATGCTGCTTCTGGAAGTTATCTCAGGTCAGATTGATTGAAAGAAGTGTTTTGGTTGCTGTTTGATATCGTGCACCCGTAGCATCCACTGACGAGGGGTGTCCCCTTCCCTTATTGGTATCGGTCCAATGTCCAACATCACATTTGATGGGCTTGCCTGAAAAAGCTCCAATACAAGTGCAGCCATGATAGCCACATGTCCTCCAACAAGCACACAAGGTTGTTATTTTCTGCTATTAGTCAAGTCATTTACAAACATGGGAAGCTATACACTACTAGGAGCGAGCAGCTACACAACAGCTGAGCATGCAATAGCGCACAAGCTAGATATTCCTGTACATAATTGGTGTCTTTGATTGAATAATATTACAATCTGAAACACCATACATTTTTTATACTGCTTATGATTCCTAATCGAATAAGAAAATATATAAATTTTTTTACTCATCCATCCTGTCGAGTCACTCCGACAAATCATATTGTTGATGATCTAAATCTGATGAATAGATTTACTTTAGACCCTGAAGCGGTCTCACATGCATTGAAGTGGATTCATGCATTCATCTGGACAAAGCACTCTTGAGTGTAATGTTGTCTGTTGCCCCCCGACACCCGCTTCACTATACTAGAGGTTGTCTGTGGCCCCCCGACACCCGCCCCACTATACTAGAGGTTGTCTGTTGCCCCCCGACACCCGCTTCACTATACTAGAGGTTGTCTGTGGCCCCCCGACACCCGCTTCACTATACTAGAGGTTGTCTGTGGCCCCCCGACACCCGCCCCACTATACTAGAGGTTGTCTGTGGCCCCCCGACACCCGCTTCACTATACTAGAGGTTGTCTGTGGCCCCCCGACATCCGCCCCACTATACTCGAGGTTGTCTGTGGCCCCCCGACACCCGCTTCACTATACTAGAGGTTGTCTGTGGCCCCCCGACACCCGCTTCACTATACTAGAGGTTGTCTGTGGCCCCCCGACACCCGCTTCACTATACTAGAGGTTGTCTGTGGCCCCCCGACACCCGCTTCACTATACTAGAGGTTGTCTGTGGCCCCCCGACACCCGCTTCACTATACTAGAGGTTGCCTGTGGCCCCCCGACGCCTGCCCCACTATACTAGAGGTTGTCTGTGCCCCCCCGACACCCGCTTCACTATACTAGAGGTTGTCTGTGGCCCCCCGACACCCGCCCCACTATACTAGAGGTTGTCTGTGGCCCCCCGACACCCGCTTCACTATACTAGAGGTTGTCTGTGGCCCCCCGACACCCGCTTCACTATACTAGAGGTTGTCTGTGGCCCCCCGACGCCTGCCCCACTATACTAGAGGTTGTCTGTGGCCCCCCGACACCCGCTTCACTATACTAGAGGTTGTCTGTGGCCCCCCGACACCCGCTTCACTATACTAGAGGTTGTCTGTGGCCCCCCGACGCCTGCCCCACTATACTAGAGGTTGTCTGTGGCCCCCCGACACCCGCCCCACTATACTTGAGGTTGTCTGTGGCCCCCCGACGCCTGCCCCACTATACTAGAGGTTGTCTGTGGCCCCCCGACACCCGCCCCACTATACTTGAGGTTGTCTGTGGTCCCCCGACGCCTGCCCCACTATACTAGAGGTTGTCTGTGGCCCCCCGACACCCGCCCCACTATACTAGAGGTTGTCTGTGGCCCCCCGACACCGCCCCACTATACTAGAGGTTGTCTGTGGCCCCCCGACACCTTCCCCACTATACTAGAGGTTGTCTGTGGCCCCCCCGAAACCCGCCCCACTATACTAGAGGTTGTCTGTGGCCCCCCCGACGCCTGCCCCACTATACTAGAGGTTGTCTGTGGCCCCCCGACGCCTGCCCCACTATACTAGAGGTTGTCTGTGGCCCCCCGACACCCGCCCCACTATACTAGAGGTTGTCTGTGGCCCCCCGACGCCTGCCCCACTATACTAGAGGTTGTCTGTGGCCCCCCGACACCTGCCCCACTATACTAGAGGTTGTCTGTGGCCCCCCCGAAACCCGCCCCACTATACTAGAGGTTGTCTGTGGCCCCCCCGAAATCCGCCCCACTATACTAGAGGTTGTCTGTGGTCCCCCCGACGCCTGCCCCACTATACTAGAGGTTGTCTGTGGCCCCCCGACGCCTGCCCCACTATACTAGAGGTTGTCTGTGGCCCCCCGACACCTGCCCCACTATACTAGAGGTTGTCTGTGGCCCCCCGACACCCGCCCCACTATACTAGAGGTTGTCTGTGGCCCCCCGACACCGCCCCACTATACTAGAGGTTGTCTGTGGCCCCCCGACACCCGCCCCACTATACTAGAGGTTGTCTGTGGCCCCCCGACACCCGCCCCACTATACTAGAGGTTGTCTGTGGCCCCCCGACACCCGCCCCACTATACTAGAGGTTGTCTGTGGCCCCCCGACATCCGCCCCACTATACTAGAGGTTGTCTGTGGCCCCCCGACACCGCCCCACTATACTAGAGGTTGTCTGTGGCCCCCCGACACCCGCCCCACTATACTAGAGGTTGTCTGTGGCCCCCCGACACCCGCCCCACTATACTAGAGGTTGTCTGTGGCCCCCCAGACACCCGCCCCACTATACTAGAGGTTGTCTGTGGCCCCCCGACACCCGACCCACTATACTAGAGGTAGTCTGTGGCCCCCCGACACCTGCCCCACTATACTAGAGGTTGTCTGTGGCCCCCCGACACCCGCCCCACTATACTAGAGGTTGTCTGTGGCCCCCCGACACCCGCCCCACTATACTAGAGGTTGTCTGTGGCCCCCCGACACCTGCTTCACTATACTAGAGGTTGTCTGTGGCCCCCCGACACCCGCCCCACTATACTAGAGGTTGTCTGTGGCCCCCCGACACCCGCCCCACTATACTAGAGCTACTGCTCCAGCCATTACTGTATATTGACATTAGGGCTGGGCGATATGGCCTTTTTTTAACACTGCATTATTTTTAGGCCATATCGCAATATATGATATATATTACGATATTTAGCCTTAGCCTTGAATGAAGACTTGATGCATATAATGACAGCAGTATGATGATTTTATGTGTCTACATTCAAACATTCTTCTTCATACTGCACTAATATATGCTACTTTTAAACTTTCATGCTAAGAAGGAAATGACGACTAAATCAAATTACCAAAACTGTATTTATTAAAGTTATTAGCAGGTGACTTTTCAAATGATGCTACATATTAGCAGTAATGCTACTTCTGGTAGCAACGCTTGTGCTCCACACTTGACAAATTAAAGTTGTCTATTCGACATATTCCCGCTTGAAGCCGAACCACCGCCAGACGATGGACCCCCTGTTGTTTTTATTGGGAATTAATTCTTCCTTCATTTGTTACGAGAGTCGCACCTTCTTTCTCCGCAACAACCTGCTAGCATCACAGCTAACGTTAGCCACGCTGCGACCTCTCCGCTGGGCGAGGGCGTGTACGTATGAGGTGACAGTAAGTGACGTATGAGGTGACAGTAAGTGACGTATGAGGTGACAGTAAGTGACGTATGAGGTGGCAGTAAGTGACGTATGAGGTGACAGTAAGTGACGTATGAGGTGGCAGTAAGTGACGTATGAGGTGACAGTAAGTGACGTATGAGGTCAGTAAGTGACATATGAGGTGACAGTAAGTGACGTATGAGGTGACAGTAAGTGACGTATGAGGTGACAGTAAGTGACGTATGAGGTCAGTAAGTGACATATGAGGTGACAGTAAGTGACGTATGAGGTGACAGTAAGTGACGTATGAGGTGACAGTAAGTGACGTACGAGGTGACAGTAAGTGACGTATGAGGTGACAGTAAGTGACGTATGAGGTGACAGTAAGTGACGTATGAGGTGACAGTAAGTGACGTATGAGGTCAGTAAGTGACATATGAGGTGACAGTAAGTGACGTATGAGGTGACAGTGACGTATGAGGTGACAGTATGTGACGTATGAGGTCAGTAAGTGACGTATGAGGTGACAGTAAGTGACGTATGAGGTGACGTATGAGGTGACATTAAGTGACGTATGAGGTGACAGTAAGTGACGTATGAGGTGACAGTAAGTGACGTATGAGGTGACAGTAAGTGACGTATGAGGTGACAGTATGTGACGTGTGAGGTGACAGTATGTGACGTGTGAGGTGACAGTAAGTGATGTGTGAGGTGACAGTAAGTGACGTATGAGGTGACAGTAAGTGACGTATGAGGTGACAGTAAGTGACGTATGAGGTGACAGTAAGTGACGTATGAGGTGACAGTAAGTGACGTATGAGGTGACAGTAAGTGACGTATGAGGTGACAGTAAGTGACGTATGAGGTGACAGTAAGTGACGTATGAGGTGACAGTAAGTGACGTATGAGGTGACAGTAAGTGACGTATGAGGTGACAGTAAGTGACGTATGAGGTGACAGTAAGTGACGTATGAGGTGACAGTAAGTGACGTATGAGGTGACTGTAAGTGACGTATGAGGTGATTGTAAGTGACGTATGAGGTGACAGTAAGTGACGTATGAGGTGACAGTAAGTGACGTATGAGGTGACTGTAAGTGACGTATGAGGTGATTGTAAGTGACGTATGAGGTGACAGTAAGTGACGTATGAGGTGACAGTAAGTGACGTATGAGGTGACAGTAAGTGACGTATGAGGTGACAGTAAGTGACGTATGAGGTGACAGTAAGTGACGTATGAGGTGACAGTAAGTGACGTATGAGGTGACAGTAAGTGACGTATGAGGTGACAGTAAGTGACGTATGAATGTGCGCCTGCTTGTCTGTGAGGAGACAGGAAAGAGCGAGGAGAGTGTAATGGTGAGATCTGCGTGAGATCGCCGACTGGAATATTACGATATAGTCATTTTTTATATCGCACAGAGACAAACCTGCAATATATATTGTATATATCAATATATTGCACAGCCCTAATTGACGTAGTCGTAGGCATGCACGATATTGTTTTTCAAACCGATACAGGTACCTTCCTGCTTCTCAAGACTGATACCGATAGCTTATTTGCATCCATCATTTTTTTTGTTATCTATATTAGGAATGTCAAAGTTAACGCTTTAACTCATGCCATCATTCACAAAATGGCATCGCGTTATTCTTCTACAAATGCAGATAAATCACCCAATTTCTCTGAACTTCTCCTTTACCTTAACTGCAGATTTGGACCTAAAGGCCATTCAGGTTGCAACTGGCAGATTTCACTTGGAAATAAACCCAGGCCAGATCATAACAAGTACAAAATAAATGAAGCGCATTCATGTCGAAGATATTCTTCTGTTACATTCCCACAGTAAATTTGATCTTGTGTCAAAATTCTGGGGACTATTTTAAAGTTACGCACACAAATTATTCATAGTGACTAATCAAAATGCAAAATTGATGATTTATCTCATTAAAAATGTTAACACTTTTTTGATGTTTGACTGTAGTTTGTGCTGAGCAGCGTAGTTTTCCAAACAGCATAGTAGTGACGCTGGCCATGCAGGTGTGTGATGTGAGGTTTGATGTGTTGAAGCTTGATTTTGTTCCCTCTTCTCACGGAATGTTTGCAAAACATTTGGTGCAAATAGCACGCAAAATCTGAAAGCGTGAAGAAGTGGCCCACAACTGCCGCCATGTTTGTTGACAGTTGGCTCAGGAGAAGCTTCCACCAGGCTGTTTATAGCACGTCGCAGGGAGGAGGAAAGGAGCGCTTGATATGCTCAACTCAATTATCTACTTTGTCCACTTTTACAAGAAAAAAAAACATTTCTCACCCGACCACTTCCCGCTGCGACTATAGAGTATCATTTCTCCATAAAATTGTTATAAGTACACCTCTGCATAACATTATGTCCTTGATATCATTTTAAAAAGACAAAATGAATATAGGTCAACTTTCAACAAGAAATAACTTTATTAATGTTGTTTTTAGTCTGGAACAAAAATGATTTCAAATGCAATGGGGACTGTGTAGTGCTGTTGGAACCTGAGGGGTTCCTGGTTCGATCCCCACCTTCTACCAACCTGGTCACGTCTGTTGTGTCCTTGACCAAGACACTTCATCCTTGCTCCTGATGGGTGCTGGTTATGGCCTTGCATGGCAGCTCCCGCCATCAGTGTGTGAATGGGTGTGTGAATGGGTAAATGTGGAAGTAGTGTCAAAGCGCTTTGAGTACCTTGAAGGTAGAAAAGCGCTATGGGAGTATAACCCATTTACCATCTATCAATTTTCCTGAAATAAAAAAAACCTTATTTAAATAATAAGCATTTTTCAACCCAGTTGAACCATTTGATACTGAAAAATCGAATTAAATAAACTCAAAAGATAATAGATTCCAATTAATTAGCAACAATAACCATGCAGCACAACATGTAAAACACTTCCACCTACTGAACAAAAATGAATGAAACAATTTGTGCAGATTTAAAAAAAGAAGTCAAAATGAGGAATTGATGATTAATGGCTATAATGACTGTGATGAGGTGGTGACTTGTCCAGGGTGTACAGCGCCTTCCGCCCGAATGCAGCTGAGATAGGCTCCAGCATCCCCAAAAGGGACAAGCGGTAGAAAATGGATGGATGGATGGCTACAATGAGCAAACTCTGCAGTGCACAGCTTTTCCAAGCGAGGTTTGATGGATGATACTGATAAAGCTTACCCAACCTAGGAAACAACACAGATAGCTTCACCTCATTGGAGGATCCCAAAAAAAGATATGTGCTATTTTTATGTTATCTGTATGACGTAATGTTTCCTTCTATCAGCCTGATGATTGTGTCTGACATTGATGGTGCAGCCTGACATAGTAGTTTGATGCTATCTGTATGAGGTAATGTTTCCTTCTATCAGCCTGATGATTGTGTCTGACATTGATGGTGCAGCCCGACATAGTAGTTTGATGCTATCTGTATGAGGTAATGTTTCCTTCTATCAGCCTGATGATTGCGTCTGACATTGATGGTGCAGCCCGACATAGTAGTTTGATGCTATTTGTAGGACGTAATGTCTCCTTCTATCAGCCTGATGATTGTGTCTGACATTGATGGTGCAGCCCGACATAGTAGTTTGATGCTATTTGTAGGACGTAATGTCTCCTTCTATCAGCCTGATGATTGTGTCTGACGTTTATGGTGCAGCCCGACATAGTAGTTTGATGTTATCTATATGACGTAATCAGCCTGATGATTGCATCTGACATTGATGGTGCAGCCCGACATAGTAGTTTGATGCTATTTGTAGGACGTAATGTCTCCTTCTATCAGCCTGATGATTGTGTCTGACGTTTATGGTGCAGCCCGACATAGTAGTTTGATGTTATCTGTATAACGTAATGTTTCCTTCTATCAGCCTGATGATTGTGTCTGACATTGATGGTGCAGCCCGACATAGTAGTTTGCTGATTACGTCATACGTAATGTTTCCTTCTATCAGCCTGATGATTGTGTCTGACATTGATGGTGCAGCCTGACATAGTAGTTTGATGCTATCTGTATGACGTAATGTTTCCTTCTATCAGCCTGATGATTGTGTCTGACATTGATGGTGCAGCCCGACATAGTAGTTTGATGCTATCTGTATGAGGTAATGTTTCCTTCTATCAGCCTGATGATTGTGTCTGACATTGATGGTGCAGCCCGACATAGTAGTTTGATGTTATCTGTATGACGTAATGTTTCCTTCTATCAGCCTGATGATTGTATCTGACATTGATGGTGCAGCCCGACATAGTAGTTTGATGTTATCTGTATGACGTAATGTTTCCTTCTATCAGCCTGATGATTGTGTCTGACATTGATGGTGCAGCCCGACATAGTAGTTTGATGTTATCTGTATGAGGTAATGTTTCCTTCTATCAGCCTGATGATTGTGTCTGACATTGATGGTGCAGCCCGACATAGTAGTTTGATGTTATCTGTATGAGGTAATGTTTCCTTCTATCAGCCTGATGATTGTGTCTGACAGTGATGGTGCAGCCCGACATAGTAGTTTGATGTTATCTGTATGAGGTAATGTTTCCTTCTATCAGCCTGATGATTGTGTCTGACATTGATGGTGCAGCCCGTAATAGTTGTACTTTTGACATGTCCTCTATGGCCCGTTTGCAGGTGAGCGGTTACCCAAGCCTGACCGAGGGAAGATGCGCTTTCACAAGATCGCCAACGTCAACAAAGCCCTGGAGTTTATCACAAGCAAAGGAGTCAAACTGGTGTCCATCGGAGCTGAAGGTCCCACAAAAGCCTCAACTAAGATGTGCAGTGGGGTGCTTTTGTTTTTGCTAAACTGCGCCGGTTCCTTTTTACAGAGATTGTGGACGGCAACGTAAAGATGACGCTGGGAATGATCTGGACCATTATCCTCCGCTTTGCCATTCAGGATATTTCTGTTGAAGGTGAGAAGAGATAAGTGTGTGTTGGAAGCTTGCGAAGAAAGTTACGATTGTGCGACTGTCGGTGCAGAAACATCGGCCAAAGAAGGCCTCCTCTTGTGGTGCCAGAGAAAGACCGCCCCCTACAGGAATGTCAATGTGCAGAACTTCCATGTCAGGTGAGTCCCCACCAGCATGGATTCCACTCCACCAGACATTTCACAGACATTTTTCCCTTGTGGCACATACACTGTTTTTCTCATGGAAAAGTCACCATTTCACAAGCTTGAGTTGAGCTCAGCCCGCAATATGACACTCGAGGAAGAAAGGTGACTGACATTGTCGGCTCTCTCTGTTCACCAAGCTGGAAGGACGGCCTGGCCTTCTGCGCCCTGATTCACAGACACAGACCCGACCTCCTGGACTACTCTAAGCTCAGCAAGGTGTGGTGTGTGTGTCACCCCGCAACCGGGATGCTGTGTGTCAGCACTAAAATCTAACACCCACTGACCACTGACCACACCCCCTCTGCACTTTTGTGTTGTCCTGTGCTGTCAAGGAGCTAATATCCATCAATCAAGACGGCGGTGTGCACTCTTGATACACAATAACAGACAGCAGCCATTTCATTGTGTGAAGAGAGAGAGAGAGAGAGAGATGGATGGATAGATAGATAGGTCTTTATTGTCATTGCACAAGTACAACAAAACTTTGTTTTCAGCACAAAGCCCTTCAAGATTAGAGAAAAACAAACAGTGTACTAGGTTACAGAACAGGAACGCTGAATTCTGCCTTCATAGAAATAATGTTGCCCTTTGGTTGTATTGAGTGGTGAACAGTAGAAGTGCATCATATTCAACCTCCGGCACATAGCATGTCAACACTGGACGGCAGGAATGGAGAACAAAATGGTTTGAACATTGAAGAGCTGGAGCTCAACTGAAATACGAGTGGAAGGAAAAATGAATGGTAGAAACCTTCTGACTATAATTAAGCAAATAAAACAACATAAAAATAAGTCTTTGGCCCACAAGGTTCGTTCTGTATTTTCGATCCGTCTGGGATTCAAGCCTTCAGCGTGAGAGATGAGTGCGTTAACCACTGAGCTAAACACCTACACCGTCTGTGTTTCTGCTTTTGGTTTGAGCTTTAAGGGTAATCACGGGAGCAAACCGTTGAGATAAGTCTACCCAGAATTCATTGTTCCAGAATTCATTGCTGCAGCTGTTCTACCTTTTCAGCTAATTTTGGAAATAAACAATGTTGTTTTTTTTCACAATATATATTTGCATAACATTTACTTTCAAACAAGCCAACATTCAGAGGAAAAAAAAAATTGAAACCATAGCTGAGTTTGATTGGGGAAATCCAGAGGTCTCTGATAGAATAGAATAGAAAGTACTTTATTGATCCCTGGGGGAAATTCAGCACCACAGTTTGCTCACAATAGACAAGAATAATAAATAATAATATAAGACATATATTATGTATAAAATATATGAATGATATAAATATATTCTACATTTAAGTGCAGTCAAGAAGGAACATATGCATTATACAGTCTGATGGCTGTCGGTATGAAGGACCTCCTGTGTGGTTCCGTGTTGCATCATGGGAGTCTGAGTCTTCCACTCAGCGTGCTCGTTCTCTCTGCAAGGTGCGAGTGTAGTGGCTGGGAGGTGTTGTCCTTAATGGTTCCATGTTGCATTATGGGAGTCTGAGTCTTCCACTCAACGTGCTCGTTCTCTCTGCAAGGTGCGAGTGTAGTGGCTGGGAGGTGTTGTCCTTAATGGTTCCATGTTGCATCATGGGAGTCTGAGTCTTCCACTCAGCGTGCTCGTTCTCTCTGCAAGGTGCGAGTGTAGTGGATGGGAGGTGTTGTCCTTAATGGTTCCATGTTGCATTATGGGAGTCTGAGTCTTCCACTCAACGTGCTCGTTCTCTCTGCAAGGTGCGAGTGTAGTGGCTGGGAGGTGTTGTCCTTAATGGTTCCATGTTGCATCATGGGAGTCTGAGTCTTCCACTCAACGTGCTCGTTCTCTCTGCAAGGTGCGAGTGTAGTGGCTGGGAGGTGTTGTCCTTAATGGTTCCGTGTTGCATCATGGGAGTCTGAGTCTTCCACTCAACGTGCTCGTTCTCTCTGCAAGGTGCGAGTGTAGTGGCTGGGAGGTGTTGTCCTTAATGGTTCCATGTTGCATCATGGGAGTCTGAGTCTTCCACTCAACGTGCTCGTTCTCTCTGCAAGGTGCGAGTGTAGTGGCTGGGAGGTGTTGTCCTTAATGGTTCCGTGTTGCATCATGGGAGTCTGAGTCTTCCACTCAACGTGCTCGTTCTCTCTGCAAGGTGCGAGTGTAGTGGCTGGGAGGTGTTGTCCTTAATGGTTCCATGTTGCATTATGGGAGTCTGAGTCTTCCACTCAACGTGCTCGTTCTCTCTGCAAGGTGCGAGTGTAGTGGCTGGGAGGTGTTGTCCTTAATGGTTCCATGTTGCATCATGGGAGTCTGAGTCTTCCACTCAGCGTGCTCGTTCTCTCTGCAAGGTGCGAGTGTAGTGGATGGGAGGTGTTGTCCTTAATGGTTCCGTGTTGCATTATGGGAGTCTGAGTCTTCCACTCAACGTGCTCGTTCTCTCTGCAAGGTGCGAGTGTAGTGGCTGGGAGGTGTTGTCCTTAATGGTTCCATGTTGCATCATGGGAGTCTGAGTCTTCCACTCAACGTGCTCGTTCTCTCTGCAAGGTGCGAGTGTAGTGGCTGGGAGGTGTTGTCCTTAATGGTTCCGTGTTGCATCATGGGAGTCTGAGTCTTCCACTCAACGTGCTCGTTCTCTCTGCAAGGTGCGAGTGTAGTGGCTGGGAGGTGTTGTCCTTAATGGTTCCATGTTGCATCATGGGAGTCTGAGTCTTCCACTCAACGTGCTCGTTCTCTCTGCAAGGTGCGAGTGTAGTGGCTGGGAGGTGTTGTCCTTAATGGTTCCGTGTTGCATCATGGGAGTCTGAGTCTTCCACTCAACGTGCTCGTTCTCTCTGCAAGGTGCGAGTGTAGTGGCTGGGAGGTGTTGTCCTTAATGGTTCCATGTTGCATTATGGGAGTCTGAGTCTTCCACTCAACGTGCTCGTTCTCTCTGCAAGGTGCGAGTGTAGTGGCTGGGAGGTGTTGTCCTTAATGGTTCCATGTTGCATCATGGGAGTCTGAGTCTTCCACTCAGCGTGCTCGTTCTCTCTGCAAGGTGCGAGTGTAGTGGATGGGAGGTGTTGTCCTTAATGGTTCCGTGTTGCATTATGGGAGTCTGAGTCTTCCACTCAACGTGCTCGTTCTCTCTGCAAGGTGCGAGTGTAGTGGCTGGGAGGTGTTGTCCTTAATGGTTCCATGTTGCATTATGGGAGTCTGAGTCTTCCACTCAACGTGCTCGTTCTCTCTGCAAGGTGCGAGTGTAGTGGCTGGGAGGTGTTGTCCTTAATGGTTCCATGTTGCATCATGGGAGTCTGAGTCTTCCACTCAACGTGCTCGTTCTCTCTGCAAGGTGCGAGTGTAGTGGCTGGGAGGTGTTGTCCTTAATGGTTCCGTGTTGCATTATGGGAGTCTGAGTCTTCCACTCAACGTGCTCGTTCTCTCTGCAAGGTGCGAGTGTAGTGGCTGGGAGGTGTTGTCCTTAATGGTTCCATGTTGCATTATGGGAGTCTGAGTCTTCCACTCAACGTGCTCGTTCTCTCTGCAAGGTGCGAGTGTAGTGGCTGGGAGGTGTTGTCCTTAATGGTTCCGTGTTGCATCATGGGAGTCTGAGTCTTCCACTCAACGTGCTCGTTCTCTCTGCAAGGTGCGAGTGTAGTGGCTGGGAGGTGTTGTCCTTAATGGTTCCGTGTTGCATCATGGGAGTCTGAGTCTTCCACTCAACGTGCTCGTTCTCTCTGCAAGGTGCGAGTGTAGTGGCTGGGAGGTGTTGTCCTTAATGGTTCCATGTTGCATTATGGGAGTCTGAGTCTTCCACTCAACGTGCTCGTTCTCTCTGCAAGGTGCGAGTGTAGTGGCTGGGAGGTGTTGTCCTTAATGGTTCCATGTTGCATTATGGGAGTCTGAGTCTTCCACTCAACGTGCTCGTTCTCTCTGCAAGGTGCGAGTGTAGTGGATGGGAGGTGTTGTCCTTAATGGTTCCGTGTTGCATTATGGGAGTCTGAGTCTTCCACTCAACGTGCTCGTTCTCTCTGCAAGGTGCGAGTGTAGTGGCTGGGAGGTGTTGTCCTTAATGGTTCCATGTTGCATCATGGGAGTCTGAGTCTTCCACTCAACGTGCTCGTTCTCTCTGCAAGGTGCGAGTGTAGTGGCTGGGAGGTGTTGTCCTTAATGGTTCCATGTTGCATTATGGGAGTCTGAGTCTTCCACTCAACGTGCTCGTTCTCTCTGCAAGGTGCGAGTGTAGTGGATGGGAGGTGTTGTCCTTAATGGTTCCGTGTTGCATTATGGGAGTCTGAGTCTTCCACTCAACGTGCTCGTTCTCTCTGCAAGGTGCGAGTGTAGCGGCTGGGAGGTGTTGTCCTTAATGGCTAGGAGTTATGCTAGACTTCTCCTCTCTGACACCACCGCCAGAGAGTCCAGCTCCACTCCCACCACGTTACTGGCCTTCTCTACCAACTTGTCCAGTCTGTATGTGTCCCTCACTCTCAGCCCGCTGTCCCGGCAGGCCACGGCGTACAAGAAGGCGCCCGCCACCACCGACATTGAAAGCACAATGAAGGTCAAGGAGCCGTTGCCTACATTCTGTGGGTGGTGTTTGATGAAAGTTGCCTACATTCTGTGGGTGGTGTTGTTGCGCCACAATGGCGTGGTCATTGATGAAAGTTGCCTACATTCTGTGGGTGGTGTTTGATGAAAGTTGCCTACATTCTGTGGGTGGTGTTTGATGAAAGTTGCCTACATTCTGTGGGTGGTGTTTGATGAAAGTTGCCTACATTCTGTGGGTGGTGTTTGATGAAAGTTGCCTACATTCTGTGGGTGGTGTTTGATGAAAGTTGCCTACATTCTGTGGGTGGTGTTTGATGAAAGTTGCCTACATTCTGTGGGTGGTGTTTGATGAAAGTTGCCTACATTCTGTGGGTGGTGTTGTTGCGCCACAACGCCGTGGTCATTGATGAAAGTTGCCTACATTCTGTGGGTGGTGTTGTTGCGCCACAACGCCGTGGTCATTGATGAAAGTTGCCTACATTCTGTGGGTGGTGTTGTTGCGCCACAATGGCGTGGTCATTGATGAAAGTTGCCTACATTCTGTGGGTGGTGTTGTGCCACAATGGCGTGGTCATTGATGAAAGTTGCCTACATTCTGTGGGTGGTGTTGTTGCGCCACAACGGCGTGGTCATTGATGAAAGTTGCCTACATTCTGTGGGTGGTGTTGTTGCGCCACAATGGCGTTGTCATTGATGAAAGTTGCCTACATTCTGTGGGTGTTGTTGCGCCACAATGGCGTGGTCATTGATGAAAGTTGCCTACATTCTGTGGGTGGTGTTGTTGCGCCACAATGGCGTGGTCATTGATGAAAGTTGCCTACATTCTGTGGGTGGTGTTGTTGCGCCACAACGGCGTGGTCATTGATGAAAGTTGCCTAAATTCTGTGGGTGGTGTTGTTGCGCCACAACGGCGTGGTCATTGATGAAAGTTGCCTACATTCTGTGGGTGGTGTTGTGTCGCCACAACGGCGTGGTCATTGATGAAAGTTGCCTACATTCTGTGGGTGGTGTTGTTGCGCCACAACGGCGTGGTCATTGATGAAAGTTGCCTACATTCTGTGGGTGGTGTTGTTGCGCCACAACGGCGTGGTCATTGATGAAAGTTGCCTAAATTCTGTGGGTGGTGTTGTTGCGCCACAACGGCGTGGTCATTGATGAAAGTTGCCTACATTCTGTGGGTGGTGTTGTTGCGCCACAATGGCGTGGTCATTGATGAAAGTTGCCTACATTCTGTGGGTGGTGTTGTTGCGCCACAACGGCGTGGTCATTGATGAAAGTTGCCTACATTCTGTGGGTGGTGTTGTTGCGCCACAATGGCGTGGTCATTGATGAAAGTTGCCTACATTCTGTGGGTGGTGTTGTTGCGCCACAATGGCGTGGTCATTGATGAAAGTTGCCTACATTCTGTGGGTGGTGTTGTTGCGCCACAACGGCGTGGTCATTGATGAAAGTTGCCTACATTCTGTGGGTGGTGTTGTTGCGCCACAATGGCGTGGTCATTGATGAAAGTTGCCTACATTCTGTGGGTGGTGTTGTTGCGCCACAACGGCGTGGTCATTGATGAAAGTTGCCTACATTCTGTGGGTGGTGTTGTTGCGCCACAATGGCGTGGTCATTGATGAAAGTTGCCTACATTCTGTGGGTGGTGTTTGATGAAAGTTGCCTACATTCTGTGGGTGGTGTTGTTGCGCCACAACGCCGTGGTCATTGATGAAAGTTGCCTACATTCTGTGGGTGGTGTTGTTGCGCCACAATGGCGTGGTCATTGATGAAAGTTGCCTACATTCTGTGGGTGGTGTTGTTGCGCCACAACGGCGTGGTCATTGATGAAAGTTGCCTACATTCTGTGGGTGGTGTTGTTGCGCCACAATGGCGTGGTCATTGATGAAAGTTGCCTACATTCTGTGGGTGGTGTTGTTGCGCCACAACGCCGTGGTCATTGATGAAAGTTGCCTACATTCTGTGGGTGGTGTTGTTGCGCCACAATGGCGTGGTCATTGATGAAAGTTGCCTACATTCTGTGGGTGGTGTTGTTGCGCCACAACGGCGTGGTCATTGATGAAAGTTGCCTACATTCTGTGGGTGGTGTTGTTGCGCCACAACGCCGTGGTCATTGATGAAAGTTGCCTACATTCTGTGGGTGGTGTTGTTGCGCCACAATGGCGTGGTCATTGATGAAAGTTGCCTACATTCTGTGGGTGGTGTTGTTGCGCCACAACGGCGTGGTCATTGATGAAAGTTGCCTACATTCTGTGGGTGGTGTTGTTGCGCCACAACGGCGTGGTCATTGATGAAAGTTGCCTACATTCTGTGGGTGGTGTTGTTGCGCCACAACGGCGTGGTCATTGATAAAAGTTGCCTACATTCTGTGGGTGGTGTTGTTGCGCCACAACGGCGTGGTCATTGATGAAAGTTGCCTACATTCTGTGGGTGGTGTTGTTGCGCCACAACGCCGTGGTCATTGATGAAAGTTGCCTACATTCTGTGGGTGGTGTTGTTGCGCCACAACGGCGTGGTCATTGATGAAAGTTGCCTACATTCTGTGGGTGGTGTTTGATGAAAGTTGTCTACATTCTGTGGGTGGTGTTTGATGAAAGTTGTCTACATTCTGTGGGTGGTGTTTGATGAAAGTTGCCTACATTCTGTGGGTGGTGTTGTTGCGCCACAATGGCGTGGTCATTGATGAAAGTTGCCTACATTCTGTGGGTGGTGTTGTTGCGCCACAACGCCGTGGTCATTGATGAAAGTTGCCTACATTCTGTGGGTGGTGTTGTTGCGCCACAATGGCGTGGTCATTGATGAAAGTTGCCTACATTCTGTGGGTGGTGTTGTTGCGCCACAACGGCGTGGTCATTGATGAAAGTTGCCTACATTCTGTGGGTGGTGTTGTTGCGCCACAATGGCGTGGTCATTGATGAAAGTTGCCTACATTCTGTGGGTGGTGTTGTTGCGCCACAACGGCGTGGTCATTGATGAAAGTTGCCTACATTCTGTGGGTGGTGTTGTTGCGCCACAACGGCGTGGTCATTGATGAAAGTTGCCTACATTCTGTGGGTGGTGTTGTTGCGCCACAACGGCGTGGTCATTGATAAAAGTTGCCTACATTCTGTGGGTGGTGTTGTTGCGCCACAACGCCGTGGTCATTGATGAAAGTTGCCTACATTCTGTGGGTGGTGTTGTTGCGCCACAACGCCGTGGTCATTGATGAAAGTTGCCTACATTCTGTGGGTGGTGTTGTTGCGCCACAACGGCGTGGTCATTGATGAAAGTTGCCTACATTCTGTGGGTGGTGTTTGATGAAAGTTGTCTACATTCTGTGGGTGGTGTTTGATGAAAGTTGTCTACATTCTGTGGGTGGTGTTTGATGAAAGTTGCCTACATTCTGTGGGTGGTGTTGTTGCGCCACAACGGCGTGGTCATTGATGAAAGTGTGCGCCTCGGTCTGATCAAGTTGCATGTGGATGCAGGCTGCAGGTGCTGAGGGAGTATAACGTGTCCACCAGCCAGCACCAAGGTCACAACGCTGGCATGTTAAGTCCGGCATTGCTGTTCAGTCATGTGGAATTGTCTTTCTTTATTTAGGATGATCCTATGGGGAACCTAAACCTGGCCTTTGACTTAGCGGAGAAGCACCTGGACATTCCCAAAATGCTTGATGCTGACGGTAATATTAGTGGAAATGGAGGAATGGTGAGTTTTGTGCGTTGACTCTAACATTCTCCTTCCTGACAGACATCATCAACACCCCGAAGCCTGACGAAAGAGCCATCATGACCTACGTGTCCTGCTTCTATCACGCCTTTGCCGGCGCAGAGCAGGTATGATCCAGCTGCATCTTTTAACGCGGTTTTCTCTTTCTCCGATAAGGCTTGTGTTTTCCCTCGCAGCTCAAACATAATCTGTATTGTGCAACCAAGGTGGGAAATGTTGATGGAATGAATGCAAGCGTGATTGTTTGTGTCTGTCAGGCAGAGACGGCGGCTAACAGGATCTGTAAGGTGCTGGGGGTCAACCAAGAGAACGAGAAGATGATGGAGGAGTACGAGAGACTGGCCAGCGAGGTACAAAGCACCACCTCGACATGATGCAGAATTTAGGCTGAGGCTTAGCGTTCACATTCCGGCCAGTGGAGAGTAATGGCACCAAGGAAGGAGAAGTCGTCACAATGATCATCAAGGTCATCAAGTGGCTGTTGCAAAGAGTGGCTCACACTTCATGGCTCTAAGGACTTGAAAAAGGGACTCTGTGTTTTTCTCCTTACCTTTGCTTTCCATAAATAATGTCTGAGGTAAGGCCTGACGTGGCTTTGTTTCTTTTCAACAGCTGACTCTGCAGGAAGTAAATGCTAACCTTGATTTCCCTAAACCAATTAGCAGGTCATTAGAGTAGGATAGCAGGCACAAATATGCATGAAAAGAGTCCTCCAGACACCGCACATGGGACGCTTCAGGAAGTATGAATTGTTTTAGTTACATTGTCAAACTTACAAGCCATGAATGAAGAATGCATACTAGTAGAAACGCTATGGACAGCTTGAAGACTGAATGGCACTTCAAATGAAAGCACCATATGGAGGTAGACTGCAGCACTCGCCCAAAAGATGGCGCCATACCACAAACAACAATACAGCTTTTCAAACCATTTGTATTGTGGCCGCCAGCAAATAAAAAAACATCAGTTGGCCGCAGAGTTTTATAAGCTGCCCGGTTAAAAGTGTAATAGAAAAGTAACGGTATATTTAAAAACTAAACTTTGTGTCAGCTTTAAGTTGTAGGTGTCTAATTTTTAATTTGAAAATATCAGCCATTTTTCGTCACGTTCCGTTTTTGCTCTCTTTTTCGTACATTTTCACAGTTTTTTCCCCCGACAGTATGCAATGGGCCAACCAAACGCAAATTGCCCTTGGGCTACAGTTTGAACACCACTGCTTTAGGGTCATTTTCAATGAATAGTAAATCTACACGGCCATGCCAGCTGTACAGGGACTACTCTTAAAGTATGTGGATGGTGTTTACTACCCTACCCAGCTGCTAGAGTGGATCCGCCGCACCACTCCCTGGCTGGAGAACCGCAGCCCGGAGAAGAGCATGGGACAAATGCAGAGGAAGCTGGAGGACTTCCGGGACTACAGGCGCCAGCATAAACCCCCCAAGGTGCAGGAGAAGTGCCAGCTGGAGATCAACTTCAACACGCTGCAGACCAAGTTGCGCATCAGCAACCGTCCTGCATTCATGCCCTCCGAGGGCAAGATGGTGTCTGTAAGTGGCCACTCCCAATTCTTGCCCTGCCTGGGTTGGAGAGAGAATAAGCACTCTGAGCGTCTGTCCAGGACATTGCCACGGCTTGGCAAGGCTTGGAGCATGCGGAGAAGGGATACGAGGACTGGCTCCTCACCGAGATCCGCAGGCTGGAGAGACTGGACCACCTGGCCGAAAAGTTCCGGCAAAAAGCCAGCAGTCATGAAAACTGGGCCGGCGGTCAGTTTGCTGCACAGTCTTGGTGATCACCGTCAGGATCCAAACTTGACCTTGTTTTGTCTCCTCTACTGTGTGCTCGCAGGCAAAGAAGTGCTTCTCTCCCTGAAGGATTACGAAACAGCCACCCTGAAAGAAATAAAGGCACTGCTGCGAAAACATGAGGCCTTTGAGAGCGACTTGGCAGCCCACCAGGACCGTGTGGAGCAGATTGCCGCCATTGCACAGGAGCTGAAGTACGCATTTTTCTCTGGTGACATGAGCAGTCGGCCCGTGCAGAAGTCAAAGTACCAGTAGAGGAGTTTTCAAGCCATCATCATCATCATATATATATATATATATATATAATTAAAACTAATAATATGGGATTAGTACTATCAGTATTCCAATTTGTAGGGTCTTACAAAACAATTTGCAGTTCTTTTCTTGTTCAACTGTATACAATTCCTGGCAGAAACAAAGCAATCGACAGACTCGGAGGATGTTCATTCAGTTCTTTCAATTGGTGGGAAAAAGCAGATAGCAGACATGACACAAAACTGAAGTCTTTTCTAACGGCAACTCTCTGGTTTTAAGAAACACTACAACAAATCAAGAAAATACATGGTGGTAGTTTGTAACAGTTGCATTTTCACATCAAGCAGAGTGATGAAACTGATAAAACCACACACTTTGGAGGAAAACATGATGGAACCACCCAGTAAATCTGTTCAACTGTAAAAACTTTCCTTGAAGAAAGTGGTAGGAGTGTCCGCTCTGAAACGGGGAGGTTGTCAGTTCAAATCCCGGCCGAGTCATAGCAAAGACTATAAAAATGGGAGCCGTTACCTCCCTGCTTGGCACTCAGCATCAAGGCTTGGAATTGGGGGTTCAATCACCAAATGATTCCCGGGCGCGGCCACGGCTGCTGCTCACTGCTCCCCTTTTGGAGATGGGTCAAATGCAGAAGATAATTTCGCTGCACCTAGTGTGTGTGTGTGTGTGTGTGTGTGTGTGTGCGCCAACCACTGGCACTTGAACTTGAACTGGAAGTCATGTCATGGTCTGCAAGTAATCCGCATCTCAACCCCATTAAGAATGGGGGTTGGAAAGTGCAGAAAATGGTGGATGTCAAGACTCCAACCGGCAAATGTGATCCGACACCAGCAATCAGAGCAAGATTGATGAAGCGTAGCAGCGTTTGTCACTGGTCAGAGACTGCAAGTTGTGATAAAAGCCAGAGGTGGTGCAACGCAATATTAAAGCTTTTTTGATTGATTGATTGATACTTTTATTAGTAGATTGCACAGTACAGTACATATTCCGTACAATTGACCACTAAATGGTAACACCCCAATAAGTTTTTCAACTTGTTTAAGTCGGGGTCCACGTTAATCAATTCATGGTATCATTCTTTGTTGTTTTCCTTTTCATGATTCCGCCATTGGCCTCTCAGAATTGATCGATATCGTATCAAGAATCCAACCGTTACTGACTACTACACTTGACATTATTGATTTATTGTAAGCCTGAAAGTTGCCATTTGAAATGAGTGTAGTTTTGTGCCACGTTTTTTGACTAAAATTGAACTGAATGAACGTCCTCCCCGACTGGTGATTCCATCATTTTTGCCAAGTGTGTAATATTTCACAGAGTGCTTTACTTGAAGTATGTTGTCCTGTCAAGACTTTGTCAAATGAGCATGACACAACACACCTTTTCAAGTTAGTAAAAACCCTCAATTCGGTGGTGTTTTGTCTGCGCTAAGTAGCGGCGACAGAAGGGAGAAAGGTGGTGTTCCTGGCTTGCACGTTGTCACAGCTGTTCAGCCGGACTTAAGCATAAAATCCTCGGAAAAGCCACGTCATGCCTGCCGGCGTAAAGCTGACCCGCTTCTTTTTTCCAGTGAGCTGGACTACCATGACGTGGCGGCTGTGAATCAACGCTGCCAGAGCATCTGCGACTTGTGGGACAGGCTGGGAACGCTCACCCAAAAAAGGAGAGAGGCTCTGGAGGTGAGGGACGAGACATAGAGCGGGCTATTATTTGCAAGTCCCCACAAGAGTGTGCTAGTGGTCCACACTGATGCGGAGTTCCAGAATGCCATCTAAAAATAAGCCAAACCACAGGAGATCCTCCTGATTCAGATGGTAGTTCCTGGACAGGAGAGGCTAAAGTGGCCGCGGCCACTTCCTGTGACCGTTCCTGGTCTGCACGTGTGTGAGGGCCCGGGGAAAGGTCTGAGGATTAAAAAGAATGACAGGAACAGGAGCTGTGTTGTCTCAACACTGAACAAGGCCATGCTCGTGTTACACTCCCCAACCTTAGTCCTCATAGCAGGTGTTTGGGATTTTTGGAGGATGGTTTTTATGAGGCAGCTTTGCTGGACGTTTGGACTTTTTTTATTGATCCAGATTTATCTTGTCTTTGTCCTTTCAGCGCACAGATAAGCTGCTGGAGACCATCGATCAGTTGTTCCTGGAGTTTGCTAAGCGCTCGGCGCCTTTCAACAACTGGATGGAGGGCGCCATGGAGGACCTGCAGGACATGTTTATGGTGCACGCTGTGGAGGAAGTCCAGGTCAGCTCGTGGTTGTCAACACTTTCCATGCATTCAACACCACTGCCTTCCCTAATGTTTCTTAACCAAAACATGTCTGTTTCGCAGCCCTGCTCCGTATTGATATTCATTTGTAATGCACTTTTCCACCAGTTGGGGCAGTAAAGACTGAAGAAGTCTGGAGCTAGGGTCAGAGAGAAGTTTTTTAAGCGCAAAAAATGATGACTAAAATGTGAAGCTGTATATTCATGTGCTTTTTAGTTTAATTTGTCAAATATTGGTGGTGACCAACCCCAAGATGCAGAGATGGCAGGTTGGTGCAGGAAAACATGATTTCATGTCCGAAAAAATGCAGGGAAAACACAAACCAGGAACCAGGAATAGGGAACAGGATACTGCAAACTGTCCACAGCATACAGCTAGTAGTCCACAGCATACAGCTAGTAGTCCACAGCATACAGCTAGTAGTTCACAGCATACAGCTAGTAGTCCACATCGACAGGTAGTAGTCAACAGTATACAGCTAGTAGTCCACATCGACAGGTAGTAGTCCACAGTATACAGCTAGTAGTCCAGAGCATACAGCTAGTAGTTCACAGCATACAGCTAGTAGTCCACAGCATACAGCTAGTAGTCCACAGCATACAGCTAGTAGTTCACAGCATACAGCTAGTAGTCCACAGCATACAGCTAGTAGTCCACAGCATACAGCTAGTAGTTCACAGCATACAGCTAGTAGTCCACAGCATACAGCTAGTAGTCCACAGCATACAGCTAGTAGTTCACAGCATACAGCTAGTAGTCCACATCGACAGGTAGTAGTCAACAGTATACAGCTAGTAGTCCACATCGACAGGTAGTAGTCAACAGTATACAGCTAGTAGTCCACATCGACAGGTAGTAGTCGGCAGCATACAGCTAGTAGTCCGCAGCATACAGCTAGTAGTCCACAGTATACAGCTAGTAGTCCACAGTATACAGCTAGTAGTCCACAGCATACAGCTAGTAGTCCACAGCATACAGCTAGTAGTCCACAGTATACAGCTAGTACTCCACAGTATACAGCTAGTAGTTCACAGCATACAGCTAGTAGTCCACAGCATACAGCTAGTAGTTCACAGCATACAGCTAGTAGTCCACATCGACAGGTAGTAGTCCACAGCATACAGCTAGTAGTTCACAGCATACAGCTAGTAGTCCACAGTATACAGCTAGTACTCCACAGTATACAGCTAGTAGTCCACAGCATACAGCTAGTAGTCCACAGTATACAGCTAGTACTCCACAGTATACAGCTAGTAGTCCACAGCATACAGCTAGTAGTCCACAGCATACAGCTAGTAGTCCACAGTATACAGCTAGTACTCCACAGTATACAGCTAGTAGTTCACAGCATACAGCTAGTAGTCCACAGCATACAGCTAGTAGTTCACAGCATACAGCTAGTAGTCCACAGTATACAGCTAGTACTCCACAGTATACAGCTAGTAGTTCACAGCATACAGCTAGTAGTCCACATCGACAGGTAGTAGTCCACAGCATACAGCTAGTAGTTCACAGCATACAGCTAGTAGTCCACATCGACAGGTAGTAGTCAACAGTATACAGCTAGTAGTCCACATCGACAGGTAGTAGTCCACAGCATACAGCTAGTAGTTCACAGCATACAGCTAGTAGTCCACAGCATACAGCTAGTAGTTCACAGCATACAGCTTGTAGTCCACAGCATACAGCTAGTAGTCCACAGCATACAGCTAGTAGTTCACAGCATACAGCTAGTAGTCCACATCGACAGGTAGTAGTCCACAGCATACAGCTAGTAGTTCACAGCATACAGCTAGTAGTCCACATCGACAGGTAGTAGTCAACAGTATACAGCTAGTAGTCCACATCGACAGGTAGTAGTCAACAGTATACAGCTAGTAGTCCACATCGACAGGTAGTAGTCGGCAGCATACAGCTAGTAGTTCACAGCATACAGCTAGTAGTCCACAGCATACAGCTAGTAGTTCACAGCATACAGCTTGTAGTCCACAGCATACAGCTAGTAGTCCACAGCATACAGCTAGTAGTTCACAGCATACAGCTAGTAGTCCACATCGACAGGTAGTAGTCCACAGCATACAGCTAGTAGTTCACAGCATACAGCTAGTAGTCCACATCGACAGGTAGTAGTCAACAGTATACAGCTAGTAGTCCACATCGACAGGTAGTAGTCAACAGTATACAGCTAGTAGTCCACATCGACAGGTAGTAGTCGGCAGCATACAGCTAGTAGTCCGCAGCATACAGCTAGTAGTCCACAGTATACAGCTAGTAGTCCACAGTATACAGCTAGTAGTCCACAGTATACAGCTAGTAGTCCACAGTATACAGCTAGTAGTCCACAGCATACAGCTAGTAGTTCACAGCATACAGCTAGTAGTCCACATCGACAGGTAGTAGTCCACAGCATACAGCTAGTAGTCCACAGCATACAGCTAGTAGTTCACAGCATACAGCTAGTAGTCCACATCGACAGGTAGTAGTCAACAGTATACAGCTAGTAGTCCACATCGACAGGTAGTAGTCAACAGTATACAGCTATTAGTCCACATCGACAGGTAGTAGTCCACAGCATACAGCTAGTAGTCCGCAGCATACAGCTAGTAGTCCACAGTATACAGCTAGTAGTCCACAGTATACAGCTAGTAGTCCACAGCATACAGCTAGTAGTCCACAGTATACAGCTAGTAGTCCACAGTATACAGCTAGTACTCCACAGTATACAGCTAGTAGTTCACAGCATACAGCTAGTAGTTCACAGCATACAGCTAGTAGTCCACAGATTACAGCTAGTAGTCCACAGCATACAGCTAGTACTCCACAGCATACAGCTAGTAGTCCACAGCATACAGCTAGTAGTCCACAGCATACAGCTAGTAGTCCACAACATACAGCTAATAGTCCACAGTATACAGCTAATAGTCCACAGCATACAGCTAGTAATACTCCAGGATACTGCAAACTGTCCACAGTATACAGCTAGTAGTCCACAGCATGCAGCTAGTAGTCCATAGCATACAGCTAGTAATACTCCAGGATACTGCAAACTGTCCACAGTATACAGCTAGTAGTCCAGAGCATACAGCTAGTACTCCACAGCATACAGCTAGTAGTCACCAGCATACAGCTAGTACTCCACAGCATACAGCTAGTAGTCCATAGCATACAGCTAGTAATACTCCAGGATACTGCAAACTGTCCACAGTATACAGCTAGTAGTCCAGAGCATACAGCTAGTACTCCACAGCATACAGCTAGTAGTCACCAGCATACAGCTAGTAGTCACCAGCATACAGCTAGTAGTCACCAGCATACAGCTAGTAGTCCACAGCATACAGCTAATAGTCCACAGTATACAGCTATTAGTCCACAGCATACAGCTAATAGTCCACAGCTAGTAGTCCACAGCATACAGTTAGTAGTCCACAGCGACAGGTAGTAATACTCCAGGATACTGCAAACTGTCCACAGTATACAGCTAGTAGTCCACAGAATGCAGCTAGTAGTCAACAGTATACAGCTAGTAGTCCACAGCATACAGCTAGTAGTCCACAGGATACAGCTAGTAGTCCACAGCATACAGCTAGTAGTCCACAGGATACAGCTAGTACTCCAGAGCATACAGCTAGTAGTCCACAGCATACAGCTAGTAGTCCACAGTATACAGCAAGTAGTCCACAGTATACAGCAAGTAGTCCACAGCATACAGCTAGTAGTCCACAGTATACAGCTAGTAGTCCACAGAATGCAGCTAGTAGTCCACATCGACAGGTAGTAGTCAACAGTATACAGCTAGTAGTCCACATCGACAGGTAGTAGTCAACAGTATACAGCTAGTAGTCCACATCGACAGGTAGTAGTCGGCAGCATACAGCTAGTAGTCGGCAGCATACAGCTAGTAGTCCGCAGCATACAGCTAGTAGTCCACAGTATACAGCTAGTAGTCCACATCGACAGGTAGTAGTCAACAGTATACAGCTAGTAGTCCACATCGACAGGTAGTAGTCAACAGTATACAGCTAGTAGTCCACATCGACAGGTAGTAGTCGGCAGCATACAGCTAGTAGTCCGCAGCATACAGCTAGTAGTCCACAGTATACAGCTAGTAGTCCACATCGACAGGTAGTAGTCAACAGTATACAGCTAGTAGTCCACATCGACAGGTAGTAGTCAACAGTATACAGCTAGTAGTCCACATCGACAGGTAGTAGTCGGCAGCATACAGCTAGTAGTCCGCAGCATACAGCTAGTAGTCCACAGTATACAGCTAGTAGTCCACAGTATACAGCTAGTAGTCCACAGTATACAGCTAGTAGTCCACAGTATACAGCTAGTAGTCCACAGTATACAGCTAGTAGTTCAGAGCATACAGCTAGTATTCCACAGTATACAGCTAGTAGTCCACATCGACAGCTAGTAGTCCACAGCATACAGCTAGTAGTCCGCAGCATACAGCTAGTAGTCCACAGTATACAGCTAGTAGTCCACAGTATACAGCTAGTAGTCCACAGTATACAGCTAGTAGTCCACAGTATACAGCTAGTAGTCCACAGTATACAGCTAGTAGTTCAGAGCATACAGCTAGTATTCCACAGTATACAGCTAGTACTCCACAGTATACAGCTAGTAGTTCACAGCATACAGCTAGTAGTTCACAGCATACAGCTAGTAGTCCACAGTATACAGCTAGTAGTCCACAGCATACAGCTAGTACTCCACAGTATACAGCTAGTAGTTCACAGCATACAGCTAGTAGTCCACAGATTACAGCTAGTAGTCCACAGTATACAGCTAGTAGTCCACAGCATACAGCTAGTACACAGCATACAGCTAGTAGTCCACAGCATACAGCTAGTAGTCCACAGCATACAGCTAGTAGTTCACAGCATACAGCTAGTAGTCCACAGATTACAGCTAGTAGTCCACAGTATACAGCTAGTAGTCCACAGCATACAGCTAGTAGTCCACAGCATACAGCTAGTAGTCCACAGCATACAGCTAGTAGTCCACAGCATACAGCTAGTAGTCCACAGCATACAGCTAGTAGTCCACAACATACAGCTAATAGTCCACAGTATACAGCTAATAGTCCACAGCATACAGCTAGTAATACTCCAGGATACTGCAAACTGTCCACAGTATACAGCTAGTAGTCCACAGCATGCAGCTAGTACTCCACAGCATACAGCTAGTAGTCCACAGCATACAGCTAGTAGTCACCAGCATACAGCTAGTAGTCCACAGTATACAGCTAGTAGTCCACAGCATACAGCTAAAAGTCCACAGTATACAGCTATTAGTCCACAGCATACAGCTAATAGTCCACAGCTAGTAGTCCACATCATACAGTTAGTAGTCCACAGCGACAGGTAGTAATACTCCAGGATACTGCAAACTGTCCACAGTATACAGCTAGTAGTCCACAGAATGCAGCTAGTAGTCAACAGTATACAGCTAGTAGTCCACAGGATACAGCTAGTAGTCCACAGCATACAGCTAGTAGTCCACAGGATACAGCTAGTACTCCAGAGCATACAGCTAGTAGTCCACAGCATACAGCTAGTAGTCCACAGCATACAGCTAATAGTCCACAGCATACAGCTAGTAATACTGCAGGATACTGCAAACTGTCCACAGTATACAGCTAGTAGTCCACAGCATACAGCTAGTAGTCCACAGGATACAGCTAGTACTCCAGAGCATACAGCTAGTAGTCCACAGCATACAGCTAGTAGTCCACAGCATACAGCTAGTAGTCCACAGCATACAGCTAGTAGTCCACAGCGACAGGTAGTGATACTCCAGCACTGACTGCAGTATAAATGGAAGCCGGCTGATTGACAGCAGGTGTGTTCAGGTGCCAATCAGCCGCACCTGAGGGGGAAACAGCGCTCAGGGAGACAAGCAGGAAACGGAACCAAAATAAGAGCACTGACAGAAAATAAAACACAAACACAGAGGAAAAACTATAAATAACTAAACTGTCAGTGACAAACCTGACATAATTGACAGTTTAGTTAAGATTTATTATTCATTTATTAATACATTACCTTAAATCAGGGGTCTTAAACATGCTACCCATGGGCCAATTGTGCCCCGCAAGACGTTATTTTGTGTTTGTCATTCTTGTTTGGTGTGGGTTCAAAGTGTGGCGCATATTTTTAAGAGTGTTGGTGTTGTTTATACGGCCACCCTCAGTGTAACATATTTGTAAGAGTGTTAAAAGTTGTTCATACGGCCACCCTCAGTGTAACATATTTGTAAGAGTGTTAAAAGTTGTTCATACGGCCACCCTCAGTGTAACATATTTGTAAGAGTGTTAAAAGTTGTTTATACGGCCACCCTCAGTGTAACATATTTGTAAGAGTGTTGGTGTTGTTTATACGGCCACCCTCAGTGTAACATATTTGTAAGAGTGTTAAAAGTTGTTCATACGGCCACCCTCAGTGTAACATATTTGTAAGAGTGTTAAATGTTGTTTATACGGCCACCCTCAGTGTAACATATTTGTAAGAGTGTTAAAAGTTGTTTATACGGCCACCCTCAGTGTAACATATTTGTAAGAGTGTTAAATGTTGTTTATACGGCCACCCTCAGTGTAACATATTTGTAAGAGTGTTAAATGTTGTTTATACGGCCACCCTAACCAGTGTAACATATTTGTAAGAGTGTTAAAAGTTGTTCATACGGCCACCCTCAGTGTAACATATTTGTAAGAGTGTTAAAAGTTGTTCATACGGCCACCCTCAGTGTAACATATTTGTAAGAGTGTTAAAAGTTGTTCATACGGCCACCCTCAGTGTAACATATTTGTAAGAGTGTTAAAAGTTGTTCATACGGCCACCCTCAGTGTAACATATTTGTAAGAGTGTTAAATGTTCTTTATACGGCCACCCTCAGTGTAACATATTTGTAAGAGTGTTAAAAGTTGTTCGTACGGCCACCCTCAGTGTAACATATTTGTAAGAGTGTTAAAAGTTGTTCATACGGCCACCCTCAGTGTAACATATTTGTAAGAGTGTTAAAAGTTGTTTATACGGCCACCCTCAGTGTAACATATTTGTAAGAGTGTTAAAAGTTGTTCATACGGCCACCCTCAGTGTAACATATTTGTAAGAGTGTTAAATGTTGTTTATACGGCCACCCTAACCAGTGTAACATATTTGTAAGAGTGTTAAAAGTTGTTCATACGGCCACCCTCAGTGTAACATATTTGTAAGAGTGTTAAAAGTTGTTCATACGGCCACCCTCAGTGTAACATATTTGTAAGAGTGTTAAAAGTTGTTCATACGGCCACCCTCAGTGTAACATATTTGTAAGAGTGTTAAAAGTTGTTCATACGGCCACCCTCAGTGTAACATATTTGTAAGAGTGTTAAATGTTCTTTATACGGCCACCCTCAGTGTAACATATTTGTAAGAGTGTTAAAAGTTGTTCGTACGGCCACCCTCAGTGTAACATATTTGTAAGAGTGTTAAAAGTTGTTCATACGGCCACCCTCAGTGTAACATATTTGTAAGAGTGTTAAAAGTTGTTTATACGGCCACCCTCAGTGTAACATATTTGTAAGAGTGTTAAAAGTTGTTTATACGGCCACCCTCAGTGTAACATATTTGTAAGAGTGTTAAAAGTTGTTTATACGGCCACCCTCAGTGTAACATATTTGTAAGAGTGTTAAAAGTTGTTCATACGGCCACCCTCAGTGTAACATATTTGTAAGAGTGTTGGTGTTGTTTATACGGCCACCCTCAGTGTAACATATTTGTAAGAGTGTTAAAAGTTGTTCATACGGCCACCCTCAGTGTAACATATTTGTAAGAGTGTTAAAAGTTGTTTATACGGCCACCCTCAGTGTAACATATTTGTAAGAGTGTTAAAAGTTGTTTATACGGCCACCCTCAGTGTAACATATTTGTAAGAGTGTTAAAAGTTGTTTATACGGCCACCCTCAGTGTAACATATTTGTAAGAGTGTTAAAAGTTGTTCATACGGCCACCCTCAGTGTAACATATTTGTAAGAGTGTTAAAAGTTGTTCATACGGCCACCCTCAGTGTAACATATTTGTAAGAGTGTTAAAAGTTGTTTATACGGCCACCCTCAGTGTAACATATTTGTAAGAGTGTTAAAAGTTGTTTATACGGCCACCCTCAGTGTAACATATTTGTAAGAGTGTTAAAAGTTGTTCATACGGCCACCCTCAGTGTAACATATTTGTAAGAGTGTTAAAAGTTGTTCATACGGCCACCCTCAGTGTAACATATTTGTAAGAGTGTTAAAAGTTGTTCATACGGCCACCCTCAGTGTAACATATTTGTAAGAGTGTTAAAAGTTGTTTATACGGCCACCCTCAGTGTAACATATTTGTAAGAGTGTTAAAAGTTGTTTATACGGCCACCCTCAGTGTAACATATTTGTAAGAGTGTTAAAAGTTGTTTATACGGCCACCCTCAGTGTAACATATTTGTAAGAGTGTTAAAAGTTGTTCATACGGCCACCCTCAGTGTAACATATTTGTAAGAGTGTTAAAAGTTGTTCATACGGCCACCCTCAGTGTAACATATTTGTAAGAGTGTTAAAAGTTGTTTATACGGCCACCCTCAGTGTAACATATTTGTAAGAGTGTTAAAAGTTGTTTATACGGCCACCCTCAGTGTAACATATTTGTAAGAGTGTTAAAAGTTGTTCATACGGCCACCCTCAGTGTAACATATTTGTAAGAGTGTTAAAAGTTGTTCATACGGCCACCCTCAGTGTAACATATTTGTAAGAGTGTTAAATGTTGTTTATACGGCCACCCTAACCAGTGTAACATATTTGTAAGAGTGTTAAAAGTTGTTCATACGGCCACCCTCAGTGTAACATATTTGTAAGAGTGTTAAAAGTTGTTCATACGGCCACCCTCAGTGTAACATATTTGTAAGAGTGTTAAAAGTTGTTCATACGGCCACCCTCAGTGTAACATATTTGTAAGAGTGTTAAATGTTCTTTATACGGCCACCCTCAGTGTAACATATTTGTAAGAGTGTTAAAAGTTGTTTATACGGCCACCCTCAGTGTAACATATTTGTAAGAGTGTTAAAAGTTGTTTATACGGCCACCCTCAGTGTAACATATTTGTAAGAGTGTTAAAAGTTGTTCATACGGCCACCCTCAGTGTAACATATTTGTAAGAGTGTTAAAAGTTGTTCATACGGCCACCCTCAGTGTAACATATTTGTAAGAGTGTTAAAAGTTGTTTATACGGCCACCCTCAGTGTAACATATTTGTAAGAGTGTTAAAAGTTGTTTATACGGCCACCCTCAGTGTAACATATTTGTAAGAGTGTTAAAAGTTGTTTATACGGCCACCCTCAGTGTAACATATTTGTAAGAGTGTTAAAAGTTGTTCATACGGCCACCCTCAGTGTAACATATTTGTAAGAGTGTTAAAAGTTGTTCATACGGCCACCCTCAGTGTAACATATTTGTAAGAGTGTTAAAAGTTGTTTATACGGCCACCCTCAGTGTAACATATTTGTAAGAGTGTTAAAAGTTGTTTATACGGCCACCCTCAGTGTAACATATTTGTAAGAGTGTTAAAAGTTGTTCATACGGCCACCCTCAGTGTAACATATTTGTAAGAGTGTTAAAAGTTGTTCATACGGCCACCCTCAGTGTAACATATTTGTAAGAGTGTTAAATGTTGTTTATACGGCCACCCTAACCAGTGTAACATATTTGTAAGAGTGTTAAAAGTTGTTCATACGGCCACCCTCAGTGTAACATATTTGTAAGAGTGTTAAAAGTTGTTTATACGGCCACCCTCAGTGTAACATATTTGTAAGAGTGTTAAAAGTTGTTCATACGGCCACCCTCAGTGTAACATATTTGTAAGAGTGTTAAAAGTTGTTCATACGGCCACCCTCAGTGTAACATATTTGTAAGAGTGTTAAATGTTCTTTATACGGCCACCCTCAGTGTAACATATTTGTAAGAGTGTTAAAAGTTGTTTATACGGCCACCCTCAGTGTAACATATTTGTAAGAGTGTTAAATGTTCTTTATACGGCCACCCTCAGTGTAACATATTTGTAAGAGTGTTAAATGTTCTTTATACGGCCACCCTCAGTGTAACATATTTGTAAGAGTGTTAAAAGTTGTTTATACGGCCACCCTCAGTGTAACATATTTGTAAGAGTGTTAAAAGTTGTTCATACGGCCACCCTCAGTGTAACATATTTGTAAGAGTGTTAAAAGTTGTTCATACGGCCAACCTCAGTGTAACATATTTGTAAGAGTGTTAAAAGTTGTTCGTACGGCCACCCTCAGTGTAACATATTTGTAAGAGTGTTAAAAGTTGTTCATACGGCCACCCTCAGTGTAACATATTTGTAAGAGTGTTAAAAGTTGTTCATACGGCCACCCTCAGTGTAACATATTTGTAAGAGTGTTAAATGTTCTTTATACGGCCACCCTCAGTGTAACATATTTGTAAGAGTGTTAAAAGTTGTTCATACGGCCACCCTCAGTGTAACATATTTGTAAGAGTGTTAAAAGTTGTTCATACGGCCACCCTCAGTGTAACATATTTGTAAGAGTGTTAAAAGTTGTTTATACGGCCACCCTCAGTGTAACATATTTGTAAGAGTGTTAAAAGTTGTTCATACGGCCACCCTCAGTGTAACATATTTGTAAGAGTGTTAAAAGTTGTTCATACGGCCAACCTCAATGTAACATATTTGTAAGAGTGTTAAAAGTTGTTTATACGGCCACCCTCAGTGTAACATATTTGTAAGAGTGTTAAAAGTTGTTCATACGGCCACCCTCAGTGTAACATATTTGTAAGAGTGTTAAATGTTGTTTATACGGCCACCCTCAGTGTAACATATTTGTAAGAGTGTTAAAAGTTGTTTATACGGCCACCCTCAGTGTAACATATTTGTAAGAGTGTTAAAAGTTGTTCATACGGCCAACCTCAGTGTAACATATTTGTAAGAGTGTTAAATGTTGTTTATACGGCCACCCTCAGTGTAACATATTTGTAAGAGTGTTAAAAGTTGTTTATACGGCCACCCTCAGTGTAACATATTTGTAAGAGTGTTAAAAGTTGTTCATACTGCCACCCTCAGTGTAACATATTTGTAAGAGTGTTAAAAGTTGTTCATACTGCCACCCTCAGTGTAACATATTTGTAAGAGTGTTAAAAGTTGTTCATACGGCCACCCTCAGTGTAACATATTTGTAAGAGTGTTAAAAGTTGTTCATACGGCCACCCTCAGTGTAACATATTTGTAAGAGTGTTAAAAGTTGTTCATACGGCCAACCTCAGTGTGACCTGTATGGCTGTTGATCAAGTATGTCTTGCAGCCACTTGCGTGGATCAACTCGAGCCTCATACAACATGTAAAAGAGCCGGCATGCTGGTTGCGTGATGACATGTTGTAGAGCAGTAGTTCTTAATTGGGGGTACGCGTACCCCTGGGGGTACTTGAAGGTATGCCAAGGGGTATGTGAAATTTTTTAAGGATATTCTAAAAAAAATAGCAGCAATTCAAAAATCCATTATAAATAGATTTATTGAATAATACTTCAACAAAATATGAATGTAAGTTCATAAACTGTGAAAAAATAATACAACAATGCAATATTCAGTGTTGACAGCTAGACTTTTTGTGGACATGTTCCATAAATATTGTTTATGTTTGAAATATTCTTTTTTTGTGAAGAAATGTTTAGAAGTAAGTTGATGAATCCAGATGGATCTCTATTACAATCCCCAAAGAGGGCTCTTTAAGTTGATGATTACTTCTATGTGGAGAAATCTTTATAATTGAATCACTGATTTATTTTTCAACATGTTTATTAGTTATTTTTATATCTTTTTTTCCAAATAGTTCAAGAAAGACAAATGAGCATTATTTTGCACTGTTATACAATTTAAGAAATCAGAAAGTGATGACATAGTGCTGTATTTGACTTCTTTATCTCTTTTTTTCCAAGCAAAAATGCTTTGCTGTGATTAGGGGGTACTTGGATTAAAAACATGTTGACAGGGGGTACATCAGTGAAAAAAGGTTGAGAACCACTGTTGTAGAGGACGTTAAAGGCAGTGCAGTCACGGCAGCCCTTAATAATGTCGGCCGGGTGAAAATCGGGACAAATTGGGGAGCATGGTTGCAGCGGTAGATTGTCGGGAGGTGCACTGAAATTCAGGAGTCTCCCGGAAAAAAGGTGAGGGTTGTCAAGTATGTTGCTAGGGCGGGAAAGTCATTCATAGAAGGTGAATTCATTAAAAAGTGCATGTTAGATTTTTTAAGAAATCTCTTCTTGCGGCCCAGCCTCACCCAGTTTCTGCATCCAGTGGCCCCCAGGTACATTGAGTTTGAGACCCCGGCCTTAAATTATTTGAATGTAAATGTATATTTGGTTACTTTTTATGAGTCCCTTCTTCTGCAGTATATTTGACTAGTATTTATTTCAGGCTGACTTAAGTCTTGATGACAATCTCAGTGAGTAAGACATGCTTTCACATCATTGGACAAGTTGTATCCTCTAGGTTACATATCATTGTTGGATACATTTCATTTTTACATATCTGCAGTTTTCTAAAACATGTTTTGGCTCTGTTCATCAATAACTGCTTATTGGACTGACATTTTTAATACTTTTTCTCTGGTAATTGGCAAAAAGATGGACCCTAATCCTCTAACGGACTATTTGGGGTAGCCCCTCTGCCATCTTCTCCTAGCAATCCAAAGAGCACTTGGTAGCATTCACTACTTTGTTGGCTAGGAGACTCATTGTGCTACCTTGGAAGCCACACCCGCTGGATTAAAGATGCTATTTCTTTTTTCAAACTGGAGAAGATCAGGCTGACATTGAATGGTTGTTCTGGGAAGTGTTAGGAAGTATGAGGTGCTTTCCTAAAAAATGCAAAAGAGACTGACCTCCAAAATCTCGATGGAAAGGTAGGTAATTGATGGGCCTTTTGTCTGCTTTTGTGTATTGCTGCAGCGTGTTGGGGACATTCAGAAGTGCAGTGGTCTGTGGCTTCATGTCAATATTTGACTTATTGATTGATTGAATGGGATTCTTTGGGGCGCTTTGTTGCATCACTGTTAATTGAATATGTCCAAAGAACTCAAATAACAAATGTGAAAAAAAACATCCTGATTAGAGACGCTAATCTGGATCACCCTCCAAAATCGAATCACTTGTTCCTTATCCCATTTCTGACATTTCGTAAAAGTGTCTTCAAAATCCGCCCTTAAGTTTTTAAGCAGTGTTGCTAACTAACAAATAGACAAACCCCAATGACTTGAAGACATAAATAAAGTGGACAAGTCCGTGCGTCTTTGTTTGTGGCTTCCAGACAGGCTGCAAGAGAGTTCACTCTTTGCATCGCTGGAGACAGGGACACACACACACACACATTATCATGATCATCATTTCTTTTTATTCCTTTCATGAAAATGCATGCATACAAGCCATGTACAGTTGACACTTTCATTGTTTTTTGTTTCTTATAGAAATGATCTTAATCAATTTCAGACATTTCCTGAAAATTCATCAAACTCCGCGCAGAACCCTTTGAGTTGTTACGCCACTTGTTATGCTAACTAATGAACAGACCCCAGCAAACACATCAACTTCTCCAAGTTAGCATAACTCTGACATTTTATACAGACAGGAGTGGCCCCTTTCATTTTTGTCTATGGAACAAACTTACAAGCACTCCAATCTCCACATCTCAACTTTGTGTTTACCAGTTCTTAGGTTAGTGTACTTTCAAATATTTTGGAACATCATTGTAAATGTTGTCTTCCTGTGCAATGTTGTGATGCAGTGAGTGGCAAGCAAGCCCAAAACGAATTAAAGCTGCAAGCAGCGTTGGTCGGGTCTGCCTATGGCTGCTGCCCCCGAGACCCACGGCCGGATAAGCGTTAGAAGACGCCTTGGAGCCACTATTTTGAGAATCTAATGCATTGTGAAAGTAATGCAGTTGTTGTATTGAAGTGAACATATCAAACTTCCTGTTGATTTTTGCTAAAGTATGTTAATTATTAAAATGTAGGTCTAAGTGAGACCTACATAGTGTTTTTTGTTTCATGTCTCTCTGACATTCCTACCAGAAGTTACAAGCAGTTTTGTCTGTGTTTTCTTCCTAGGAGCAGTTTGTCCGTGTTGTATTCCTAGGGGGGCGGTAGAGCACAATTTTGAGTTTTGAGGTTAGGTTTTTTCATCAGATCGCAATTTTTGCCAGACCTGATGTGTGTCAAGTTTGGTGAGTTTAGAAGCATTTTAAGGGGGTCAAATAACAGCTCAAAGAGGCAAAAATGACATTTTTTAGGAGACTTTGCGCAGGGGTTCTTTGAAGGCGCGTAAAATCAAAACCTAAGAACTTATCAAAACTCTGTTCTATACTTTTATTCAGAAGGGTTCAATCTCTCTCCTGTGCGAGTTTGAAGCCAAAACAACAAACGCACTCAGAGGAGATAATGTTTGAAGAATGGTGACCGGTTTTTACAAAACTTTTGTTTTGAAGGGGGGATTGCAAACTTCCTGTGGATTTTTGTTGGGGGTTGTCAATCTATGAAATGTAGGTCTAAGCGAGACCTACATAGAGGTTTTTGTTTCATGTCTCTCCGACATTCTTACCGGAAGTTGCAAGCAATTTTGTCTGTGTTTTCTTCCTAAGAGCAGTTTTTTCAGTGTTTTATTCAAAAATAGCGCTAGAGCGCAATTTTGAGTGTTGGGGTTTGGTTTTTACATTAGATCACAATATTCGCCAGTCCTTATGTGTGCGCCAAGTTTGGTGACTTTTGAAGGATTTTAAAGGGGTCAAATTACAGCGCAAAGAGGCAAAAATTGCATTTTTTGCAAAAATTTTATTTTGAAGGGGTTTTTGCCAACTTCCTGTAGGTTTTTGCTGAAAGAAGTGAGTGTATGAAAATTGGGTCTAAGTCAGACCTACATAGACGTTTTTGTTTCATGTCGCTATGACAATCCTAACAGAAGTTACATGCAGTCTTGTCTGTAATTTTTTCCTAGGGGGCGCTAGAGCGCAATTTTCATTTTGGAGGATTGGTTGCTTAATATGTTGGGAAGGTTTGCTATACCGACGTGTGTGTCAAATTTGGTGAGTTTTGAAGCATGTTAAGGGGGTCAAATTACAGCGCGTAGGTGCGGAATAATAATAAAACACAGCAGTTTCAACAGGAGTCCTTTGGCATGGGCCAAGGACCCTAATAAGAAGCATGATAGGATGAATATGCCATAACCTAATGAGAAGACGTCCACAGAGCTTTGGACACCATTGTTCCACCATGCTGAGTTGGCCAGTTGCGGGATTCAAACCATCCCTGCCTCTGTGTTTGCATCTGATGTAAATGTGACGTCTCCACCTGAGCATCCACCTTCTTATCCATCAGTTGCTGTTTATTTTGAAAGAGCCCTCACAGCCAGAAAAAGACACAGCAAGAGTTGACATTTTAGCAGCCCTTTTCCCTTCCTTGCTCCCCCACAGAGTCTAATTGCGGCTCACGAGCAGTTCAAAGCCACTCTCCCAGAGGCGGATGCTGAGCGACAGGCCATCTTGGGAATTCACAATGAGGTGCAGAAAATCTCCCAGAGCTATGGGATCAGGGCTAACATTATCAACCCCTACAGCAGCCTCACCACTGACGAGCTCCTCAGCAAATGGGAGAAGGTAATGAAAGTGAAAGTCTGCTCAGTGGCCCGTGTGCGTGATGTTTGTCAACACGCTCTTTAGGTCAAGAAGTTGGTTCCTCAGAGGGACAGTGCCTTGCAGGAAGAGATGGCACGCCAGCATTCCCATGAAAGGTTGAGGCGGCAGTTTGCTGCCCAGGCTAACCTCATTGGACCCTGGATCCAGACCCGGATGGAGGTGAGCCACACATTCACACCCACATGGCCATCTCACGGTCTACCTCATTTTGTACTGTCCAGCAGGCACCAGACGTATATGTCCTTTAAAACTGACTTGCAAACAACCTTGCAAAATAGTCGCATTTGTAAACTGTAGACAACGTTGCTGTCTAACATCCACCTTGCTGGTTGGGAAATGACCACGTTTCAAAGATCAAATCGACGTCATAACCCGACGTTGAATAGACGTCGTCAGAAAGCACGTTGTTTCAATGTAGAATAGTGGTTGGGAAATGACCACGCTTCAGAGTCACAAGTACTTTATTAATCCTCCAGGGGAAATGAAACATTTCAATGGTCAAATCAACGTTTCAATTCAACATTGATTAAACGTGGTCAAAAAGCATGTTGTTTCTACGTCAGGTTTGAGTTGCTCACGGTCAGGACCTCATTCAACAAGTTGTCAACGTTGTTTCAATGTCTAGTGCCTGCTGGGGTCCCCACACAGCTAAATGTCTAGTGCCTGCTGGGGTCCCCACACAGCTAAATGTCTAGTGGCTGCTGGGGTCCCCACACAGCTAAATGTCTAGTGCCTGCTGGGGTCCCCACACAGCTAAATGTTTAGTGCCTGCTGGGGTCCCCACACAGCTAAATGTTTAGTGCCTGCTGGGGTCCCCACACAGCTAAATGTTTAGTGCCTGCTGGGGTCCCCACACAGCTAAATGTTTAGTGCCTGCTGGGGTCCCCACACAGCTAAATGTTTAGTGCCTGCTGGGGTCCCCACACAGCTAAATGTTTAGTGCCTGCTGGGGTCCCCACACAGCTAAATGTCTAGTGCCTGCTGGGGTCCCCACACAGCTAAATGTCTAGTGCCTGCTGGGGTCCCCACACAGATAAATGTCTAGTGCCTGCTGGGGTCCCCACACAGCTAAATGTCTAGTGCCTGCTGGGGTCCCCACACAGCTAAATGTCTAGTGCCTGCTGGGGTCCCCACACAGCTAAATGTCTAGTGCCTGCTGGGGTCCCCACACAGCTAAATGTTTAGTGCCTGCTGGGGTCCCCACACAGCTAAATGTTTAGTGCCTGCTGGGGTCCCCACACAGCTAAATGTTTAGTGCCTGCTGGGGTCCCCACACAGCTAAATGTTTAGTGCCTGCTGGGGTCCCCACACAGCTAAATGTTTAGTGCCTGCTGGGGTCCCCACACAGCTAAATGTTTAGTGCCTGCTGGGGTCCCCACACAGCTAAATGTCTAGTGCCTGCTGGGGTCCCCACACAGCTAAATGTTTAGTGCCTGCTGGGGTCCCCACACAGCTAAATGTTTAGTGCCTGCTGGGGTCCCCACACAGCTAAATGTTTAGTGCCTGCTGGGGTCCCCACACAGCTAAATGTTTAGTGCCTGCTGGGGTCCCCACACAGCTAAATGTTTAGTGCCTGCTGGGGTCCCCACACAGCTAAATGTTTAGTGCCTGCTGGGGTCCCCACACAGCTAAATGTTTAGTGCCTGCTGGGGTCCCCACACAGCTAAATGTCTAGTGCCTGCTGGGGTCCCCACACAGCTAAATGTCTAGTGCCTGCTGGAGTCCCCACACAGCTAAATGTTTAGTGCCTGCTGGGGTCCCCACACAGCTAAATGTTTAGTGCCTGCTGGGGTCCCCACACAGCTAAATGTCTAGTGCCTGCTGGGGTCCCCACACAGCTACATATTTAGTGCCTGCTGGGGTCCCCACACAGCTAAATGTTTAGTGCCTGCTGGGTCCCCACACAGCTAAATGTTTAGTGCCTGCTGGGGTCCCCACACAGCTAAATGTCTAGTGCCTGCTGGGGTCCCCACACAGCTACATGTTTAGTGCCTGCTGGGGTCCCCACACAGCTAAATGTCTAGTGCCTGCTGGGGTCCCCACACAGCTAAATGTGTAGTGCCTGCTGGGGTCCCCACACAGCTACATGTTTAGTGCCTGCTGGGGTCCCCACACAGCTAAATGTTTAGTGCCTGCTGGGGTCCCCACACAGCTAAATGTTTAGTGCCTGCTGGGGTCCCCACACAGCTAAATGTTTAGTGCCTGCTGGGGTCCCCACACAGCTAAATGTTTAGTGCCTGCTGGGGTCCCCACACAGCTAAATGTTTAGTGCCTGCTGGGGTCCCCACACAGCTAAATGTCTAGTGCCTGCTGGGGTCCCCACACAGCTAAATGTCTAGTGCCTGCTGGAGTCCCCACACAGCTAAATGTTTAGTGCCTGCTGGGGTCCCCACACAGCTAAATGTTTAGTGCCTGCTGGGGTCCCCACACAGCTAAATGTCTAGTGCCTGCTGGGGTCCCCACACAGCTACATATTTAGTGCCTGCTGGGGTCCCCACACAGCTAAATGTTTAGTGCCTGCTGGGGTCCCCACACAGCTAAATGTCTAGTGCCTGCTGGGGTCCCCACACAGCTACATGTTTAGTGCCTGCTGGGGTCCCCACACAGCTAAATGTCTAGTGCCTGCTGGGGTTCCCACACAGCTAAATGTGTAGTGCCTGCTGGGGTCCCCACACAGCTAAATGTTTAGTGCCTGCTGGGGTCCCCACACAGCTAAATGTTTAGTGCCTGCTGGGGTCCCCACACAGCTACATGTTTAGTGGCTGCTGGGGTCCCCACACAGCTACATGTTTAGTGGCTGCTGGGGTCCCCACACAGCTAAATGTTTAGTGCCTGCTGGGGTCCCCACACAGCTAAATGTTTAGTGGCTGCTGGGGTCCCCACACAGCTAAATGTCTAGTGCCTGCTGGGGTCCCCACACAGCTAAATGTTTAGTGCCTGCTGGGGTCCCCACACAGCTAAATGTGTAGTGCCTGCTGGGGTCCCCACACAGCTAAATGTTTAGTGCCTGCTGGGGTCCCCACACAGCTAAATGTTTAGTGCCTGCTGGGGTCCCCACACAGCTAAATGTTTAGTGGCTGCTGGGGTCCCCACACAGCTAAATGTTTAGTGCCTGCTGGGGTCCCCACACAGCTAAATGTTTAGTGCCTGCTGGGGTCCCCACACAGCTAAATGTTTAGTGCCTGCTGGGGTCCCCACACAGCTAAATGTTTAGTGCCTGCTGGGGTCCCCACACAGCTAAATGTTTAGTGCCTGCTGGGGTCCCCACACAGCTACATGTTTAGTGGCTGCTGGGGTCCCCACACAGCTAAATGTTTAGTGCCTGCTGGGGTCCCCACACAGCTAAATGTTTAGTGGCTGCTGGGGTCCCCACACAGCTAAATGTTTAGTGCCTGCTGGGGTCCCCACACAGCTAAATGTTTAGTGCCTGCTGGGGTCCCCACACAGCTAAATGTTTAGTGCCTGCTGGGGTCCCCACACAGCTACATGGCTCGAAAGTAGTGCTTCTCAAAAGGTTGTATTTATTATTTTTGGCCACTCTAGCATTGCACACAGTTTGACCAGTCACACTGTGTTTGAATATTTCATGAAGTCATTCTTTGGCATACAACTAGATGGAGCCTGTGTACCACTGCTCTAAATATTCATGTGAGCCGTCTCTTGATCCAAAGTGAAGCCCACCCCCAAAGTCAAGAGTTTTTTATTGACCCTCTTACTCTCACGACGCTGGCAAACAGGAAATCGGACGCTGTGCCCTGGAGATTGGGGGCACCCTGGAGGACCAGATGACCAAACTGAAGCAGTGCGAGCACGTCATCGTGGCTTACAAGCCCAACATGGACAAGCTGGAGGGAGACCACCAGCTCATCCAGGAGTCGCTGGTGTTTGACAACAAGCACACAAACTACACCATGGAGGTACACCTGGAAATAACACTCTCTACACTACCAACCTCACATATATTCAAGTAGTTACTGGTGTTTGACAACAAGCACACCAACTACACCTGGAAATAACACTCTCTACACTACCAACCTCACATATATTCAAGTAGTTACTGGTGTTTGACAACAAGCACACCAACTACACCTGGAAATAACACTCTCTACACTACCAACCTCACATATATTCAAGTAGTTACTGGTGTTTGACAACAAGCACACCAACTACACCTGGAAATAACACTCTCTACACTACCAACCTCACATATATTCAAGTAGTTACTGGTGTTTGACAACAAGCACACCAACTACACCTGGAAATAACACTCTCTACACTACCAACCTCACATATATTCAAGTAGTTACTGGTGTTTGACAACAAGCACACCAACTACACCTGGAAATAACACTCTCTACACTACCAGCCTCACATATATTCAAGTAGTTACTGGTGTTTGACAACAAGCACACCAACTACACCTGGAAATAACACTCTCTACACTACCAACCTCACATATATTCAAGTAGTTACTGGTGTTTGACAACAAGCACACCAACTACACCTGGAAATAACACTCTCTACACTACCAACCTCACATATATTCAAGTAGTTACTGGTGTTTGATAACAAGCACACCAACTACACCTGGAAATAACACTCTCTACACTACCAACCTCACATATATTCAAGTAGTTACTGGTGTTTGACAACAAGCACACCAACTACACCTGGAAATAACACTCTCTACACTACCAACCTCACATATATTCAAGTAGTTACTGGTGTTTGACAACAAGCACACCAACTACACCAGGAAATAACACTCTCTACACTACCAGCCTCACATATATTCAAGTGGTTACTGGTGTTTGACAACAAGCACACCAACTACACCTGGAAATAACACTCTCTACACTACCAACCTCACATATATTCAAGTAGTTACTGGTGTTTGACAACAAGCACACCAACTACACCTGGAAATAACACTCTCTACACTACCAGCCTCACATATATTCAAGTAGTTACTGGTGTTTGACAACAAGCACACCAACTACACCTGGAAATAACACTCTCTACACTACCAACCTCACATATATTCAAGTAGTTACTGGTGTTTGACAACAAGCACACCAACTACACCTGGAAATAACACTCTCTACACTACCAACCTCACATATATTCAAGTAGTTACTGGTGTTTGACAACAAGCACACCAACTACACCTGGAAATAACACTCTCTACACTACCAACCTCACATATATTCAAGTAGTTACTGGTGTTTGACAACAAGCACACCAACTACACCTGGAAATAACACTCTCTACACTACCAACCTCACATATATTCAAGTAGTTACTGGTGTTTGACAACAAGCACACCAACTACACCTGGAAATAACACTCTCTACACTACCAGCCTCACATATATTCAAGTAGTTACTGGTGTTTGACAACAAGCACACCAACTACACCAGGAAATAACACTCTCTACACTACCAGCCTCACATATATTCAAGTGGTTACTGGTGTTTGACAACAAGCACACCAACTACACCTGGAAATAACACTCTCTACACTACCAACCTCACATATATTCAAGTAGTTACTGGTGTTTGACAACAAGCACACCAACTACACCTGGAAATAACACTCTCTACACTACCAGCCTCACATATATTCAATTCATTTTGTGGTCTCTTTTATTTTAGAAAAGTATTGAAAATAAAAAAATGTCTTTACTGGCACTGGTACCAACCTGTATGGTATCAGGACAAACTAATACAACATAAATATACATTTGTACAACATATATCTACATACATACACATTTGGTGTGTGTGTGTGTGTGCGCTCGTGCTTAAATTTATATCCCCACACACACACACACACACACATGGGAAAAAGAAAACAGCAAAAAATGTTGTGTGTGTGTGTGTCTTTACATACGTTTTATATTTTTTTCCTTAAGCTTTCCAGAAGCCTCGTGTGCTGTGCTGCTCATGTCACAGGCAGCCACACTTTGTGCTTTCATTCCCAGCAATATGCTGTGAGTAGCCACCTAGTGACAGAACATGGTATTATACTTTCTGGGCGGAAGGAGTCCAGCGTCTTTTTAAGGTGTGGAAGTGTAGTTTGTTGGAGTGGCCCATTATTTGAGAAGGCCGTATACTGGAGCTGAGGCCAGTATTTGAGTAGTTACTGTAAATACCTGCTTTTCTTCTGTGCAGCACATCCGCGTGGGCTGGGAGTTGCTCCTCACCACCGTCGCCCGCACCATCAACGAGATCGAAACCCACATCCTGACCCGTGACGCCAAAGGCATCAGTCAGCAGCAGATGAAGGAATTCCGATCTTCCTTCAACCACTTCGATCGGGTGCGAAGCTCTTTCCGACATGTGGATGTTTCGGTTTCATGCCACGGAAATAGTCTACTTTAAGGAAAACCTTGTCCTCCAACTACAGAAAAAGAACGGAGCCATGGAGACGGATGACTTCCGAGCCTGCCTCATCTCCATGGGCTACGATCTGGTAATGTGCTTTCAATGTTCAAGAAGAAATAGAGTTGAAGAAGAAATAGAATTAAAGAATAAATAGAGTTGAAGAAGAAATAGAATTAAAGAATAAATAGAGTTGAAAAAGAAATAGAATTAAAGAATAAACAGAGTTGAAGAAGAAATAGTCATCTCCATGGGCTACGATCTGGTAATGTGCTTTCAATGTTCAAGAAGAAATAGAGTTGAAGAAGAAATAGAATTAAAGAATAAATAGAGTTGAAGAAGAAATAGAATTGAAGAATAAATAGAGTTGAAAAAGAAATAGAATTGAAGAATAAATAGAGTTGAAGAAGAAATAGAATTAAAGAATAAACAGAGTTGAAGAAGAAATAGTCATCTCCATGGGCTACGATCTGGTAATGTGCTTTCTATGTCGAAGAATAAATAGTCTTCCAAAGCCTAGTTTGTCATCGGTTTGCCCATTCAGGGCGAGGTGGAGTTTGCCCGCATAATGATCCTGGTGGACCCCAACGGGACCGGAATCGTCTCTTTCCAGTCTTTTATCGACTTCATGACCAGAGAAACTGCCGATACCGACACCGCGGATCAGGTTGTGGCATCCTTCCGCATCCTGGCTTCTGACAAGGTTGGTGTGAGGGTGAATTCGCACTTCTTCATAGTCTTGATCCTATCATCTTGTCTTGGCATTCCAGCCGTACATCCTGGTGGAGGAGCTGAGGAGAGAGCTTCCTCCCGAGCAAGCGGAGTATTGCATCATGAGGATGCCGCCATACACCGGCCATGGAGGGCCACCGGGGGCGCTAGACTACACCGCTTTCTCCACCGCTCTTTACGGAGAGAGCGACCTTTAATCCTCGCAGCGTGGTCCCTCCTGCCAGTTGTTGGTGTATGCCGTGCAGGGAAGCTTCAATTGTGTTGAAATGTGTGTGTTGATTTGTGAAAGAGAGGCTGAATTGACAGAATAGTTGAACAAGCATGCATTGTTTTAACCTGCCCTTGCAGTTACATTTGCAGCATTGGGTTGAAAAGTGACATGTCACAAAGTAAAACAATGACTGACAAATTGCCCCAACTCAAACAAAATATTACCCACAAGTTAAGAAAAGTAATGCATTGAATGTGACGTTTTCCTTTGTAACTGAAGAGCCCCTCGTATTTGAATAAAGTTATGTGCTGATGAAATATCTTTACCATGCATGTTACAAGCCTTTTCTTTATCACACTCATTCATCCGACCAATGGCCCCCAACGCAGCTGGAGGGGCCATATGTTACCTTTCTTTAGACCCCAAAGTATTTAAGGAGCAACAATGAAATAAATGGTATTGAAATCAAGTCTGTACTGTCTGTGTGCTTCTTGTCCCTGGAGTCAATGATGTGACCTATCAAACATTTGACCACATCAACAGTTGCATATAAGAGCAAACATGTAAGGGATCATACTGCTCAACAAGAATAATGATGCTGTTCAAATGTAAATACTGTGTAGCTACATTGATCTGTTTTCTTCAAACATTTGACCACATCAACAGTTGCATATAAGAGCAAACATGTAAGGGATCATACTGCTCAACAAGAATAATGATGCTGTTGAAATGTAAATGCTGTGTAGCTACATTGATCTGTTTTCTGACAATGCTTCATCCATTTAAACTTTGAATTTTACATTAGAGAAGTGCAACAAAGCGCCACCCGGAAGTCTACATTGATTGATTGATTGAAACTATTGTTAGAAGATTGCACAGTATAGTACAATTGACCACTAAATGTGAACACCCCAATAAGTTTAAGTCGGGGTCTACTTTTATCAATTCATGGTAAACCGATGCTTATAGACTTTATACACAGCAACATAGTTATATTGTAGTATTTGGTGTCATGGTCATTTGCTGCATGTTGAGTTTACGTTTACTTCATTTGTCAAATCCGAGTGACTACTTTTTCCCAGTTGCAGCGAATGCAGCGTTTTTTCCCGCCAATTCAGCGGCCTTCATGGCTTCCTTCTCAGATATGATTGCTGTGACTCCGCCCCCTTCAATGGCTCCCATGGACGCTGTCAAGCCGCTCCTCACTTTTACTCCACTTTCCTTCTTCCAACTCCTTCCTTGCAGCCTGAAACTTACTGGTCCTCCTCTTTTCTTCCAGCCTGCTTCAAAGTTACTTTTCTTCCTCAAACTCCTTCCAGTCAGCCTGGAAATTACCTTTCCTCTTCTTTCCTTCCTCTCACTCCTTCCAGCCATCTTGAAAGTTACTTTTCTTTTTCTTTCCTTCCTTGCAGCCTGCACGTCATGTCTGAGGGCGATGAGCAGTTCCACTTTTTACGAATGGTAAGTTAAGGGACAAGCGGTAGGAAATGAATGGATGGAAGCTGTGAGTGATAAAAGCTAACATTAGCTAATATGAAGTAGAAGGTAGCTAGCATGTTGAAATGGTCATTAGTAGTGTTTTTAAGTCGACTTTTCACGCATTAGTCGTAAAAGCAGGAGATATTTTCTGAAATATGTCAAGTGTTTGCCAACATGGAAGTGTTTATTTAGAGTCTGTGATTGGCACTTGTGGGCCACCGTACACCAGGAGGGCAACACACGTGTCACACATCACTTTCTAACAATAAAAGCAGGCTATTTTGCACCTTTTGCAATCCATCTTCATGTCCACACCAGGTCAAATTCCATCCAAATGCTTGATCTGCTCTTGCTGAAAATGTCAACAAAGTTCTTCTGATTCTGATTCTTTGGATGAACGGTGGATTTTTATTGTCTCTTATGTTAATTTGTAAAGCAAGACTGGTTTTGATTGGAAATGTTTTCAAAGTGATTTAAGGTTCTTGCAGTAGCTTGAGAATATGAACACGCACAATTGGATTTTCAGTTTAAATTTCAAAGAAGCCCTTCTTGCTCTTATAATAAATATTCACAATTCCTGCATTTGCGTACAACACAACATTGGCCAGACACTTTAATGTTTCTAAATGCCATACCACAAATGTTTTTAAGATCATTTAATGCAGTGGTGTGATTATTTGGGAAGATAACTATTTGATTCCATTCAAACCAATTCTTGCAATGTATTATTTGGTATAATAACTATAGTCAAACCTTCTCAAAACAGGTTACAGGTTAGAACAACTTTTGGTGGCCTACAAACCTATCTTTAAAAATGATTTCTTATTTAAAAGATAAAATAATAATAATAAAAAAATACATATATATAGTTTTTTTTTATTTGATTTTGAAATGTCTTTGAATTGGGATGAACAAGAATTAAATTAGATTTTTTTCCCACAGCCCTAATTGAAAGTAATATTTGTGAACTCCCAACAAAATCCAAAGAGGGCATTCCCCATCGCTTATTAAAAGTGACAGATTGAAAGTGTACTGTAAGTGTTACTGTCTGCCTCCCCACATGTACTCTACATAAACAGAGAGAGCCCTCCAGGACTGCACTATCAGTGTGTTTGACTGCTCGCAGGCTGCTGCTGCTGCTGACATGCAAGAGTGGAGAGCAGCTTAAATTAGGGTGTCTTCCACATATGGAGCAGCTGGAGGTGTCTGTGGTCCTGAGCTGGAATGTTCCTTAAATACATGGCTGATAGAGGCCTGACTCCATTGATGCATGAAGATAAGATAGAGCGAGACACGTATGGTCCTCTGGTCATTCTCACAACACGCGTGTGATCTGTCTTCTCCGGTCAGGGGGACGAGGTGGTCCTGCAGAGCACCTTCACCTCCCAGGAGGAACACCTGAAGCTCTGTCTGGCTGCTGAGGGCTTTGGCTGCAGGCTGTGCAGGCTTGAGGTCACCTCCAACTGCAAGGTGACCTTCCTCACACGTACCTTTCCATGGCAGCCAGCTTTCTAAGGCGCTGACTGCACTCTTTTGCAAGTGGCAGGCTGGCACTGTGTCCACCAGGGGGCCTATCGGGGGATTGCTATGTTATGCTGTGATGGATCAACTATAGTTTTAGTCCTAATTCATTTTTACTTTGCCAATTTCCAGTCCAATTGCATTTGATAGCGTATTAAGTAATACTTGATGTTGAAGGTCTTTTGCATTTTGCACACATAGTAGTTGTAGTAGTACTAGTAGTTATAGTAGTACTAATAGTAGTAGCAGTAGTACTAGTAGTACGGAAATAAACACAGGTCTGGCTACAACAATAACAGGTTGCATAATTCTCTGAGGACTGGACTTCTAAGTCATATTATAATTATTTTTTACATGTAAACACTTTGTTAGATAGAGATGGATAGATAGGTCTTTATTGTCATTGCACAAGTACAAGGAAACTTAGTTTTCAGCACAAAGCCGTTCAAGATGAGACAAAGAAGCAGTGTAGAAGGTTACAGAACAAGAACGCTGATGGGTCGCCACAAGGCGCCCCATAAAAGATGGGAAAAAGGTAAAACGCTGGGGTAAGGTGGGTTGAAAAAATACGATCTAGACGGGGCTCCTAAGGGGGCCCAGTCTGGAGTGGGAAAAAAGCTCCACAGCAAAGCACATGTACATATTACAGCATACATCTCCAGATATCTAGCAACAAAGGGGAGGGAGTGCGGGGGCATGGTGGCAGGCTGCAGCTCTCAGGTGCTGACCATCCATTCATCACCCCTATGGGGTTTGTGTCGAGGGCATTGGATTCGGGGGGGTGGGGGGTATATGTTTAAAAAAAAAAAAAGCTGGCACAAGTGGCAAAAATGAATAAGAAAGTTGAGGACTGCTCATCAAAGACTTATTTGTAACATCCCACAAGTGAACAGGCTAATTGGTAAAAATGCCTTTTTTGACATTAGTTGCTGCCATTACATTCTAACTTCATGATTATTTGCAAAAAGAACAAAGTTTGTCAGTGTGAAGATAAAATATCTTGTCTTTGCAGTCTATTCTACTGAATATAAGTTCAAAAGGATTTGTTGTTTTCTCTTTTTATTTACCATCTACACGACTTCACTGCTTTTGTGCTTTGTATTACTTCTTCTATTTCTTTTTCATTTTCTTGTTCTTGTTCTTTTTCATCTTCTTTTCTTTCTCCACATCCTTGTTGTTCTTCTTCTTCTTCTTCGTCTTCTTCTTTTTCTCATTCTTGTTCTCGTTCTTTTTCATCTTCATTTTTTTTACCCAATTTAAAAAAAAAAAAGAAATGGAAATATTCTTCCGGAAGTTAGTTTTGCTGTATATTGGCAAGCTTAAATAAGTCAGGAAATGTACCAAAATTTATGGATATGGATCAATATAAAAAATTACTGTTGTGATATAGTTTTCCACCATATGGGCCCCTCCTAAGTTGTTATATGTGCATGTGTTAATTGTATCTATTTACATATGACACTAAGTTGGTATATGTGCATGTGTTAATTGTATCTATTTACATATGACACTAAGTTGGTATATGTGCATGTGTTAATTGTATCTATTTACATATGGCACTAAGTTGTTATATGTGCATGTGTTAATTGTATCTATTTACATATGGCACTAAGTTGGTATATGTGCATGTGTTAATTGTATCTATTTACATATGGCACTAAGTTGTTATATGTGCATGTGTTAATTGTATCTATTTACATATGACACTAAGTTGTTATATGTGCATGTGTTAATTGTATCTATTTACATATGGCACTAAGTTGGTATATGTGCATGTGTTAATTGTATCTATTTACATATGGCACTAAGTTGGTATATGTGCATGTGTTAATTGTATCTATTTACATATGGCACTAAGTTGGTATATGTGCATGTGTTAATTGTATCTATTTACATATGGCACTAAGTTGGTATATGTGCATGTGTTAATTGTATCTATTTACATATGGCACTAAGTTGGTATATGTGCATGTGTTAATTGTATCTATTTACATATGGCACTAAGTTGTTATATGTGCATGTGTTAATTGTATCTATTTACATATGACACTAAGTTGTTATATGTGCATGTGTTAATTGTATCTATTTACATATGGCACTAAGTTGGTATATGTGCATGTGTTAATTGTATCTATTTACATATGGCACTAAGTTGGTATATGTGCATGTGTTAATTGTATCTATTTACATATGGCACTAAGTTGGTATATGTGCATGTGTTAATTGTATCTATTTACATATGGCACTAAGTTGGTATATGTGCATGTGTTAATTGTATCTATTTACATATGGCACTAAGTTGGTATATGTGCATGTGTTAATTGTATCTATTTACATATGGCACTAAGTTGTTATATGTGCATGTGTTAATTGTATCTATTTACATATGACACTAAGTTGTTATATGTGCATGTGTTAATTGTATCTATTTACATATGGCACTAAGTTGTTATATGTGCATGTGTTAATTGTATCTATTTACATATGGCACTAAGTTGGTATATGTGCATGTGTTAATTGTATCTATTTACATATGGCACTAAGTTGGTATATGTGCATGTGTTAATTGTATCTATTTACATATGACACTAAGTTGTTATATGTGCATGTGTTAATTGTATCTATTTACATATGACACTAAGTTGGTATATGTGCATGTGTTAATTGTATCTATTTACATATGGCACTAAGTTGGTATATGTGCATGTGTTAATTGTATCTATTTACATATGGCACTAAGTTGGTATATGTGCATGTGTTAATTGTATCTATTTACATATGGCACTAAGTTGGTATATGTGCATGTGTTAATTGTATCTATTTACATATGGCACTAAGTTGGTATATGTGCATGTGTTAATTGTATCTATTTACATATGGCACTAAGTTGTTATATGTGCATGTGTTAATTGTATCTATTTACATATGACACTAAGTTGTTATATGTGCATGTGTTAATTGTATCTATTTACATATGGCACTAAGTTGGTATATGTGCATGTGTTAATTGTATCTATTTACATATGGCACTAAGTTGGTATATGTGCATGTGTTAATTGTATCTATTTACATATGGCACTAAGTTGGTATATGTGCATGTGTTAATTGTATCTATTTACATATGGCACTAAGTTGGTATATGTGCATGTGTTAATTGTATCTATTTATATATGGCACTAAGTTGTTATATGTGCATGTGTTAATTGTATCTATTTACATATGGCACTAAGTTGGTATATGTGCATGTGTTAATTGTATCTATTTACATATGGCACTAAGTTGTTATATGTGCATGTGTTAATTGTATCTATTTACATATGGCACTAAGTTGGTATATGTGCATGTGTTAATTGTATCTATTTACATATGGCACTAAGTTGGTATATGTGCATGTGTTAATTGTATCTATTTACATATGACACTAAGTTGTTATATGTGCATGTGTTAATTGTATCTATTTACATATGACACTAAGTTGGTATATGTGCATGTGTTAATTGTATCTATTTACATATGGCACTAAGTTGGTATATGTGCATGTGTTAATTGTATCTATTTACATATGACACTAAGTTGTTATATGTGCATGTGTTAATTGTATCTATTTACATATGACACTAAGTTGGTATATGTGCATGTGTTAATTGTATCTATTTACATATGACACTAAGTTGTTATATGTGCATGTGTTAATTGTATCTATTTACATATGACACTAAGTTGGTATATGTGCATGTGTTAATTGTATCTATTTACATATGACACTAAGTTGGTATATGTGCATGTGTTAATTGTATCTATTTACATATGGCACTAAGTTGGTATATGTGCATGTGTTAATTGTATCTATTTACATATGACACTAAGTTGGTATATGTGCATGTGTTAATTGTATCTATTTACATATGGCACTAAGTTGGTATATGTGCATGTGTTAATTGTATCTATTTACATATGACACTAAGTTGTTATATGTGCATGTGTTAATTGTATCTATTTACATATGACACTAAGTTGGTATATGTGCATGTGTTAATTGTATCTATTTACATATGGCACTAAGTTGGTATATGTGCATGTGTTAATTGTATCTATTTACATATGGCACTAAGTTGGTATATGTGCATGTGTTAATTGTATCTATTTACATATGGCACTAAGTTGGTATATGTGCATGTGTTAATTGTATCTATTTACATATGGCACTAAGTTGGTATATGTGCATGTGTTAATTGTATCTATTTACATATGGCACTAAGTTGGTATATGTGCATGTGTTAATTGTATCTATTTACATATGGCACTAAGTTGGTATATGTGCATGTGTTAATTGTATCTATTTACATATGACACTAAGTTGGTATATGTGCATGTGTTAATTGTATCTATTTACATATGGCACTAAGTTGGTATATGTGCATGTGTTAATTGTATCTATTTACATATGGCACTAAGTTGGTATATGTGCATGTGTTAATTGTATCTATTTACATATGGCACTAAGTTGGTATATGTGCATGTGTTAATTGTATCTATTTACATATGGCACTAAGTTGTTATATGTGCATGTGTTAATTGTATCTATTTACATATGGCACTAAGTTGGTATATGTGCATGTGTTAATTGTATCTATTTACATATGACACTAAGTTGTTATATGTGCATGTGTTAATTGTATCTATTTACATATGACACTAAGTTGGTATATGTGCATGTGTTAATTGTATCTATTTACATATGGCACTAAGTTGGTATATGTGCATGTGTTAATTGTATCTATTTACATATGGCACTAAGTTGGTATATGTGCATGTGTTAATTGTATCTATTTACATATGGCACTAAGTTGGTATATGTGCATGTGTTAATTGTATCTATTTACATATGGCACTAAGTTGGTATATGTGCATGTGTTAATTGTATCTATTTACATATGGCACTAAGTTGGTATATGTGCATGTGTTAATTGTATCTATTTACATATGGCACTAAGTTGGTATATGTGCATGTGTTAATTGTATCTATTTACATATGGCACTAAGTTGGTATATGTGCATGTGTTAATTGTATCTATTTACATATGGCACTAAGTTGGTATATGTGCATGTGTTAATTGTATCTATTTACATATGGCACTAAGTTGTTATATGTGCATGTGTTAATTGTATCTATTTACATATGGCACTAAGTTGGTATATGTGCATGTGTTAATTGTATCTATTTACATATGGCACTAAGTTGGTATATGTGCATGTGTTAATTGTATCTATTTACATATGACACTAAGTTGGTATATGTGCATGTGTTAATTGTATCTATTTACATATGGCACTAAGTTGTTATATGTGCATGTGTTAATTGTATCTATTTACATATGGCACTAAGTTGGTATATGTGCATGTGTTAATTGTATCTATTTACATATGGCACTAAGTTGGTATATGTGCATGTGTTAATTGTATCTATTTACATATGGCACTAAGTTGGTATATGTGCATGTGTTAATTGTATCTATTTACATATGGCACTAAGTTGGTATATGTGCATGTGTTAATTGTATCTATTTGCTCTTAAGTAAGGTTTTGTTCTCCTTCCGGCCGTCAGAATGTTCCAGCAGACTTGTCCGTGTGTGGCTTGGTTCTGGCTCGCTGTTTGTCTCTCCGGGCTCTGCAGGAGATGCTGACCCACAGCGAGAGCCTGGTTGCAGAGGTGGAACTGTCTTTGTTTTTAATCTCCTTTCATTTCACCACACTGCAAGTAGTTTGGTGCTGTTTATTGCTAATGGAAGGGCTGACGTATTGTAGCTCCAAATGATGTTAAAGGTGGTTTCTGCCCCTGTGCTGCACTTCTCCAACACAGGGCGCTGGTGGAAGCCATGGCACTCTTCTGTACGGCCAGGCGGTGTTGTTCCAGCACACGTACAGTGGCATGGTGAGTCACGCTGCAGGAATACATGGAGATATATACACGCAGCTGCTGTTCTTTGTGCTTCCAGTACCTCAGCTGCCTCCCCACATCCCAGTCCTCTGCTGACAAGCTGGCCTTTGATGTGGGCCTGCAGGAGGATGAAGCAGGTGGGGTTTGTTCTCTCCGAGCTGTCACTCAGAAACAGCTGTTGCATAACTTGGAGTGTGTCTCAGGTGAGGTCTGTTGGTGGACAGTCCATCCGGCCTCCAGGCAGAGGTCAGAGGGCGAGAAAGTGCGTGTTGGCGATGACCTCATACTGGTCAACGTGTCCTCAGAGAGATATTTGGTAAGTCATACTTGTATGCTAGCCCACAGCTAGCAGTTGCTTAAACCAGGGCTGTCCAACTCATTTTAGCCAAGGGGAAAATCCACTCCCAGGTGGGCCGGACTGGTAAACTCATGACATGACAACTTCAAAGTAAAGACAAATTCAGATGGTTTTCTTTGTTTTACTTTGGAAATTTGGTGGCGTTTCAAAACTCAACAAAGGAACTTAAGACTTGTCTAAGTTTCTATAAAGCCGATAAACTTGAAGTCACAGCCTACCTGGGATTGAAGATAATTTAGTCTTCAGGTATTAGTCATTTGCTTGTATTAATCCTGTGCTAACGCAACAAAGCACAGGAAACAAAACTATTCAAGAGGGTTGAGTTACACTCTGCATCCCCTATTCTCCTTTCTGACAGACTTCTTGGAGCAATGAGGATGCCAAAGTATGTTGTGTTCCAAGCTGAAGACATTTCAGCCACCTCTTGCTTAGCCCCGCTATAAACCATTTGCTTGCCAGCTAGAATTGCTATTGCGACATCCAGTGGACACGTTTAGAACAGCAGTTTATTTTATTAAACCATTTCAGCTCATTTGTATCTGGCGGGCCAGATAAATCCTGTTTGCGGGACTGATTAGTTTGACACCCCTGGCTTAAACTCGACAACAATTTGTATCCCATGATAAATACCACAACACAGCATCAAGTCATAACCACACTTTTGAGTTGAGATCTTCTTCATAAATAATGTACAAATAAAATAACATAAATAGTTGATCTATTCTGTGTGTTTGTCAAAGTCGCTCTCATATTAGGCCCTTTTCCACCAAAACGATTGGTTCCTGGATTCTCTGGTCCAAATCTTTATTTATGTTCATTCTGATTTTAAATAAATTCATAATTTTTGAAAATTGATAAATAAAAATAAATATATATATTTTTTGGCAATGTTTTTTAAGACACAATATTTGGAATAAAACATTAAACAACTATTGTTGATATTATTGTTATTAAAACTGTTGCTTTTATGAACTCTTGGTTCTCCTTATTTTAGTATTATTTAGTAGGGAGGTAAAAAAAGTTTTTTTAATGAATCGCTTTTCTTACATGTAACAATTCTTTATCCATTCGAAAATTGAATTACGAAAAAACAATATAATTTGATAAAATCTGTCCTGTCCAGCCACTCGAACCAAGCATATAGTTGATGTAGATGATCTATATCTGCTGTACACATTTACTTTAGAAAAGTGCCATACTTCTTTTGTTGCTTTGTATGTATTTGACTTTATTAAATGTTTGGCTAGAATTTTATGCAACAAAACCGGTTTTATTTTAAGCAATATAGAAATGTTTCAGTGCTGTTTATCTATTTTATGGAGTAATGTGACACAATGTTGTTAAAAAAGTATTGATTTTGAATCGATTCTGAACCGAATCGTTGCCCCCAAAAATGGAAATGGATTGTGTGGTGCCCAAAGACTCACAGTCCTACTGTTTGTATTGGATTGGATTATCTTCCCAATTGCTTTGCAAATGTATATCCCAAGTATTGGAAAGCTTTGATTAGGTTGGAGTTGGGGTTGTTTTATTTTATTTTATTAGATCCATTAAAGGCAGCACGGTGGTACAGGGGATAGTGCTGGTACCTCAGAAAAAGAAGGGTTTGATCCCTGAGCTCAGGGTCTTTCTGTGTGGAGTTAGCATGTTCTCCCCGTGACTGCGTGGGTTCTCTCCGGGTTCCTCCCACCTCCAAAGACATGCACCTGGGCATAGGCCCCTCCCACCTCCAAAGACATGCACCTGGGGATAGGCCCCGCCCACCTCCACCAGGTTGACTCCAAAATGTTTCACATTGTTTTACATATTAAAAATGTTTTACAAACTCCCAAAAAAGTTTCACAAAGGCAAAATTGTTTTACAAACGCCGAACAATGTTTGGCCCATCACTTTCTCAGTCAGCCTTAAATGGACTGGGCAGCGCCACCTGTGGTTGAAACCTGCAAACTACAGTTCCTGTTCATGAGAAACCAAACAAGTGGAAAAACTTTGGCAAAAGTATTAATTTGAAGAAAATAGTTTTTCTACTGGTGAATCCTTTAGTGTGTTTTTGACTTTATGCAAAAAAAAATTGGGTTTGTGAAACGATTTTCTGAATTTGTGATACATTTTATAACATTTTGTGAAACATTTTTGAGTTTGTGAAACATTTTTTGTGGACATTTTTCTGTTTGTGAAACAATTTTCAGAGTTTGTGAACATTCTTTTTTTTGAGTTTGTGAAACATTTTTTTGAGTTGGAGGAGTTTTGTCAGTAATTTCACTCCATAAGAATGTATTCTGAATGGAAATGCACCACAAGAACAGGAATCCAATGGAATGGTGTAGTAGCCACAGATTCCCGCCTCTAATATGTTGTAGAGTATATGCGGCAATAAGGTGGAAGACAAATGATAAGTTGTGTTAAAAGGGTTTGAAGGCGCAGGATTAAGTAGATGTTTGTCTGCCCAGCACCTGTCCTTTGGCCTGGCCTCTGACAACAGAAGCTTGAGTGACAGTCTGATGGTGGATGCAGCCTTCCGGCACTCTCTCTGGAGTGTTGCTCCTATCTGCTCTGCAACTGGACTCGCTCAAGGCAAGCATTCCCCTGATGGCTCTCCTGCCCTCTTGCACGTGTTAGTGGCTTTTTCAAAGTGGCTCTTTTGTGAACATGCAGGCCAAGAGCGTGAAGCTTTTTAATGTCCATCCGCGTGACTAACGGCTGCTCTTTGTGTGAAAGCTGTGGCTGTCAGGAGTGTTGATCCTTGATGCATATTTGACTGCTTCTTGCAGGATACCTGAGGGGCGGCGACACGGTGCGACTCCTGCACAGCCCCAGCGATGCGTGTCTGACTACTCCCTCTGCGGAGCAAAGGTCAGATGCAAGAACTAGCCCCCTTCCTCACGCCGGCCTGACAAAAGGCACGTCTTTCTTCATCTAGGACAATGCAATATGAGAGCGGATCAGTCTGCAGACATGCCCGCTCCCTCTGGAGGTTGGAGATGCTGCGCCTTGTGTGAGTAGCCATCAAATGTTACATCTGATTGGAGCAGGTGATTGATTTTATCGCTCCACAACTCAATGTTTCCTTTCATTGCGTCCCGCTCCTATTTTTTGTGCTCAGGTGGAGTGGAGGACATGTAAGCTGGGGACAAGCCTTCCGACTGTGCCACGTGACTAGCGGACGCTACCTTGGCCTGACAGATGAGCGAGGCCTCCATCTGCTTGATCGAGACCAGGCCCACATCACCACCACGTCCTTCTGCTTCCGCTCTGCCAAGGTGGGAATGAAGTCCCACGTCGCTGAGGGCGCTGCATTAGTGAAACATACTCTGTTTTTATGAAGACATTTACCATTTACCATTACTCCGTCTTTAGGACCAGCTTTGGGACACTGGAGCAAAGACACATGTGGACGGGATGGGATCCCCGGAGATCAAATACGGAGACTCGGTTTGCTACCTTCAGCATGTCGACTCTGGTCTGTGGCTGACCTACCAAGCAACGGACAGCAAATCAGCATGCGTGGGAGGAGCTCAGCGGAAGGTAAACCTGCACTATTAGACTTCTGCTCCGGTACTCTCGTCCCACCATAAATCACACACTATATACTCCGTCTGTGCACTTTGGGCTTTTGTCATGGACACAAAAGGTTGTGCAGTAAAGGACATCGTTTTTGGGGACGGCGTGGCACGATGGCGAGAGTGGCCGTGCCAGCAACCTCAGGGTTCCTGGTTCAATCCCCACCTTCTACCAACCTCATCACGTCCATTGTGTCCTTGAGCAAGACACTTCACCCTCGATCCTGATGGGTGGTCGTTAGGGCCTTGCATGGCAGCTCCCGCCATCAGTGTGTGAATGGGTGAATGTGGAAATAATGTCAAAGCGCTTTGAGTTCCTTAAAAAGGTAGACAAAGCGCTATACAAGTACAACCCATTTACCAATTTGTGTGAAGCAATTCAAAAATCCCAAACCACAATAGTGTCTAATGGATTGAATACCTTATTAATATTATTTTATATTCTGATGTTTTTTTTTTTATATACTGTACATATTTTTTTATTACATTTGACAAATAGCCTCTAAAATGTAAAAAAGTGTTTTGTCCCACACCAAACAAGATTGACAAACACATTTCGGGAGAATATCCTCACAGTAACACAACATAAACGCAACACAACAAATACCCAGAATCCTTTGTATCCGTGAAAAATCCTGAATATATTTTACACCCCCGCGCCCCCCAACCCCGCCCACCTTACCGACGCACGGGGGGGGGGGGGTTTATAAAATAGTCAAGAATTGTCATGTATACAAAGGATTCTGGGTATTTGTTGTGTTGCATTTATGTTACTGGGAGGATGTTCTCCCGAAATGTGTCTGTCGTTCTTAATTGGTGTGGCTTCAAAGCGTGGCGCATATTACTAAGAGTGTTAAAATTGTTTATATCACAACCATTAGTGTACTCTGTGTCACCTAGTATGCTTTGCAGTCGTGTGCGTGTTGCTGCAGAAGCCACACACACAACATGATGCTGGACTGACAAGCAGATCGTGTATGATGTTGAAGGCGACAAAGCCAATGACTTCATAGCACGCACCAATATTTAATATCTGGGTGACTGCCGGCAGTCATTCAAGAGAATAATAGCGTCTCCTATTGAATTATTCGCTTTGTGACACGGGTCTTACGTGGCACTTTGAATGGCAAAGGATACCGAACCCAGAACCATGTATATCAAATGTCTCCAGATGGTTCAACCGCCCGAATCTAATTAAAATCTATTTTTTCGTCATGTCAACCGCCCGACCCGCGGTTTACCCACGGACTCCGCGGATGAGACCGCAAACCGCGCATCTCTAGTGTGTATATATATATGTATGTGTATATATATGTATGTATATATATGTATGTATACATGTGTGTATATGTATATATGTATGTATGTATATATATGTATGTATGTATACATGTGTGTATATATATGTATGTATGTATGTATATATATGTGTATATGTATGTATGTATGTATGTATATATATGTGTATATATATGTATGTATGTATATATATGTATATATATATATATGTATGTATGTATATATATGTATATATATGTATGTATGTATATATATGTATATATATATATGCATGTATATGTATGTATGTATGTATATATATATATGCATGTATATGTATGTATGTATGTATATATATATATGCATGTATATGTATGTATGTATGTATATATATATATATATGTATATATATATATATATATATATATATATATATATATATATATATGCGCATCCATATATACACACACATAAATCTGTCTTTCTCTTGAGAAACCTATTATCTACTCTCCTCGCTTAAGTTGCATTTCTAGCAGTGTGGGTGAGATGTCTTGCTTGAGGACACAACTGCAGTGACTGGAATGGCAAAAGCTGTATTCTAACTAGGAACCCCTAAGTTTCTGGTCGGACGCTCGATAATCTGAGCTGTGTCGCCACCAAAGTGTCTTTTGGTCCCTTAAGAGTGGCTGGAAAGGATCATAAATCCATTTTGTTATTATTAAAGCTTTGAAGAATAATTGCAAATGATGCTTTTCCAGGCTATCTTGCATAGCGAGGGTCATATGGATGACGGCTTGACGCTGTCTCGATCTCAGAGGGAAGAATCTCACACCGCCAGCCTCATCCGGAGCACCACTCTCCTCTTCAACACCTTTATCAGGTACTTTCCATCCATTACCGCCAGTCCAGCTTCATCCTTCATCCAAGCATGACATTCATCAGATTGGGATATATCATCTAGTAATGACTGTAGCAGAAATCCTATTGCCCAAGTTTTTATCCATTTTTTGGTTCTTAATCAACCCTTTTTTGAAGGAAACTTGATTTTTTGAGTGGACAAGCGAACCTTCCACTTCCACACATCACGTTGCCGATGGAGATGGTCACACGCAGCCTGCAGGATCTTATCGCCTTCTTCCAGCCGCCACCAGAGGGCCTGAACCACCAAGCCCAGCAGAACACCCGGACGGCCTTGAAGAGCCGTCAGAATATGTTTCAAGAAGAGGTTGGACATGAATGATATTCTGGGTGCGATGCAATAGTTGATAGCCTTGTTTTCAGGGAGTACTAGAGTTGGTGTTGGAGTGTATCGAGCCTTCTTTGCATCTTGCTGAGGCCGCAGCAAATGATGCCGCAGAAAAGTGGGAGCGCATGCTCAGCCTTTTTTATCAGCTTCTGGGTAGAACACATTTTGACATTTAGGTAGTTCATGTTTGATTTGTGCTTCAATTTCCATAGTAAAATCCCTTTTTTTCCAGCTTGTCTGATTCGGGAAAACCGTGCTAACTGTGCACATTTCTCTGCTTCCCTGGACTGGCTGATCAGCAGACTAGATGGGCTGGAGGCATCCTCTGGTTGGTTCCTTTCATTAGCAGGCCACTATGAAGGAGCACTTTTTCTCACAGCGGGCCTTGTCATGTGCAGGAGTGTTGGAGGTCTTGCACTGCGTCTTGGTGGAAAGCCCTGAAGCACTTCATGCCATCAAAGAGGAGCACATTCACGCCATCCTCTCTTTTCTCCACAAGCATGGATGCAACCACAAGGTATTTTTGTGGCACTTTCACCAAATGGACTGCTTTATGATCACACCTGTGGAGTGATTTTCATGAACAGCTTGCCTTGCAGGTGCTGCAGGTGCTGAGCTCCCTGTGTGTGTGTCACGGTGTTGCGGTGCGCTCCAATCAGAACCTCATCTGCGACAACCTGCTGCCGGAGAGAGACTTGCTGCTGCAAACACGGCTGCTTAATCGGGTCACCAGGTACTTGTGTGCATGGGCTCTTCAAAGGGAAAACTGTATTTATGGGAGCTCCGCCGATAGCCACCGCCCATTATTAGTAATCAAGGAGGCCGATGAGCGATATTTGGAGCCAATATTCATCTGCAGTAGAAGTTCTATAAACATGAATAGTATACGTCAGTAAACAGCTAGACAAGGCTCTAAGTTTATTTTCAAACATTATTTTTGATGAGACGGCGGACCAGTAGCGGTATGTTTAATGCAGCGCTAATGTAGTGTATGTAATGTAGTGGTTAAACATCAGGGGATTTCAAGCATCAACATTGCTTGTTAAAATATAGGAAATCTCATTAATAATGAGAAAAATTAACATAACATAAAATGTAGATTGTTACTCAAACTGCTTTTAGTACGACAGAATACAAGCTCAGCAGAAACAAAGTCTGAAGTCACTAGAGATTTTGGTCAAAACAAGTCTTTTCTGACACCAATCCCATATGTCTGGTTGGCAGCTTCACAATAATAGTGCTGCGCTTCACATCTGCTATAACCAATCCGATCATGCTATTTTATTATTTAGTCAGTGCTTTGTAATGGCAGCAGCGATATGAAGGAGGAAGATTGTCTTCTTTTTCGCAAGCACTGAGACGAGCTTTATTACTGCAGACTTGCCTGCCACTGCCCTCTGCAGCCCACATCCTGTAATTACACTTCACTACATAACATATTCTTTTATCCTTTGACGGTCTACCCCGCCTTCCGCCCGGATGTAGCTAAGAAAGGCTCCAGCACCCCTCGTGATCCCGAAAGGGACAAGCGGTTGAAAATGGATGGCTGGAATTTGTTCTGATTGATATTCCGCAATTACAGAATGTTTAACAGGCTGAATATGACATTATTAACAACAAGTGGGTATCCATCCATCCATCCATCATCTTCCGCTTATCCGAGGTCGGGTCGCGGGGGCAGCAGCCTAAGCAGGGAAGCCCAGACTTCCCTCTCCCCAGCCACTTCGTCTAGCTCTTCCCGGGGGATCCCGAGGCGTTCCCAGGCCAGCCGGGAGACATAGTCTTCCCAACGTGTCCTGGGTCTTCCCCGTGACCTCCTACCAGCTGGACGTGCCCTAAACACCTCCCTAGGGAGGCGTTCGGGTGGCATCCTGACCAGATGCCCGAACCACCTCATCACGTTGAGTTCCTCCCGGATGACAGAACTTCTCACCCTATCTCTAAGGGAGAGACCCGCCACACGGCGGAGGAAACTCATTTCAGCCGCTTGTACCCGTGATCTTATCCTTTAGGTCATGACCCAAGTGGGTAGAGAAAGTTAAAACATTGAGATGAATGTTTAGCTTGTACAAAATGTAAAGAACAGAATATCAGAAACATTTATTAAGGAAGAAAAAATATCACCTAACATCTTTGACAATCAAAGCGTGATCATAACAATCCACATTTTGTGTTATTAATGTGCGAAACTGCTATCTGAACATGGAGGTGTAGCTCCTCTCCTCTAAATGCAAGTGCTCCTAAAGCAGGAATGCAAATTTTGTCTTCCAACAATGTACACACCAACGCACTGCAGCTATTGTTTTAACTTCTTTCTACTAGCTTGTTTATATCCTTTTTGTTGTTTAGCTGTTTCAAAAAGCATATTGTTTACTGCTTGTCCCTTTCGGGGTCGCGGGGGGGGGGGCTGGAGGCACTCAGGCAGAAGGCTGGGTACACCCTGGACAAGTGGCCACCTCATCACAGGGCCAACACAGATAGACAACATTCACACACTAGGGACCATTTAGTGTTGCCAATCAACCTATCCCCAGGTGCATGTCTTTGGAGGTGGGAGGGGCCTATCCCCAGGTGCATGTCTTTGGAGGTGGGAGGGGCCTATCCCCAGGTGCATTTCTTCGGATGTGCAACTGTACTTATTAGAATTATTTGATACTTGTTCATATTGAAGGATGTTGTTTTCGACTCACTTATTCCGTGTGTCTAGCTGGTGTGTTACAGTATTTATTGTGTAGCTGCTGGCTCCTAGTAGCCTGTAATGTTTATTTTTACCTTACAAGACCAATTTTGTGTGCTTGTTGGAGGACATTTAGATGTGAGCTGCACAGCTTTGCACAAGACCGCTTATACTGCAGTTTTACACCATCCGATACTTGTTTTTTTGCTGATACTCTGACTTGTTTTTATCTTCCATTTGTTTAATGAACTTTGTAATCCATGTAAATAACTCAAGTCATTCATCCTGGCGAGCGCACACACATTTTCGGGACTAATGCAGATCCCAAATACACATCAGCAGATAGCAATAGGTAAGAAAAGTTGGTTTTGCATAATATTGTGAAACAAAACGCCAGATAATGTGTCCTAATAGGTGCCATTTTGGGGTCCTTATACGCACACCATAATAATACCGTGTGTTGATGCATAGTACGTCTGACTATGGTAGCCGTAATGCTCTGACAAACCATCAGGCTTCGTAGCTGACCAAAGTCGTAATAAAACATTTTGACAGATTTTTGAGCACCGTGTGTATCGTTGTATATTCCCAATGAAACATCAGCGTGTAGCGTCATTTTTTGAACAGGCGTCAACCTGCAGTCTCCACATATCTCTTATGTGTGACTGCTACCTACTGGTCACACTTATCATTACACCATGAACCAAATAATATTGATTTGGGGTCGGTAAGCACAACCACTATTAATACCTACATTAGGTGCAGCAAGTTAAAAGGTGCACTGTCGGTTTTGGAGGAAATGAAAGTATTTTAAGTGCTCATTATAGTCTGAGAAATATGGTGGTTGATTCTGAAATATGTCAAAATGATCAATCAGAATTGGATGGTATTTTCACTTTTACTTCTTTCAATTGTATTTGAATTATCCTCCCTGAATGTAATGGAAGACAATCTATATTTAATTTGGAATTTCACAAAGTCTGAGGTGAGGCACAGCGTGAAAATGCATTCTTGGAAAGATGATCAATTGTAGTGAAGTGAAGTGAAGTGAATTATATTTATATAGCGCTTTTCTCTAGTGACCTAAAGCGCTTTACATAGTGAAACTCAATATCTAAGTTACATTCAAACCAGTGTGGGTGGCACTGGGAGCAGGTGGGTAAAGTGTCTTGCCCAAGGACACAACGGCAGTGACTAGGATGGCGGAAGCGGGAATTGAACCTGCAACCCTCAAGTTGCTGGCACGGCCGCTCTACCAACCGAGCTAGTCCAGATGGACAGTTGTCAGTGTGTTTGGAACCAATTAAACAAATGAAAAAGTCAGCTCTCTCATCCAGATGTGAATTGTGTTTTTTCCAAATAACATTCCTGCTTTTTATTTGGAGGCCTAACACAAAAGGACACTTGGACAAAATGAATGGTTGGAGGTGGAATAGAACCATCTGCTTTGCTTCTTTGATTACGCTTCTCTGTGTCAGCCAGATGTTATTATTGTTGATTTTCTTTACAATTCTTTCCACCTGCTGCTCGGTCCATTCCCCAGCATCCTCCTCCTCCCCTTCTTGCCACGATCCCTCCCGAAGCCATTTTGCTGGCTGTCACCTCCACTTCTTGTTGAAACACATTTTCTCATTTGTATGTTTACTCCAATTCAGCTTTTTATTTCCTCTGCCTGTTGTCTGAATCATTGTCTGCCCTGAGAGCTTCTGCAGGAGCTGCCTTTTATTTTCAAGATGTGCATTTGTATTCATCACACACACATAGAAACGGATCAAATGATGCTTTCTGTCCAAAACACAGAACCCGCAAGTAACGAGTTCCAAGTGACTTAATTGTTGTGCTGTTACTGACGTCACGTCCCGCCCTTTAAATATGCGTGCTGGTCAAGCTCGCTCTGTTCTCAATGGGTACTAGGCGCCATTTAGCCTTTCTCCAAGAAAAAATGCCTTATGCTTTCGGCTGTACGAATCATTCAAGCCACGAAAAGGATAAACCTTTCTTCAGAGTTGGTCAAGAGGTAATTAAAGTGGGTGAAAGATTTGACAACAGGATGATGAAAAAGGCAGCTCACGCTCCAGTCCCAGAGAGCAGAGTTGAAGAACGCATGACTTTGAAGGTTGGTTGGATATACTTTTCACATTTATTATTTAAGTGTTATCTTGATATTATTTGTATTTCTTAAACACGTTTGCTACGAGTGTTTTTAAAAAAACAACAACTCGGCGAGTTGACATCTCTAGTTATATTTTGATAAACAATCATAAATTAATCTTTCAGCACGTACACAATGTTGACATCTCTAGTTATATTTTGATAAACAATCATAAATTAATCTTTCAGCACGTACACAATGTTGACATCTCTAGTTATATTTTGATAAACAATCATAAATTAATCTTTCAGCACGTACACAATGTTGACATCTCTAGTTATATTTTGATAAACAATCATAAATTAATCTTTCAGCACGTACACAATGTTGACATCTCTAGTTATATTTTGATAAACAATCATAAATTAATCTTTCAGCACGTACACAATGTTGACATCTCTAGTTATATTTTGATAAACAATCATAAATGAATCTTTCAGCACGTACACAATGTTGACATCTCTAGTTATATTTTGATAAACAATCATAAATTAATCTTTCAGCACGTACACAATGTTGACATCTCTAGTTATATTTTGATAAAAAGACAATACTCGTAAACTGCGTGCAAGAACAGCAAACATAGCAGTAGATGCAAAGTTAAATCATGAAATGCAACCTTGTAGGTTGCCTATTTATCCAGGAGCGTGTTTCTAGTAGCAATGTCCTTGACCCAGACACACACACAGAGGTTGTAGACCTCCATGCTCTTACAACTTGTCATCTGTTTTGTGCTGTAGAATGATGTCTGGAGCACAATATTTCCATATGTTTGGGAATGCCACTGATGTATAATTCTTGATGTCACTCCACAAATCTGGTTAAGTAAAGTATAAAGTATAGGGATCTATTACATTGCATAGTTAGATATTTTGCAGGAAGATTTAAGCCTCTTTTGTACTCAGATAGTTTGCACACTGCTTGCTGTACAAAAGCCATCTCGGCTTGGTTGACCACCACTGCTTCTCACTTCTGGGAAGAAGTCAAGTGACTGAATACAATCTATTGAAGGAACTTTATCCTTATACCAGCACACATTTGCACATATTGTCTATTGTCCAAAATATAGCGCACATTGACAAAAAGGCCTCTCTGCAAAAAAAAAAAGAGTTGTGATTTGGAATGTAGTGAGCTGAGTAAATATGGTCTTCTTCTTTTCAAAGTGTGAGGCCTAACGTCTTTCTGGCCCTGGGGGACGACTCGGCCCAGCCTCGGAGGTGGTACTACGAGCTGGTGGTGGATCAAGTCCTGCCCTTCCTCACGTCAGAGCCCACACACCTGCGAGTGGGCTGGGCTTCTACCCAGGGCTACCGGCCCCGGCCCACCGGAGGAGACGGCTGGGGCGCCAACGGGGTGGGAGATGACCTTAGCTCCTTTGGCTTCGATGGCCTTCACCTGTGGTCAGGTGAGATGAGATGAATCAGGACAGAGCAGAATAAGAATAACTGTTGACTCTGCATGAAGGCTGCGTGGCACGCAGAGTCACCTCCCCCTTCCCGCACCTGCTGACGGACCAGGATGTGGTCAGCTGCTGCCTGGACCTCAACGCCCCCTGCATCTCTTTCCGGGTCAACGGCCTCCCTGTGCAGGGCATGCTAGAGAACTTCTGTCTCCATGGACTTCTTCACCCGGTGGTCAGCTTCTCGCCTGGAGTCAAGTAAACTTTCCTTTGTCAATCTTGGTTATACTTAGAAACATCACATGTGCCCCGTAAAGAAGGCAGAGCTTATTATTGTTACTGATCCGTTTAAGGGTTCGGTTTCTGCTTGGAGGACAACACGGAGAGTTCAGATTCCTCCCGCCGCACGGTTTTATTCCGTGTTCTGAGGCTCTCCTTCCCAAAGTCAGGCTGAGAGTAGAGCCGTGTCATCAGTACATTTTGGATCAAGAAGATGGCAAACAAGAGCTCATCGGTCCTTCGGAGCCCATCAATCCCGTGACCTTCACTCCCTCGCCAGTGGACATCAGCGAGGTACAATTCTGTGGCCACATTTAAAACTTGGTATACAGTGGCACCTCCCTCAATTTATGAGCACAGTTCATTCCTCCGCTGGGCTTTTAACTCAAAACACTGAAATTGGCACACCTATTGAAATGAATTCAAACCAATTTAATCTGGGCCTGGCCCTCCCAAAACAGCTCCGTTTTAAAATGTAACTTGCCTTTGACAAGAGACTCCTTGGAATATTGTTTAAAATAACACTTCAGTAGTTTTATGAAATAATCTAATAGTGTGGTTCAGCATTTACTGTACCAGCAGAACAACCATCTCTGGGGCGGTAGAGCAGCATTGCCAGCAACTTCAGGGTTCCAGGTTCGATCCCTGCTTCCGCCATCCAAGTCACTGCCGTTGTGTCCTTGGGCAAGACACTTTACTCACCTGCTCCCAGTGCCACCCACACTGCTTTAAAAATGGAAGTTCGATATTGGCTTTGACTATGTAAAGCGCCTTGAGTCACTTGAGAAAAGCGCTATATAAATATGATTCACTTCACTTCACTCTGCAGACTCCGCCAAGAACAAGAGTTGATAATCATGACCTGAATGTTAACTAAGTACAAGCGATATTGTTATTATAAGTGAGGAACTACTTTTAGAGACACAACTGGCTTATGCAGCAGCGGCATGGCCTCTGAGTTGCTGAAAAGTACAATCTAGATTACAAATCATGCCACTCACAGGGCTGGTAGAAGGTTGTGGACACAAACCCAGAAGTTGCTCAACTTTGACATTCAACTTAGACCTAGGAATGACGAGAAAGACAAAAACGCTTGTTTTTTTTATTTTTTTTTGTTTACCTGCCGCAGGATTATGATTAATTCTTCATCTGAACGGGAAGATATAAACATCCCTTCAATTGGCTCCCCACTAACAGCAGACATTGTACAGTAAGTTGGTAGTTTGCATTTCTTGTTTAGCACTTCACAATACTGCTGCTTGCTCAGCTTTGAAAACTTGGAGCTCTTTCTCCATATATTCCAGCTAAGAAAGATAAGGTTCTGCATCATTATTTATCCAAAAAGTAGTTGTTGTCTCAAGTGGTCTGTCATGAGTTGTGCTTTTGTTGTTGCTGGAAACAGAGAACGTTGTGGTGCGCTGTGTGAAATTAATACGCCGCAGTTTGCATAAAATGAGCAAAATACATCAATATTACACGTTATTATGTTTGTGCCTGGGCCGGCATTACTTATATACTTACAGCATGTAAGTTGAGTGTTAATGGAGGTTTTTGGATCTCTTTTTTTTATAGGCAGAATAGATTCAATCTCATGACCTCCATGGTTAGCTGACTTTTGCTAGCGTTTATTTATGAATTACATACAATGCATAAAAGAAAGAAAAACATGTGTTCTTGCCTTACATACGGATTGTGAAAATTCCCCCAAAAGTTCAGTTCCCCTTTACATAGCAAAAAGCTGAGAGAGAGAGAGCTGGTTCCTGAAAGTGCTCGTAAGTTGAGGTAGCACTGTATATTGCAGAGATATTGCCTGTTTACTAACCATGACATCCTAATAGGTGGAACTGCCACTGCAATTTGAGGATATCTGTGATAAGATGGCAGAGAATGTCCATGAACTCTGGGTAATGGAAAAGGTTGATCAGGGATGGACACATGGAAATGTAAGGAAGCGGCGTTAAAATGGCCGTGCTCACTGCCGCGTGACGGATTAAGCTTTGTTTTGGTCCAAAACAGGAGCGAGACGAAGGGCAGAGACTGGAGCCGTGTCTTGTGGAGTTCTCCAAGCTGCCAGAGCAGGAAAGGAACTTCAACCTTCACACAGTCCAGGACATGCTTAGGTGTGCACTCTCCGCAGCATTCTAACTATTTGAGACCTACTCATCATTTGTTCTTTGACCTGCAGGACTCTGCTGGCTGTGGGCTTCCACTTGACTTTAAAGGACCAACACCCAGAGGGGAGCATCCGCCGCATGTCACTCTCCAGCAAGTATGTGGCTTTCAAGTTGAAGGTCCTTGCTGGATCTCTTACATGGCTCCTTCTTCTTGTCAGGTATGAACAAGCCAGTGGCTACAGACCTGCGCCCGTTGATGTCAGCCAGGTTTTCATAAGCCCCATCCATGAGGAGGCGCTGGACCTGCTGGCAGAGAACCAGCACAATGTTTGGGCCAGAGAGCGGATCAAGCAGGGATGGACCTACGGAGCACAACAGGTCTGTACAGGATTGGATGGCAGCCGCTGTTGTCAGACGTAGATAAGGCTTGTCATTTTTTGTGCTTTGAATGCGTTCATTCAGGACGCCAAAGCAAAGCGGAGTCCAAAGCTGGTGCCCTACAGCCTGCTTGATGAAAGCAGCAGCAGAGGGGCTCAGAAGCTGGTCAGGCAGGCCCTTTGCACGCTGCTGGCCTACGGTTACAGTCTGGAGACCCTCCAGCAGGAACATAGTCTGTCACATGCAACAAAATAGCCTGCATTCCATTTAGTGCTGTCAAAACATTACATTTTCTTTATCAGAGTAATCGCACTTTTTGCTGCTAGCGTGCTTCATTTCAATTCACTCGGAAAAGAGCCCAATGTTTTGACTAAAAATGCAATTTTATAGTCAGAATGTCAAACGGGCATTTTGTACTTGAATGCAGGTCATTTCATGTTTATTTAGAAGTGGAAATTGCCACTAAGCACAGCAGTCAGTCTCCTCGTATTCATCCACCTGATCACTGACCATTTGACAACCCGCTCGCCGCTTAAAGGGAAACTGTACTTTTTTTCTTCACAATCAGACATGACAACTTATGCATTTTCTAATGCATTATAAAGATGAAAGAAACGTAAATAAAAGTCTGCTTACAGCAGAGCCAATAAAATCTGATAACCATTCGAGAAGTGCCAACAATACTCCATGTACATTTGGTGACTTGAATATTAACAAGTATTAGTAATATTGTTATTATAAACGCTAACACAGATTATTTATAGCTTCCTGCGTGCCTATGTTGACACCATCCAGTGGTCTGCTGCTTCCAACCTCTCTGTAAGTTTATTGTAGATCATCAACTGGAAAGTAGCTGGCTGCTGATATATTCTGACAAGTTGGGACACTTTGACAGCCATTTGGGACCTGGAACTGGTGAGGATGACACGAAAAGCGCTTGTTTCCCCGCATCTAAATAGGAATACATCAACATCCTAGCAGTCGGCATCCTAATGACAGCAGACACTGTACAGTAAGTGATGTTTTATTATGTCTGTTGGCTCTCATGAAGCTTTCAGTGAGTAATAATCAGTGATGAAGAAAAAAAATTAACGTTGTTATGCGTTTTTTAAAGGGGAACATTATCACAATTTCAAAAGGGTTAAAAACAGTAAAAATCAGTTCCCAGTGGTTTGTTGTATTTTTTGAAGTTTTTTTCCAAATTTTACCGGTCCCGGAATATCCCTAAAAAAAGCTTTAAAGTGCTTGATGTTCGCTATTTGTGATTCGACTGGCCATTTCCCTGTGACGTCACACAGTGCTGCCAATGTAAACAAACAATGGGAATACCACAGCAAAATATAGCGACATTAGCTCGGATTCAAACTCGGATATCAGCGACTTAAGCGATTCAACAGATTACGCATGTATTGAAACAGATGGTTGGAGTATGAAAGTATTGAAGAAGAAACTGAAGCTATTGAGCGAATAGCTATTGACGCTATTCATAGCCATAGCATGGCTGAATAGCTGCGTTAGCATCGACGGTAAAATGTGCGGACCAAACGATCAGGACTTTCGCATCTTGTGACACTGGAGCATCTTAAATCCTTCGCTTGGTTAGTGGTTTTTTTGCATTAAATGTGGGTGGAAGGAAACGTAATATAGTTGCAAATGCATCTACAGGTTATCCATACATCTCTGTTCCATTTCTGCTTTAGCACCGCCGGTAAATAGCATGTTAGCATAGATTAGCGAAGCATGTTAGCATCGATTAGCTGGCAGTCAACATCAACAAAACTCACCTTTGTGATTCCGTTGACTTTATCGTTCCAAATGCATCTGCAGGTTATCCATACATCTCTGTGCCATGTCTGCTTTAGCACCGCCGGTAAATAGCATGTTAGTATTGATTAGCGTAGCATGTTAGCATCGATTACCTGGCAGTCACGCCGCGACCAAATATGTCTGATTATCACATAAATCAACATCAACAAAACTCACCTTTGTGATTTCGTTGATTTTATCGTTGCAAATGCATCTGCAGGTTATCCATACATCTCTGTGCCATGTCTGTCATCGCCGGTCAAATGTGGAGACACTCCAGCACATTCAATGGGGGTCTGGCGGCAGACACTTTGGCATCTTGGGGCCAGTGGTGCAACTTGAATCCCTCCCTGTTAGTGTTGTTACACCCTCCGACAACACACCAATGAGGCATGATGTCTCCAAGGTTCCAAAAAATAGTCGAAAAAACGGAAAATAACAGAGCTGAGACCCGGTGTTTGTAATGTGTTGAAAATGAAAATGGCGGCTGTGTTACCTCGGAGACGTCACGTTCTGACGTCATCACCACATGAGCGATAAACAGAAAGGCATTTAATTCCCCAAAATTCACCCATTTAGAGTTTGGAAATCGGTTAAAAAAATATATGGTCTTTTTTCTGCACCATCAAGGTATATATTGACGCTTACATAGGTCTGCTGATAATGTTCCCCTTTAAAATGAATGCGCTGCGGATGCTAAAAATCATCAAAATATGTAAATATTAAAATGTTATTATAAATGTTACTACATTACGTATATACCTACATCATGTACAGTATATGAAACCATAAAGGAGGTGTTTGAGGGGCTCTATAGGCTGAATTGAATGGCTCCTATAGGCTCCATTGTAAGTGGACTTGATAGATGGATTGATTTTATTTTATTTAAAGGTGCCATATGTAATCATTTCATGTCTAGTCATCAATAAATGGCCCTGATATGTCAAAAGGCATTAATAAATCCTCGTCTTTTCCAATACCTCTATAACTGATAACAGTAGTTCATATGCTCATTTCAAAATAAGATTTACAGCCCCAAAATCTTATTGTTTTCATTTTGACGCCCCGCCCTCCACCGCTTGAGCAATTAGAAAGTCTGTGAGTGCGTCACATCCAGGTTGCCATCTTGGTCTGGCTACTGCCACTGGTAAAGTTACTAAACATGTCAGACTTTAGGCCATCTAAAAGTTACCATTCTCAACTTATTCATGACAAAGCCAGCAACAAAAGCAGGATTTGTATCGGAGATGCTTTTGAAAGATGAAAACCATTGAAGATTTTTGCTCATTTCCTCCTTGATAGGTAAGTCAGGCATTTACCTTTTCTTATGACTTGTAATAAATGGAAATGGGCATTTGGTCTGTCACTATACTGTTCAATACAGTCTATGATCTTGTCTAACAAAGATAGAATGTTCCTGCAACCAATGTTAGCCTTCTAGAAATAAATGCTAGTTAGCATGTATGTCCATGTGTCATCCAACTGACAGGACAACATAGATTTTGGAGAAATAAAAGCTATGTGGATATGTGTAGTGAGAGTGCCTATTTCCTTCTCAATATGCTGATACGCTGAGGAAATGGTTCTGACATGAGCATGACTGTCATGGCAATGTGAAAGGTATGGAGACGGACTAATCACACCATCAAAGAATTCCTCATCACTGTTTGCAAATAGTGGACTACAACTACCAAGTTATATGGCAATCTGAAACATACCTTGGCAAAATGTCTCCTCTTTAGTTTTGGGCGTACATTAGGCTGCTAAGCATCCATCCATCCCGTTTCTAATGCTTGTCCCTTTCAGGGTTGCGGGGGTGCTGGAGCCTATCCCAGCTGCACTCAGGCAGGAGGCGGCGTACACCCTGGACAAGTCGCCACCTCATCGCAGGGCCAACACAGATAGACAGACAACATTCACACACTAGAGACCATTTAGTGTTGCCAATCAACCTATCCCCAGGTGCATGTCTTTGGAGGTGGGAGGGGCCTATCCCCAGGTGCATGTCTTTGGAGGTGGGAGGGGCCTATCCCCAGGTGCATGTCTTTGGAGGTGGGAGGAAGCCGGAGTTCCCGGAGGGAACCCACGCAGTCACGGGGAGAACATGCTAACTCCACAGCGAAAGATCCCGAGCCCGGGATTGAACCCAGGACTACTCAGGACCTTCGTATTGTGAGGCAGATGCACTAAGCATGCTCTACTTATTTTCAGCAGTATAACCATTGCTAGCCTTGGTTGTAGTTGCTTTTAGTCTTTGTTTTCTGATAGTACTGACAATAACCATATGATGTATGGCGCAGTGGAAGAGTGGCCGTGCGCAACCCGAGGGTCACTGGTTCAAATCCCACCTAGTACCAACCTCGTCACGTCCGTTGTGTCCTGAGCAAGACACTTCACCCTTGCTCCTGATGGGTGCTGGTTGGCGCCTTGCATGGCAGCTCCCTCCATCAGTGTGTGAATGTGTGTGTGAATGGGTAAATGTGGAAATAGTGTCAAAGCGCTTTGAGTACCTTGAAGGTAGAAAAGCGCTATACAAGTACAACCCATTTATCATTTATTGTATGCAGGCAAAACCTACTTCTTCCTGAAAATATCCTCATTTCTGTGTCAAATGTGTTTGTTAGAGATTTGTTATTGACAAAATGTTTGTCTATTCAGCTATTATGGTCCCAGGACCTCAAGCCCTAGTAAGATGCAGTGGAAGTTTAAAGTTCCTTGGAGTAGTCCAGTCCATCCAGGCGTACCTGGCAACATCAGTCAGGGGGAGGGGACCACAGGATTTTGACTGTTATTGCATTTCCATTTCTGGACAGATTATTACACATGGCTCCTTTTAATATTTAGAAAGCATGAAAAAAATAGCATCCGTCCTCATGTTTTGTGAAGAAGCATGCGCGGTCGAGATAAATTGCGAGAGTAATCTGCGTCTATACATGGTTCAAGCGATAAGGTTTTGCGAGAGCTGAAATGTACATTTTGACAGCCCTAATGTAATCAGAGCAGAATGCTAAAGCATTTCCCTGTCACTGGATAACTTCTCCTTTTTTTACTGGCCTTGCAGTCATTCTCTCAAACGGATTCTTCTTCTCCGATGAAAAGTGCAGAGTGTTCCGAGCAGATAAATCCTACGCCGTGACTGGAGGGAAGTGCTACTTTGAGTGTGAGCTGGTCACAGCGGGCAAGATGCGAGTGGGCTGGGCACGGCCGGCCTGCACAGCAGATAAAGAGCTGGGCTCGGATGACCAGGCGTTTGTGTTCGATGGCTCTGAGGTGAGAACACGCTTATGGAAGCTGGCAATGTCTCCAATCAGATAAGCAACATGTTTTTTTCAGTACTTTTATTTTATGAAGCATTGGTATTTTGGCTATACATGTGGAAACATTTATTTTTACCTGTATAGCAGACATCATGTCATACCTTCAAAAAAAAAGGACCCCTAAAAAATGTGGTGTAAATATATTATGGAGCCATCTCAAAGGTGAGCAAATTACGGCTCCGGGGTCATTTGTGGCCCTCAGCTCATTTTTTTCTTGAGCTGCAACACATTCTACTGACGAAATAAACACATCAAAGATTAGAACATTACGGGAAAAACTAAGACAAATGCAAATTGCCCAAATGCTCCCAAAAATTGGGACCTGAATACCAACTTTGTCTGGCGCCTTATTGTGTATCACCTTTGATGATTTCTGTGCATGATGAACAAACTTTCTTGCAGGCTATGGTTTGTTTTACAATTTGCTAGAGCCCTCAAGAAGGTTTTAGTTGGTGGAATAATATTAGTAAAGAATAATAATTCAATAGATGAGATATTACATGTAACTGCAACACAAAACTAAGATGTGGATGTTTTCTTCAGATGGATCATTGTCCAACATTGTCTTGCTTTTAGTATCTTTAATGAGTGGCCCCGGCATCTTTTAGTTTGAGCTATGTAATCATACTCTGAGTTAAGAACATGGACGGCTCGAGTTTTTGTCAGCACTGGCTTCCAGATTGAAAACAATTTATCTCTGGATCTGCTGAATAATTAGTTCATATTTTCTAAGTGGATGAATTGCACAGCTTTTTATTTATTATTATTTTTTTTTAATAACTCTTGGCATGTACTGAAAAAAAAAAACCCTCATTATCATGCTATATATTATTAGATGTTAGAAATGCTTTGTCAGCAGCAACACAAAGCTGAAATGTTTGGTCAGATATTGGATTGGTTGTATTAAGGCTGGGCAGCATGTACCAAAACTCATATTGCTGGGTTTTTAGTCCAAATACCGGTCCACAGTATATTAAAAAAACCTGCAAATTGCTTAAAGTTGCCTCAGTGTTTTCGGGCTAGATAACCAGTGTTGAGTGCACTCCGATTATGTGTTGTAAGTAATGTGTTGTTTATTCTTGACAAAGTAACAAGTTAGCTGGTACTTTGTCTAAAGCAATTTTCGTCCATTTTGTTCATTAACGTTAGCTTTATATCCTCACGCTTGTGTGCGGGATTGATGGAGCTTCTACTCGCTCATCGCGCTGAAAGCCGCTGGCTGTTAGGTTTAAAACTTCTTTTCACTGCAGTACCTTAGTCCACACAGGCTATGGGGAGAGGCTCTTTTAAACAGTTGTCGTTAAATATTTGACACCCCGAGCAGCAGAGAGGCGCTATTGTTAGCTTTGTGCTAAGTTGCTAAGAGAAGTAAACAACATAAACAGATGAGATTAGTGATAAAGTTGCAACAAGGAGAGATGCAGGTTCTAAAGTCAATTAGTGTATGTGTAAATAAAGCTGGAGTCGCTCACCAATTGCCAAATGCAGTCGATGACCAAAGCATTGCATCACTCGGGAGTCGAGAAGTCACGCAATGGGCCACACTTTAAAAAACAAAAACAAAAAAAACAGTTTGAATGTGTGTCATAAGAGAAGCCTCTGTAAACACGGAAAGGGCGGGGCTGAGCCAAAAAGGATGCCCTGTGCTTCGCCGCTCAGGAGCAAACGGCCTTAACAAATACCCATCAGAAGATACCGGTGTGGCGGTATTGTCTCGAATGTATACCGGTTTCTGAAATATACTGGTATTAACTGTAGTTGCGGTATTTTGTTGTAGCCTCCTAATTGTTTCTGCACACAAGTTTTAACAATGTTGATGCGAATTTGCTGACACAAGCTAGCATTAGCATATGATTAATCAATGGAAGTTTTCATGCTCATATGTCCGTGATAAGGATGTCACGGTAAACGGTTTAATGATAAACAGCAATGACATTCCCGATGGTGAATGGTTAATTACCGAATAAAACGTCATTTTAGGCAGCACAATAATGATTGTTCTAGAAAGGAAATCATTCTCAATGTGTTGTTTTTTTATACAACTTGGTTAAAAGATGTTTTAGTTGAAGTACTTTTGAGCACATTTGATACTATTGATACCATGACATCCCGAGTCCGGCAGCTCCTGTCTTCCTGCTGCTTGCAGGCTCTCTGGTACCATGGAGGCTGCGAGCCCCTGGGGCGTGTCTGGCAGAAGGGGGACGTGGTGGCTTGCCTGCTGGACCTGACTGAACGCACCATGATGCTCACCCTCAACGGGGAGCTACTGTTTGATAAGCAGGGATCAGAGCTGGCCGCCAAGGACTTTGACATCAGAGATGGTCTTTCAGCAAAACTTGAATTCTTCCATCAGCACGAGTTGAGCATTTGTAATCGGTTGTTTTCCTTCCTGACATCTTAGGCCTGCTGCCTGTGGTCAGTGTGGGCGTGAACGTGGTGGCCAGGCTCAACCTGGGCCGGCGTGAGGGCTCTCTGCAGTACTTCATGGCGTACGGCCGACACCAAGGTTATGAGCCTTTTGGGCTCAATATGGCGAGAGATCCCTCCCTGTGGATGAGTTGGAAACAGCCTCACTTTAAGTCCATCCTGCCAGATGATCCCTACTTGCAGGTCTGTTGATACACACCTCTCTCTCAACAATGGCCGTCCTCTTATCAAGCCCTTTCATTTGATTTAATGTTGATGTAAGGTTTAGATACAAGTCTTCTCAGCACTGCTTTATTGACAGGACTGATCCTCCTATATCCTGTTCCAATCTCACTCAAGGTCAGTCGAGTCCGCGGCTCAGCGGATTCCTTATCCAGCCTGAGGGTCTCGCAGCGGCTGTTGGCACACCACAACGGAGGCGGCGAAATGGGCTTTTACCGTCTCAGCATGTCCATCGAGTGCGTTGCCGTCCTTACCGACCCTGTGGGGGCTGTTCTGCAAGTGGCCACCAGTTCTTTCGCTCCAGGTCGGTGCGCGTGTCACATCATGTCAAAAAGAATGCTTGAATGCAGATTCAACGATCATCATTATTATTCATCTGATTAACCCAACTGCAGTGCGGAAGGACTCCAAATCCCTGATAGAAAACACATTTTCAATCAATCAAAACATATCTATTAAGGGTGTAAATCTTTGGCCACCCAACAATTCCATCCGATTCCTGAGGTGACAATGTGATTCAGAATCCATTCTTGATTCAAACCCATTCTCCCAATGTGTTATTTGGTATAATAATTAATTACAAGGAACCATTTTTCAAAACAGGTTGCAGGTTCGAAAAGCTCCTTCTGGTTGCATGGACACGTCCTAATAATGTCAGAAGAGAAATAAATGTGTGTATATATATATGTATGTATGTATATATATATATATATATATATATATATATATATATATATATATATATATATATATATATACAAACCCTGTTTCCATATGAGTTTGGAAATTGTGTTAGATGTAAATATAAACGGAATACAATGATTTACAAATCCTTTTCAACCCATATTTAGTTGAATGCTCTACAAAGACAACATATTTGATGTTCAAACTCATAAACTATTTTTTTTTTGCAAATAATAATTAACTTAGAATGTCATGGCTACTTTTGGCACATGCCAAAGTAGTTGGGAAAGGGCATGTTCACCACTGTGTTACATCACCTTTTCTTTTAACAATACTCAATACACGTTTGGGAACTGAGGAAACTAATTGTTGAAGCTTTGAAAGTGGAATTCTTTCCCATTCTTGTTTTATGTAGAGCTTCAGTCGTTCAACAGTCCGGGGTCTCCGCTGTCGTATTTTACGCTTCATAATGCGCCACACATTTTCCATGGGAGACAGGTCTGGACTGCAGGCAGGCCAGGAAAGTACCTGCACTCTTTTTTTACAAAGCCACGCTGTTGTAACACTTGTCTTGCTGAAATAAGCAGGGGCGTCCATGATAACGTTGCTTGGATAACAACATATGTTGCTTCAAAACCTGTATGTACCTTTCAGCATTAATGGTGCCTTCACAGATGTGTAAGTTACCCATGCCTTGGGCACTAATGGCTGGCTTTTAAACTTTGCGCCTATAATAATCCGAATGGTTATTTTCTTCTCTGTTCTGGAGGACACCACGCCCACATTTTCCAAATATAATTTGAAGTGTTGTCTCGTCCGACCACAGAACACCTTTCTACTTTGCATCAGTCCATCTAAAATGAGCTCGGGCCCAGCCAAGCCGGTGGCGTTTCAGGATATTGTTGATAAATGGGTTTGGCTTTGCATAGTAGAGTTTTAACTTGCACTTACAGATGTAGCGACCAACTGTAGTTACTGACAGTGGTTTTATGAAGTGTTCCTGAGCCCATGTGGTGATATCCTTTACACACTGATGTCGGTTTTTGATGCAGTACCGCCTGAGGGATCAAAGGTTCGTAATATATTCGCTTACGTGCAGTGATTTCTCCAGATTCTCTGAACCTTTTGATGATTTTACGGACCGTAGATGGTAAAATCCCTAAATTCCTTGCAATAGTTTGTAGAGGAATGTTGTTCTAAAACTGTTTGACAATTTGCTCACAAAGTGGTGACCCTCACCCCATTCTTGTTTGTGAATTACTTAGCATTTCATGTAAGCTGTTTTTATAGCCAATCATGGCACCCACCTGTTCCCAATTAGCCTGCACACCTGTGGGATGTTCCATATAAGTGTTTGATGAGCATTACTCAACTTTATCAGTATTTATTGCCACCTTTCCCAACTTCTTTGTCACGTGTTGCTGGCATCAAATTCTAAAGTTAATGATTATTTGCAAAAAAAAATGTTTATCAGTTTGAACATGAAATATGTTGTCTTTGTAGCATATTCAACTGAATATGGCTTGAAAAGGATTTGCAAATCATTGTATTCTGTTTATATTTACATCTAACACCATTTCCCAACTCATGGAAACGGGGTTTATACATATATGTATATTTATATATATATATATATATATATATATATATATATATATATACATGTATATACTTACATGAAATTATAACCAACGGTTCCTCTAAGTAACCCAGTCAAATTTTCTAGATTAATTTGAGTCAGCAGTATGCAGAACAGTTCTTTTGTTTACCTCATAATTAAGATTTACTTGATGTAAAATTTGTTCATTCAACTTATTTATTTGAGTTGTGATTGCAATTTGATCTTACAGTGCTTGGAACATTTAAGCACATAAACAACTTTCACAGACTAAAGTTGTAAGAGTTTGAGTTGGAAGGAGTTTTCTTTTCACCGAAGCACTTTCTTTTTAAAATAGCAAATTATTAAAAAAAGAGAGTAACAGGCGCACTTTAATGTGGAAAAATATATGTTTAGAAAAACATCTTTTTGTGAACATAAGCACAATGTTAAAGGTGTTTAATGAACATGTTTAGTGCATATTTAGCCCTTTCTTTCTTCACTTTCTTTGCCCATGCAAAAGTAAACACCATCAATTTCCATGAAAAGAAAAGATGTAATAGTGACTCATTGAGATGGATTCACAACAGCTGCTGGTCTTACAAGTCGTGAAAGCTACGCTCCAAACACAGTCTGCCGTAACAGATAACAGATATAAATATGATAGATTGGACAAAGAAAACATCACTTTTAGGATTGCAAAATTCTCCATAGAAACTCAGAAAACCGCAATGAAGGTTAAGAAATCCTCTAGCTGTGGTTCATGTGTCAAGATCACTGATTCACTCATTTATAGTGAATCAAAAAGGGATTCGGCCTCAAACGGATGATTCGATCATCATTGGGAAGCCAGCCAAGGCCGATCCCACTTTCCATACACTTCCGGGACCAAGCCCAGCATTTATTCAATGACTGTCCAGTTTGCTGCAGTGGAACACTCAATGCAGGTCTATGGTCAACACTGTTCAATAGCGAGAAGAAGGTCTCGTCAGCGCTTATGAAAATAGCTGATTCTGAACAACAGTTGAACGCATTCTAGCGCATATTTGGTCAGAGAAATGTAAACACAGAAGTACATATTTCACCATGGATTTTTTTCCAATTTTTGGGAAGCTCAGCGCAATCACCACTCATCCTCAACAACCCTGTTAGTATCCTGATTAAAAGAAGAAAACAGTTACAACTTGATGTTGACCTCAGAGGAGGAGGATTACAGCGTGTCGGAATACTTTGCAAATATCCGCATTTGATCATCCTCTATTCAGATTCCCCCCCCCACCCACACCATCACCTTGAAGAGGTTTACAACTCCCAGAGGTAGGGTTCTGCCTCAATTAATTCCTGTTGTTCTTTTAGGAAGGAAAGAGCTGGAGGACTCTGACTCTGACTTTGAAGTGCTGATGAAGTCGGCCCACAGCTTTGTTAGTTCCAGAGACCAGCTGGACTACAAGGATCACAGCCAAGACAAAACCTCAAGACTGAAGCAACGGTAGGCTACTGAGAGGCCACTGAAACCTGAATTTAGGATTCAGAATGATTAGAGAAGGGGAATTGTACTTTTTAAAAAATTTTTTCCTGTCGTTCAAAATCATTATGAAACAACACACAAGTCTTTTTATTTTATTTTATTTTTTACTTTGCTTAGAGGATGCGGCTAATGAGAGTCACCATTGTAGCTTTCAAAGTCTCCAAAACAACTTCATCAATGTACAATATACACACTGCAAGTATATATATCATGTAGTAACAGACACCTTCATAACAATATGTAATATGTAAAATATACACACTGCAAGTATATATATCATGTAGTAACAGACACCTTCATAACAATATGTAATATGTACAATATACACACTGCAAGTATATATATCATGTAGTAACAGACACCTTCATAACAATATGTAATATGTACAATATACACACTGCAAGTATATATATCATGTAGTAACAGACACCTTCATAACAATATGTACAATATACACACTGCAAGTATATATATCATGTAATAACAGACACCTTCATAACAATATGTAATATGTACAATATACACACTGCAAGTATATATATCATGTAGTAACAGACACCTTCATAACAATATGTAATATGTACAATATACACACTGCAAGTATATATATCATGTAGTAACAGACACCTTCATAACAATATGTAATATGTACAATATACACACTGCAAGTATATATATCATGTAGTAACAGACACCTTCATAACAATATGTAATATGTACAATATACACACTGCAAGTATATATATCATGTAGTAACAGACACCTTCATAACAATATGTAATATGTACAATATACACACTGCAAGTATATATATCATGTAGTAACAGACACCTTCATAACTACATGTAATATGTACAATATACACACTGCAAGTATATATATCATGTAGGAACAGACACCTTCATAACAATATGTAATATGTACAATATACACACTGCAAGTATATATATCATGTAGTAACAGACACCTTCATAACAATATGTAATATGTACAATATACACACTGCAAGTATATATATCATGTAATAACAGACACCTTCATAACAATATGTAATATGTACAATATACACACTGCAAGTATATATATCATGTAGTAACAGACACCTTCATAACAATATGTAATATGTACAATATACACACTGCAAGTATATATATCATGTAGTAACAGACACCTTCATAACAATATGTAATATGTACAATATACACACTGCAAGTATATATATCATGTAGTAACAGACACCTTCATAACTACATGTAATATGTACAATATACACACTGCAGGTATATATATCATGTAGTAACAGACACCTTCATAACAATATGTAATATGTACAATATACACACTGCAAGTATATATATCATGTAGTAACAGACACCTTCATAACTACATGTAATATGTACAATATACACACTGCAGGTATATATATCATGTAGTAACAGACACCTTCATAACAATATGTAATATGTACAATATACACACTGCAAGTATATATATCATGTAGGAACAGACACCTTCATAACTACATGTAATATGTACATTATACATAGTAAGCACAAAGGAGGGGTGGGACGTTGGAGAAGAGTGAGGTGGGCGTGACTTGCAGGTTTAAATGTGGAACTTGGAGTTAAGCTATGCAGACATAAATGGACTGCTTACCCCAAAGTCAACTTGAAAAAGCTTCCCCGGCCAGCTGGACCAAACAGACAAGTAAGTGTACATGGAGTGAGTCCCTTTTAATATAGATCATGATACACATCATGTGTGTTATCACAACTACACTACATACACTCTGGCTAGCTCTGTACAAACATACACTGTATAACGGATCAACCACAGAAACCTCTACTATATACTGTATATATATATATATATATATATATAATATACGTATAATATATATATTTTTTTGGGATACACTGGAGGGAGTACTGGAAAGTGCCCCCCCGGGTGATTCCCTTGTCCTACTGGGGAACTTCAACGTTCATGTTGGCAACGACAGTGAAACCTGGAGAGGCGTGATTGGGAAGAATGGCCGCCCGGATCTGTACCCGAGTGGTGTTTTGTTATTGGACTTTTGTGTTCGTCACGGATTGTCCATAACAAACACCATGTTCAAACATAAGGGTGTCCATATGTGCACTTGGCACCAGGACACCCTCGGCCACAGTTTCATGATCCACCTTCTAGTTGTGTCATCGGATTTGCGGCCTCATGTTTTGGACACTCGGGTGAAGAGAGGGGCGGAGCTTTCTACCGATCATCACCTGGTGGTGAGTTGGCTGCGATGGTGGGGGAGGATGCCGGACAGACCTGGCAAGCCCAAACGCATTGTGAGGGTCTGCTGGGAACGTCTGGCAGAGTCTCCTGTCAGAGAGAGTTTCAATTCCCACCTCCGGAAGAACTTTGAACATGTCACGAGGGAGGTGCTGGACATTGAGTCCAAGTGGACCATGTTCCGCACCTCTATTGTCGAGGTGGCGGATTGGAGCTGTGGCCGCAAGGTAGTTGGTGCCGGTCTTGGCAGTAGCCCTGGAACCCCTTGGTGGACACCAATGGTGAGGGATGCCGTCAAGCTGAAGAAGGAGTTCTATCGGGTTCTTTTGGCTCATAGGACTCCGGAGGCATTGGATGGGTACCGACAGGCCAAGCGGTGTGCAGCTTCAGCAATCGCTGAAGCAAAAACTCACACATTGGAGGAGTTTTGGGAAGCCATGGAAAACGACTTCCGGACGGCTTCGACGCGATTCTGGACCAGCATCCGCCGCCTCAGGAAGGGGAAGCAGCGCACTGTCAACACTGTGTATGGTGCGGATGGTGTTCTGCTGACCTCGACTGCGGATGTTGTGGATCGGTGGAAGGAATACTTCCAATACCTCCTCAATCCTACCACCCCATCTTCGTATGAGGAAGCAGTGCCTGGGGAATCTGTGGTGGGCTCTCCTATTTCGGGGGCTGAGGTTGCAGAGGTAGTTAAAAAAGCTCCTCGTTGGCAAGGCCCCGTGGGCGGATGAGATCCGCCCGGAGTTCCTTAAGGCTCTGGATGCTGTGGGGCTGTCTTGGTTGACAAGACTCTGCAGCATCGCGTGGACATCGGGGGTGGTACCTCTGGATTGGCAGACCGGGGTGGTGGTTCCTCTCTTTAAGAAGGGTGACCGGAGGGTGTGTTCCAACTATCGTGGGATCACACTCCTCAGCATTCCCGGTAAGGTCTATTCAGGTGTGGAGAGGAGGCTTCGCCGGATAGTCGAACCTCGGATTCAGGAGGAACAGTGTGGTTTTCATCCTGGTCGTGGAACTGTGGACCAGCTCTATACTCTCGGCAGGGTTCTTGAGGGTGCATGGGAGTTTGCCCAACCAGTCTACATGTGCTTTGTGGACTTGGAGAAGGCATTGGACCGTGTCCCTCGGGAAGTCCTGTGGGGAGTGCTCAGAGAGTATGGGGTATGGGACTGTCTGATTGTGGCGGTCCGCTGCCTGTATGATCAGTGTCAGAGTTTGGTCCGCATTGCCTGCAGTAAGTCGGACATACATATCTATGTGTGTGTGTGTATATATATATATATATATATATATATATATATATATATATATATATATATATATATATATATATATATATATATATATATATATATATATATATATATGCATATGTGTATAAACCCTGTTTCCATATCAATCAATCAATGTTTACTTATATAGCCCTAAATCACTAGTGTCTCAAAGGGCTGCACAGACCACTACCACATCCTCGGTAGGCCCACATAAGGGCAAGGAAAACTCACACCCAGTGGGACATCGGTGACAATGATGACTATGAGAACCTTAGAGAGGAGGAAAGCAATGGATGTCGAGCGGGTCTAACATGATACTGTGAAAGTTGAGTTGGGAAATTGTGTTAGATGTAAATATAAACGGAATACAATGATTTGCAAATCCTTTTCAAGCCATATTCAGTTGAATATGCTACAAAGACAACATATTTCATGTTCAAACTGATAAACATTTTTTATTTTTTTTTTGCAAATAATCATTAACTTTAGAATTTGATGCCAGCAATACGTGACAAAGAAGTTGGGAAAGGTGGCAATAAATACCAATAAAGTTGAGGAATGCTCATCAAATACTTATATGGAACATCCCACAGGTGTGCAGGCTAATTGGGAACAGGTGGGTGCCATGATTGGCTATAAAAGCAGCTTCCATGAAATGCTAAGTAATTCACAAACAAGGATGGGGTGAGGGTCACCACTTTGTAAACAAATTGTCGAACATTTTTAGAACAACATTTCTCAACGAATTTAGGGTTTTTACCATCTACGGTCTGTAAAATCATCAAAAAGTTCAGAGAATCTGGAGAAATCACTGCACGTAATTGGTGATATAATGGACTTTTGAACCCTCAGGCGGTACTGCATCAAAAACCGACATCAGTGTGTAAAGGATATCACCACATGGGCTCAGGAACACTTCATAAAACCACTGTCAGTAACTACAGTTGGTCGCTACATCTGTAAGTGCAAGTTAAAACTCTGCTATGCAAAGCAAAAGCCATTTATCAACAACACCCAGGAATGCCGCCGGCTCCGCAAGGCCCAAGCTCACCGAAGATGGACTGATGCAAAATAGAAAGGTGTTCTGTGGTCTGAGGAGTGCACATTTCAAATTATATTTGGAAAGAGAGGACGTGGTGTCCTCCAGAACAAAGAGGAAAATAACCATTCGAATTGTTTTAGGCGCAAAGTTGAAAAGCCAGCATGTGTGATGGTATGGGGGTGTATTAGTGAACAAGGCATGGGTAACTTACACATGTGTGAAGGCACCACTAATGCTGAATGGTCCATACAGGTTTTGGAGGAACATATGTTGTCAACCAAGCAACGTTATCATGGATGCCCCTGCTTATTTCAGCAAGACAAGTGTTACAACAGCGTGGCTTTGTAAAAAAAAAAGAGTGCGGGTACTTTCCTGGTCCGCCTGCAGTCCAGACCTGTCTCCCATGGAAAATGTGTGGCGCATTATATTACTTAAAATACGACAGCGGAGACCCCGGACTGTTGAAGGACTGAAGCTCTACATAAAACAAGAATGGGAAACAATTCCACTTTCAAAGCTTCAACAATTAGTTTCCTCAGTTCCCAAACATTTATTGAGTGATGTTAAAAGAAAAGGTGATGTAACACAGTGGTGAACATGCCCTTTCCTAACTACTTTGGCACCTGTTGCAGCCATGAAATTCCAAGTTCAATCAATCAATCAATCAATGTTTACTTATATAGCCCTAAATCACTAGTGTCTCAAAGGGCTGCACAAACCCCTACAACATCCTCGGTAGGCCCACATGAGGGCAAGGAAAACTCACACCCAGTGGGACGTCGGTGACATTGATGACCCAGTTAATGATTATTTGCAAAAAAAAAAATAGTTGATGAGTTTGAACATCAAATATGTTGTCTTTGTAGCATATTCAACTAAATATGGGTTGAAAAGGATTTGCAAATCATTGTATTCTGTTTATATTTACATCTAACACAATTTCCCAACTCATATGGAAACGGGGTTTGTATATACACACACACACACACACACACTCCGTGGTATTAAGCACTGTATAACGCATAAAGCACAGAAAACCTCAACTACATGTGTATCTGTCTTTCTTTGTGTGTTGTCAAGTTGTGCAACTAATAGCTCTACAGTGTGCTGAGGACATAGATAGATGTATTGATAGATAGATGTATTGATAGATTGTACTTGATTGATTCCTTCAGGAGACTTCCCTCAGTAAAATTCAAATCCCAGCAGCAGTGTACAGAATTTAGATTGAATTTAAAAACTAAAAAATAAATAATATGGGTATAAATGGAAATCCAATAGAAAATATAACTAAAAATAAAAATGAAAAGCAACAATAAGAATGCAAATATAACAGTAGAAATAAGAATATAACAAGAAAAACTAGGCAGAAGATCAAATCTAATCTAATGATGTATTACTTCTGGCGGGCATGATGTGTGTCCTACTCTGTTCAGCGGTACTTGAACGCACCGTCAAACACCTTGTCTCTTTTCCTCTGAGGAAAGATTGGTGATCATAGTTCCGTGGCGAGAGAGAACAGTGAATAACTTGCTTGCTTCCACCCTAATGTGTCCTACGTCTAGATTGGGGTATGTTGTTTCCAACTGGGAAAGATGTACGTCTCTTGTTTTCATGTTAGCATTTAAGCTAGCAAACTGGCAGCAGTAAGTCCTCCGTGAGTTTAACACAGTGCAGTTTTCAATCTGGGTTTTTAGGTCATTTGAATTAAAAAGTGTAACATTAACCGTGGGGAGCGTCATCATGATTAGCGTTTATGGTTTCATTCTTGTGCACAAAGACAGTCGTCGTGGTCGGCTCCTGCATGCCACTGGGATTGGATAAATTCCCAACTTGTCCTACCACAAAATGAAAAATGATTGGATTTTGTCTTTGTCAACATTTTCCTCTCGTTTTGGTTTGTTGAATAAATTCATTTGTTAAATGTTTTCGTCAACGTGCATTTGTTATTGTCCTGTTCTGGCCAGGAGAAAATAATGCTAACAAAGTTGGAAATATTTAGTCTACAAAATGAACAGTGTGCATGTCCATTAAAATAACTCCACTTTGAAGTTAGTGTGTGTGCTTCAAAGGTTCATGTTGAAGAGAAACAAAGCAGACCTGGTCAGCAGCAACTCCTCTCCTCGGCTTCTGGAAGATGTCCTTGTTGACAAAGACAACGCTGATCACCTTGATCAGGTGTGAAGAGGAAGACCCTGTCATCTTCTCTAGGTCTCTAGGACCCCAGCATCATGAGTCCTTCCTGTCCCTTTCAGTACTACTACTCTGTGAGGGTTCTTCCAGGCCAGGATCCTTTCAACGTGTGGGTGGGCTGGGTCACCCCGGATTTTCATCACAATGACCTGACCTTTGACCCCGACAATAGCCCCACGGTGACCGTCACCCTCGGAGACGACGGCGGCAAAGTCCAGGAGAGGTGAGCGCTGGTATGGCTTGTCTCATCCTGCACACTTGGACATAAAGTGTCAATCTTCTCCACTCCCACAGTGTCAAGAGGAGTGACTGTTACATGGTTTGTGCCGGGGAGGCCACGGGTTTGTCCCGCAGTCGGAGGAGTGCCGGGCTGGAAATCGGTTGTTTGATCCACACGGCCACTGGGATGCTGACCTTTACCTCCAGCGGAGTGGAGATGGCCACCTTCTACCAAGTAGGATTTCCTTTCATCGTCTTATTCTCATCGCTGATTCTAGCATAGTTTGTAGGCGTGCAACTAGGACTGTCAATCTTTGTGCACCACCACACTGGGGGATGAACTACTTCCCTCCATTAAACACCTCTGATAGATTTCAATGTTACTTCAAAGAAAACTGCTTTTTTAAAATCTAATTAAAGCCAAACATTGAATAAAGTCAAATCCAAATAAGTCAACAACAGAAGTTTCCAACACTTCTCTTTTCTAAGGTAAAAGGTCGTCCATATCAGTGTCAGTTGAATTGTGAGGGATAGCCATGCCTACCAGTGGCAATGTAGTCAGGCGTACCATCCATCCATTTCTACCGCTTATTACCTTTGGGATCGCGGGGGGCGCTGGTGCCTATCTCAGCTGCATTCTGGCGGAAGGCGGGGTAGGCACCGGACAAGTCGCCACCTCATCGCAGTTGTCAGGCGTACCAAGGAGAGAAACCCTCTTTGTTTGTTCAAGTCTCCCGTTAGGAAACATTTGGTGAAATACAGTACATACATGGAAACACTTGGTGAAATACAGTACATGCATGGAAACACTTGGTGAAATACAGTACTTACATGGAAACACTTGGTGAAATACAGTACATGCATGGAAACACTTGGTGAAATACAGTACATGCATGGAAACACTTGGTGAAATACAGTACATGCATGGAAACACTTGGTGAAATACAGTACATACATGGAAACACTTGGTGAAATACAGTATATACATGGAAACACTTGGTGAAATACAGTACTTACATGGAAACACTTGGTGAAATACAGTACTTACATGGAAACACTTGGTGAAATACAGTACATACATGGAAACACTTGGTGAAATACAGTACATGCATGGAAACACTTGGTGAAATACAGTACATACATGGAAACACTTGGTGAAATACAGTACATACATGGAAACACTTGGTGAAATACAGTACTTACATGGAAACACTTGGTGAAATACAGTATATACATGGAAACACTTGGTGAAATACAGTACATACATGGAAACACTTGGTGAAATACAGTACATACATGGAAACACTTGGTGAAATACAGTACATACATGGAAACACTTGGTGAAATACAGTACATACATGGAAACACTTGGTGAAATACAGTACATGCATGGAAACACTTGGTGAAATACAGTACATGCATGGAAACACTTGGTGAAATACAGTACTTACATGGAAACACTTGGTGAAATACAGTACATACATGGAAACACTTGGTGAAATACAGTACATGCATGGAAACACTTGGTGAAATACAGTACTTACATGGAAACACTTGGTGAAATACAGTACATACATGGAAACACTTGGTGAAATACAGTACATACATGGAAACACTTGGTGAAATACAGTACATGCATGGAAACACTTGGTGAAATACAGTACTTACATGGAAACACTTGGTGAAATACAGTACATACATGGAAACACTTGGTGAAATACAGTATATACATGGAAACACTTGGTGAAATACAGTACATACATGGAAACACTTGGTGAAATACAGTACTTACATGGAAACACTTGGTGAAATACAGTACATGCATGGAAAAAATCAACCTGATAAGATGTGTCGTTTTAGAGTATTATTTGTCAGATAATCACCTGCCAGCTGTCTCCAAATGTTTGCATTTTGAGTACGACGAGTGTGTGTAAAGTGTTGTCATTTGTGAACGAATCAGGTGGAGGCCGGCACCAAGCTGTTTCCCGCCACTTTCATCCAGCCCACCACCAGCAGCATGTTCCAGTTTCAGCTGGGAAGCACGAAGGTAAAAAGCAAAGACAATGCACACCTCCATTACCAGCAGTCAGCATTCCCAAAGACAAGTTGTGTTAGCTCCTGGCCTGAGGCTAATAGCTGTTCATTCAATTCTGCAACTCGGTCAACCTTGAAGAAAAAAGGCCACTCTAGTTGTAAATTTGCGGGATATTTTGGACTGGAGCAGAATGAGAAACGGCGTCTCCTATCACAAGGTCATCATCAGTTGTCATGGTGAACATGCACTGACTTTTGGGAAGGTTTCTCTCCTCATGCCAGGGGATAAGACTTGATAAGGGTGTAATAAATACACCTCTGAATGGAGAGAAGGTGAGCTGTAAAACCCCCTAAGGTTTGAAAAGCAGCATAAAGATTGTGATGGGTATCTTCTTAATGTCATTTTTACAGCCTGTCCTTTTCTTTTGCTTATTTTCATCACACTTTTTCCCGTCCACACAGAATGCGATGCCGCTGTCAGCCGGTTTGCTTGGCAGCCTGCGGACCACGGCCACACCTCAGGTCCCGCCGAGGCTTCAGGTCCAGCGTCTGAGCCGCTCCACGTGGATCCGAGTGCCTGACAGAAGCTTGAACGTGACGCTGGATCGTCCAGACGAGCGCCACGGCTGGAGAGTCCAATGCCTTGAGCCTCTTCAAGTCATGACCCTCCAAATCCCTGACGAAAGCAGGTCTGAATCGATTGATTTGAATGACTTATGTATTTATTTGACAGGGACAGTGCAAGCAATCGTTGTTACCCACAGTTAACCCTTGTCAACGTACATGAGACTTCTAGCCACAGGCTCTTTTGCAATGCTTGTCCCTGGTTAGACTTTTAAAGACAAGTGTTAAATACATACAAAATAATAAAGACAAGTACAAAGTAAAAATATCAGTCCCCATTTGTCCATCACTACACCCAGTTCTAGTGCTCACACTTCTAATTTTCCTTAAGCAGCTTTTTCAGTTTTGTGGAGAAAAGTTTAATGTCCCACTGGGACTTTGACTACCATGAATTGATGAAAGTGGACCCCGACTTAAACATGTTAGAAAACTTATTGGGGTGTTACCATTTAGTGGTCAATTGTACGGAATATGTGCAATCTACTAATAAAAGTTTCAATCAATCAATCAATCCTGTGGCAAAGACTTCCACAGATGTGAGAACCCAGACTGACCCAGAGTGGTCCAGCACCATGTCACTCTACAGCTCCCACTGTGACTTTAACTCCAGTGGCAGACTTCCACAGATGTGAGAACCCAGACTGACCCAGAGTGGTCCAGCACCGTGTCACTCTACAGCTCCCACTGTGACTTTAACTCCAGTGGCAGACTTCCACAGATGTGAGAACCCAGACTGACCCAGAGTGGTCCAGCACCATGTCACTCTACAGCTCCCACTGTGACTTTAACTCCAGTGGCAGACTTCCACAGATGTGAGAACCCAGAGTGGTCCAGCACCATGTCACTCTACAGCTCCCACTGTGACTTTAACTCCAGTGGCAGACTTCCACAGATGTGAGAACCCAGAGTGGTCCAGACTGACCCAGAGTGGTCCAGCACCATGTCACTCTACAGCTCCCACTGTGACTTTAACTCCAGTGGCAGACTTCCACAGATGTGAGAACCCAGAGTGGTCCAGACTGACCCAGAGTGGTCCAGCACCATGTCACTCTACAGCTCCCACTGTGACTTTAACTCCAGTGGCAGACTTCGACAGATGTGAGAACCCAGACTGACCCTGAGTGGTCCTGCACCGTGTCACTCTACAGCTCCCACTGTGACTTTAACTCCAGTGGCAGACTTCCACAGATGTGAGAACCCAGAGTGGTCCAGACTGACCCAGAGTGGTCCAGCACCCTGTCACTCTACAGCTCCCACTGTGACTTTAACTCCAGTGGCAGACTTCCACAGATGTGAGGCCATCAAATTTTGGCTTTGGGTCCAAAATAACATCCAAATATTTAAATTCCTTTACCTGATCTATTTTATTTAGATTATTGTTGACCTGAATTTCTCCAGAGAGAAACACATTGAGACTGTTTTGTTATCATTTAGGGTTAAGCAGTTATTTGGAAGCCTTGTTGATACTTCAGCAGGTGTCTAATATCTGTGAGGTGTCGGCTCCACCTGAATGATTGCATCTTCAGCATACATTTGGCAGGTGGTATTTGTGCAAATATTGATGTATAAACTGAAGAGCAGCGGGTCCAAAATAGATCCTTGTGGCACAGCCAAATCACAATATATTACGTCTGATTGGACAGCATTTATTTGAACACTTCAAAATATAATTTAAACCAATTAATGGTTTGTTTTGAAGCATTAAATTGTTTGAATTTTGTCCAGTTGATTTACAGTGTTTTTTTATATGGAAATATAGTGCTCCAACATATGTTGATATATTATTATATTTACATATCAACTTGTTTCTGGCGTCCTGTAGGTGTGTGGACATCTTGGAGCTGTCGGAACTTGAGGACCTCTTGACCTTTCAGTGCCACACCCTCCTCCTGTACTGCGCTGTGTGCGCCCACGGCAACACCCGAGTTTGCCACGCCATCTGCAGCCATGTGGACCAGTCCCAGGTCCTCCACGCCCTCCAGGATGCTCGTCTAGCTGGCCCGCTGCGCTCTGCCTTTTACCAGCTTCTTGTCCAGGTGTGCTTGTGTTTCTCCTCCTGCTTCTAAAGGTGCTCATCTTGACCTTTGTGTCGTAGGTTTACCTCAGCAGCCACGCCAGCGCATGTCTCATGATGAGCCATGAATACATCGTCCCCATGACGGAGCAAACCAGAGACATCACCCTTTGCTCCAGTCTGCCTTTTGGCCTTCCGAGCACGTCTCTCAAACCACAGATGCGCTTCTCCAGGCCTTGTTTTGTCTGGAGCGATAGGTTGCAACGGGACAGAGCCCTTAGTCACAGTCCAGAACTTCCTGTGGATATAGTGAAGAGCCTCACAGTGGAGATGCTGAGTGCAGCCGTCTGGGCCGTGCATGCTGGTGTCAGAGACCCTGTAGGGGGCAGTGTAGAGCATCTGCTGGTTCCTCTCATCAAACTCTTCTACACCCTTCTGGTAATGGGGGTGCTGACCCAGGAGGACCTGGCCAGGGTTCTCCAACTGATAGAACCTGGAGTCTTTTCAAATGGAAAAGACGTAAAGGATCCCAAACCAGGTCTGCTGCAGATGAAACTTCCTGAAACGGTCAAACTTGAGGTGAACACACAGCGTTTGGTGACAATCCATCCAAACAAAGCTGATCTATTTGTCTTTCCTTGCAGCTCTGCAACGTGCTGACCTACCTGTGCGATGTCCAGGTGCGCCACAGGGTGGAAGCAGTGGTCGGCTTCTCGGAAAATGTGGTGGCTCAGCTGCAGGAGAACCAGCGCTTCCGCTACAGACAAGTCATGCAGGCTCTCAACATGTCGGCGGCCCTCACTGCACGCAAGACCAAGGAGTTCCGCTCGCCTCCGCAAGAGCAGGTTGGATGTCTCCAACACATTGGAGTCCATAAGACATGACTTATGTACACAGGGGCTTGTACCAAAGATCATTGCTATGCACGTACAACACTTCAAACCTTCAGCATAGCAATCCATCCAACCCTCCCTTTTTTTAACGCGTGTCCCTCTCGAGGTCACAAGGGGCAGAGGGGTGCTGGAGCCTATCCCAAGAAGGCGGGGTGCACCCTGCCCCCTTTGTCACCTCGTGGCAGAGTCTACGAAAATAGAGAATACACACAATAGAGAACATCTAGAGTTGCCAATCAGCCTGTCCCCAGGTGGGGAAGATGGAGTCCATGCAGCCACAGGGAGAGTAGTGTCCGCCAATCCAACCCTGGACCTTCTCGCTTCAGCATATCAGTGTGCGGAATTGAATTATGGAATAGATTTAGCAAAAAGGTCAAACAATGTACTGATATGACCTCGTTTGACAGAGTATTTACAAAGTACCAGGAAGAAAAAGTCTGACAAACGTCTTGAGCCTTATTGGAATTGTGATAATATTATTTGTCTCATTATGCCAATCAAACTGACCTAATGTGATAATATTATTTGTCTCATTATGCCAATCAAACTGACCTAATGTGATAATATTATTTGTCTCATTATGCCAATCAAACTTACTTAATGTGATAATATTATTTGTCTCATTATGCCAATCAAACTGACCTAATGTGATAATATTATTTGTCTCATTATGCCAATCAAACTGACCTAATGTGATAATATTATTTGTCTCATTATGCCAATCAAACTGACCTAATGTGATAATATTATTTGTCTCATTATGCCAATCAAACTGACCTAATGTGATAATATTATTTGTCTCATTATGCCAATCAAACTGACCTAATGTGATAATATTATTTGTCTCATTATGCCAATCAAACTGACCTAATGTGATAATATTATTTGTCTCATTATGCCAATCAAACTGACCTAATGTGATAATATTATTTGTCTCATTATGCCAATCAAACTGACCTAATGTGACATTATTTGTCTCATTATGCCAATCAAACTGACCTAATGTGATAATATTATTTGTCTCATTATGCCAATCAAACTGACCTAATGTGATAATATTATTTGTCTCATTATGCCAATCAAACTGACTTAATGTGATAATATTATTTGTCTCATTATGCCAATCAAACTGACCTAATGTGATAATATTATTTGTCTCATTATGCCAACCAAACTGACCTAATGTGATAATATTATTTGTCTCATTATGCCAACCAAACTGACCTAATGTGATAATATTATTTGTCTCATTATGCCAATCAAACTGACCTAATGTGATAATATTATTTGTCTCATTATGCCAATCAAACTGACCTAATGTGATAATATTATTTGTCTCATTATGCCAATCAAACTGACCTAATGTGATAATATTATTTGTCTCATTATGCCAATCAAACTGACCTAATTTGATATTATTTGTCTCATTATGCCAATCAAACTGACCTAATGTGATAATATTATTTGTCTCATTATGCCAATCAAACTGACCTAATGTGATAATATTATTTGTCTCATTATGGCAATCAAACTGACCTAATGTGATAATATTATTTGTCTCATTATGCCAATCAAACTGACTTAATGTGATAATATTATTTGTCTCATTATGCCAATCAAACTGACCTAATGTGATAATATTATTTGTCTCATTATGCCAATCAAACTGACTTAATGTGATAATATTATTTGTCTCATTATGCCAATCAAACTGACTTAATGTGATAATATTATTTGTCTCATTATGCCAATCAAACTGACCTAATGTGATAATATTATTTGTCTCATTATGCCAATCAAACTGACCTAATGTGATAATATTATTTGTCTCATTATGCCAATCAAACTGACCTAATGTGACATTATTTGTCTCATTATGCCAATCAAACTGACTTAATGTGATAATATTATTTGTCTCATTATGCCAATCAAACTGACTTAATGTGATAATATTATTTGTCTCATTATGCCAATCAAACTGACCTAATGTGATAATATTATTTGTCTCATTATGCCAACCAAACTGACCTAATGTGATAATATTATTTGTCTCATTATGCCAACCAAACTGACCTAATGTGATAATATTATTTGTCTCATTATGCCAATCAAACTGACTTAATGTGATAATATTATTTGTCTCATTATGCCAATCAAACTGACCTAATGTGATAATATTATTTGTCTCATTATGCCAATCAAACTGACTTAATGTGATAATATTATTTGTCTCATTATGCCAATCAAACTGACCTAATGTGATAATATTATTTGTCTCATTATGCCAATCAAACTGACCTAATGTGACATTATTTGTCTCATTATGCCAATCAAACTGACCTAATGTGATAATATTATTTGTCTCATTATGCCAATCAAACTGACCTAATGTGATAATATTATTTGTCTCATTATGCCAATCAAACTGACCTAATGTGATAATATTATTTGTCTCATTATGCCAATCAAACTGACCTAATGTGATAATATTATTTGTCTCATTATGCCAATCAAACTGACCTAATTTGATAATATTATTTGTCTCATTATGCCAATCAAACTGACCTAATGTGATAATATTATTTGTCTCATTATGCCAATCAAACTGACCTAATGTGATAATATTATTTGTCTCATTATGCCAATCAAACTGACCTAATGTGATAATATTATTTGTCTCATTATGCCAATCAAACTGACCTAATGTGATAATATTATTTGTCTCATTATGGCAATCAAACTGACCTAATGTGATAATATTATTTGTCTCATTATGCCAATCAAACTGACTTAATGTGATAATATTATTTGTCTCATTATGCCAATCAAACTGACCTAATGTGATAATATTATTTGTCTCATTATGCCAATCAAACTGACTTAATGTGATAATATTATTTGTCTCATTATGCCAATCAAACTGACCTAATGTGATAATATTATTTGTCTCATTATGCCAATCAAACTGACCTAATGTGACATTATTTGTCTCATTATGCCAATCAAACTGACCTAATGTGATAATATTATTTGTCTCATTATGCCAATCAAACTGACTTAATGTGATAATATTATTTGTCTCGTTATGCCAATCAAACTGACCTAATGTGATAATATTATTTGTCTCGTTATGCCAACCAAACTGACCTAATGTGATAATATTATTTGTCTCATTATGCCAATCAAACTGACCTAATGTGATAATATTATTTGTCTCATTATGCCAATCAAACTTACTTAATGTGATAATATTATTTGTCTCATTATGCCAATCAAACTGACCTAATGTGACATTATTTGTCTCATTATGCCAATCAAACTGACCTAATGTGATAATATTATTTGTCTCATTATGCCAATCAAACTGACCTAATGTGATAATATTATTTGTCTCATTATGCCAATCAAACTGACTTAATGTGATAATATTATTTGTCTCGTTATGCCAATCAAACTGACCTAATGTGATAATATTATTTGTCTCATTATGCCAATCAAACTGACCTAATGTGATCATATTATTTGTCTCATTATGCCAATCAAACTTACTTAATGTGATAATATTATTTGTCTCATTATGCCAATCAAACTGACCTAATGTGATAATATTATTTGTCTCATTATGCCAATCAAACTGACCTAATGTGACATTATTTGTCTCATTATGCCAATCAAACTGACCTAATGTGATAATATTATTTGTCTCATTATGCCAACCAAACTGACCTAATGTGATAATATTATTTGTCTCATTATGCCAATCAAACTGACCTAATGTGATCATATTATTTGTCTCATTATGCCAATCAAACTGACCTAATGTGATAATATTATTTGTCTCATTATGCCAATCAAACTGACCTAATGTGACATTATTTGTCTCATTATGCCAATCAAACTGACCTAATGTGATAATATTATTTGTCTCATTATGCCAATCAAACTGACTTAATGTGATAATATTATTTGTCTCGTTATGCCAATCAAACTGACCTAATGTGATAATATTATTTGTCTCGTTATGCCAACCAAACTGACCTAATGTGATAATATTATTTGTCTCATTATGCCAATCAAACTGACCTAATGTGATAATATTATTTGTCTCATTATGCCAATCAAACTTACTTAATGTGATAATATTATTTGTCTCATTATGCCAATCAAACTGACCTAATGTGACATTATTTGTCTCATTATGCCAATCAAACTGACCTAATGTGATAATATTATTTGTCTCATTATGCCAATCAAACTGACCTAATGTGATAATATTATTTGTCTCATTATGCCAATCAAACTGACTTAATGTGATAATATTATTTGTCTCGTTATGCCAATCAAACTGACCTAATGTGATAATATTATTTGTCTCATTATGCCAATCAAACTGACCTAATGTGATCATATTATTTGTCTCATTATGCCAATCAAACTTACTTAATGTGATAATATTATTTGTCTCATTATGCCAATCAAACTGACCTAATGTGATAATATTATTTGTCTCATTATGCCAATCAAACTGACCTAATGTGACATTATTTGTCTCATTATGCCAATCAAACTGACCTAATGTGATAATATTATTTGTCTCATTATGCCAACCAAACTGACCTAATGTGATAATATTATTTGTCTCATTATGCCAATCAAACTGACCTAATGTGATCATATTATTTGTCTCATTATGCCAATCAAACTTACTTAATGTGATAATATTATTTGTCTCATTATGCCAATCAAACTGACCTAATGTGATAATATTATTTGTCTCATTATGCCAATCAAACTGACCTAATGTGACATTATTTGTCTCATTATGCCAATCAAACTGACCTAATGTGATAATATTATTTGTCTCATTATGCCAATCAAACTGACCTAATGTGATAATATTATTTGTCTCATTATGCCAATCAAACTGACCTAATGTGATAATATTATTTGTCTCATTATGCCAATCAAACTGACTTAATGTGATAATATTATTTGTCTCATTATGCCAATCAAACTGACCTAATGTGATAATATTATTTGTCTCATTATGCCAACCAAACTGACCTAATGTGATAATATTATTTGTCTCATTATGCCAACCAAACTGACCTAATGTGATAATATTATTTGTCTCATTATGCCAATCAAACTGACCTAATGTGATAATATTATTTGTCTCATTATGCCAATCAAACTGACCTAATGTGATAATATTATTTGTCTCATTATGCCAACCAAACTGACCTAATGTGATAATATTATTTGTCTCATTATGCCAACCAAACTGACCTAATGTGATAATATTATTTGTCTCATTATGCCAATCAAACTGACCTAATGTGATAATATTATTTGTCTCATTATGCCAATCAAACTGACCTAATGTGATAATATTATTTGTCTCATTATGCCAATCAAACTTACTTAATGTGATAATATTATTTGTCTCATTATGCCAATCAAACTGACCTAATGTGATAATATTATTTGTCTCATTATGCCAATCAAACTGACCTAATGTGACATTATTTGTCTCATTATGCCAATCAAACTGACCTAATGTGATAATATTATTTGTCTCATTATGCCAATCAAACTGACCTAATGTGATAATATTATTTGTCTCATTATGCCAATCAAACTGACCTAATGTGATAATATTATTTGTCTCATTATGCCAATCAAACTGACCTAATGTGATAATATTTGTCTCATTATGCCAATCAAACTGACCTAATGTGATAATATTATTTGTCTCATTATGCCAATCAAACTGACCTAATGTGATAATATTATTTGTCTCATTATGCCAATCAAACTGACCTAATGTGACATTATTTGTCTCATTATGCCAATCAAACTGACCTAATGTGATAATATTATTTGTCTCATTATGCCAATCAAACTGACCTAATGTGATAATATTATTTGTCTCATTATGCCAATCAAACTGACCTAATGTGATAATATTATTTGTCTCATTATGCCAATCAAACTGACCTAATGTGATAATATTATTTGTCTCATTATGCCAATCAAACTGACCTAATGTGACATTATTTGTCTCATTATGCCAATCAAACTGACCTAATGTGATAATATTATTTGTCTCATTATGCCAATCAAACTGACCTAATGTGATAATATTATTTGTCTCATTATGCCAATCAAACTGACTTAATGTGATAATATTATTTGTCTCATTATGCCAATCAAACTGACCTAATGTGATAATATTATTTGTCTCATTATGCCAACCAAACTGACCTAATGTGATAATATTATTTGTCTCATTATGCCAACCAAACTGACCTAATGTGATAATATTATTTGTCTCATTATGCCAATCAAACTGACCTAATGTGATAATATTATTTGTCTCATTATGCCAATCAAACTGACCTAATGTGACATTATTTGTCTCATTATGCCAATCAAACTGACCTAATGTGATAATATTATTTGTCTCATTATGCCAATCAAACTGACTTAATGTGATAATATTATTTGTCTCGTTATGCCAATCAAACTGACCTAATGTGATAATATTATTTGTCTCATTATGCCAATCAAACTGACCTAATGTGATAATATTATTTGTCTCATTATGCCAATCAAACTGACTTAATGTGATAATATTATTTGTCTCATTATGCCAATCAAACTGACCTAATGTGATAATATTATTTGTCTCATTATGCCAATCAAACTGACTTAATGTGATAATATTATTTGTCTCATTATGCCAATCAAACTGACCTAATGTGATAATATTATTTGTCTCATTATGCCAATCAAACTGACCTAATGTGATAATATTATTTGTCTCATTATGCCAATCAAACTGACCTAATGTGACATTATTTGTCTCATTATGCCAATCAAACTGACTTAATGTGATAATATTATTTGTCTCATTATGCCAATCAAACTGACCTAATGTGATAATATTATTTGTCTCATTATGCCAATCAAACTGACTTAATGTGATAATATTATTTGTCTCATTATGCCAATCAAACTGACCTAATGTGATAATATTATTTGTCTCATTATGCCAATCAAACTGACCTAATGTGATAATATTATTTGTCTCATTATGCCAACCAAACTGACCTAATGTGATAATATTATTTGTCTCATTATGCCAATCAAACTGACTTAATGTGATAATATTATTTGTCTCATTATGCCAATCAAACTGACCTAATGTGATAATATTATTTGTCTCATTATGCCAATCAAACTGACTTAATGTGATAATATTATTTGTCTCATTATGCCAATCAAACTGACCTAATGTGATAATATTATTTGTCTCATTATGCCAATCAAACTGACCTAATGTGACATTATTTGTCTCATTATGCCAATCAAACTGACCTAATGTGATAATATTATTTGTCTCATTATGCCAATCAAACTGACCTAATGTGATAATATTATTTGTCTCATTATGCCAATCAAACTGACCTAATTTGATAATATTATTTGTCTCATTATGCCAATCAAACTGACCTAATGTGATAATATTATTTGTCTCATTATGCCAATCAAACTGACCTAATGTGATAATATTATTTGTCTCATTATGCCAATCAAACTGACCTAATGTGATAATATTATTTGTCTCATTATGGCAATCAAACTGACCTAATGTGATAATATTATTTGTCTCATTATGCCAATCAAACTGACTTAATGTGATAATATTATTTGTCTCATTATGCCAATCAAACTGACCTAATGTGATAATATTATTTGTCTCATTATGCCAATCAAACTGACTTAATGTGATAATATTATTTGTCTCATTATGCCAATCAAACTGACCTAATGTGATAATATTATTTGTCTCATTATGCCAATCAAACTGACCTAATGTGACATTATTTGTCTCATTATGCCAATCAAACTGACCTAATGTGATAATATTATTTGTCTCATTATGCCAATCAAACTGACCTAATGTGATAATATTATTTGTCTCATTATGCCAATCAAACTGACTTAATGTGATAATATTATTTGTCTCGTTATGCCAATCAAACTGACCTAATGTGATAATATTATTTGTCTCGTTATGCCAACCAAACTGACCTAATGTGATAATATTATTTGTCTCATTATGCCAATCAAACTGACCTAATGTGATAATATTATTTGTCTCATTATGCCAATCAAACTTACTTAATGTGATAATATTATTTGTCTCATTATGCCAATCAAACTGACCTAATGTGATGACAATTTTATTTGTCTCATTATGCCAATCAAACTGACCTAATGTGATAATATTATTTGTCTCATTATGCCAATCAAACTGACCTAATGTGATAATATTATTTGTCTCATTATGCCAACCAAACTGACCTAATGTGATAATATTATTTGTCTCATTATGCCAATCAAACTGACCTAATGTGATAATATTATTTGTCTCATTATGCCAATCAAACTGACCTAATGTGACATTATTTGTCTCATTATGCCAATCAAACTGACCTAATGTGATAATATTATTTGTCTCATTATGCCAATCAAACTGACCTAATGTGATAATATTATTTGTCTCATTATGCCAATCAAACTGACCTAATGTGATAATATTATTTGTCTCATTATGCCAATCAAACTGACCTAATGTGATAATATTATTTGTCTCATTATGCCAATCAAACTGACCTAATGTGACATTATTTGTCTCATTATGCCAATCAAACTGACCTAATGTGATAATATTATTTGTCTCATTATGCCAATCAAACTGACCTAATGTGATAATATTATTTGTCTCATTATGCCAATCAAACTGACTTAATGTGATAATATTATTTGTCTCATTATGCCAATCAAACTGACCTAATGTGATAATATTATTTGTCTCATTATGCCAACCAAACTGACCTAATGTGATAATATTATTTGTCTCATTATGCCAACCAAACTGACCTAATGTGATAATATTATTTGTCTCATTATGCCAATCAAACTGACCTAATGTGATAATATTATTTGTCTCATTATGCCAATCAAACTGACCTAATGTGACATTATTTGTCTCATTATGCCAATCAAACTGACCTAATGTGATAATATTATTTGTCTCATTATGCCAATCAAACTGACTTAATGTGATAATATTATTTGTCTCGTTATGCCAATCAAACTGACCTAATGTGATAATATTATTTGTCTCATTATGCCAATCAAACTGACCTAATGTGATAATATTATTTGTCTCATTATGCCAATCAAACTGACTTAATGTGATAATATTATTTGTCTCATTATGCCAATCAAACTGACCTAATGTGATAATATTATTTGTCTCATTATGCCAATCAAACTGACTTAATGTGATAATATTATTTGTCTCATTATGCCAATCAAACTGACCTAATGTGATAATATTATTTGTCTCATTATGCCAATCAAACTGACCTAATGTGATAATATTATTTGTCTCATTATGCCAATCAAACTGACCTAATGTGACATTATTTGTCTCATTATGCCAATCAAACTGACTTAATGTGATAATATTATTTGTCTCATTATGCCAATCAAACTGACCTAATGTGATAATATTATTTGTCTCATTATGCCAATCAAACTGACTTAATGTGATAATATTATTTGTCTCATTATGCCAATCAAACTGACCTAATGTGATAATATTATTTGTCTCATTATGCCAACCAAACTGACCTAATGTGATAATATTATTTGTCTCATTATGCCAACCAAACTGACCTAATGTGATAATATTATTTGTCTCATTATGCCAATCAAACTGACTTAATGTGATAATATTATTTGTCTCATTATGCCAATCAAACTGACCTAATGTGATAATATTATTTGTCTCATTATGCCAATCAAACTGACTTAATGTGATAATATTATTTGTCTCATTATGCCAATCAAACTGACCTAATGTGATAATATTATTTGTCTCATTATGCCAATCAAACTGACCTAATGTGACATTATTTGTCTCATTATGCCAATCAAACTGACCTAATGTGATAATATTATTTGTCTCATTATGCCAATCAAACTGACCTAATGTGATAATATTATTTGTCTCATTATGCCAATCAAACTGACCTAATGTGATAATATAATTTGTCTCATTATGCCAATCAAACTGACCTAATGTGATAATATTATTTGTCTCATTATGCCAATCAAACTGACCTAATGTGATAATATTATTTGTCTCATTATGCCAATCAAACTGACCTAATTTGATAATATTATTTGTCTCATTATGCCAATCAAACTGACCTAATGTGATAATATTATTTGTCTCATTATGCCAATCAAACTGACCTAATGTGATAATATTATTTGTCTCATTATGCCAATCAAACTGACCTAATGTGATAATATTATTTGTCTCATTATGGCAATCAAACTGACCTAATGTGATAATATTATTTGTCTCATTATGCCAATCAAACTGACTTAATGTGATAATATTATTTGTCTCATTATGCCAATCAAACTGACCTAATGTGATAATATTATTTGTCTCATTATGCCAATCAAACTGACTTAATGTGATAATATTATTTGTCTCATTATGCCAATCAAACTGACCTAATGTGATAATATTATTTGTCTCATTATGCCAATCAAACTGACCTAATGTGACATTATTTGTCTCATTATGCCAATCAAACTGACCTAATGTGATAATATTATTTGTCTCATTATGCCAATCAAACTGACCTAATGTGATAATATTATTTGTCTCATTATGCCAATCAAACTGACTTAATGTGATAATATTATTTGTCTCGTTATGCCAATCAAACTGACCTAATGTGATAATATTATTTGTCTCGTTATGCCAACCAAACTGACCTAATGTGATAATATTATTTGTCTCATTATGCCAATCAAACTGACCTAATGTGATAATATTATTTGTCTCATTATGCCAATCAAACTTACTTAATGTGATAATATTATTTGTCTCATTATGCCAATCAAACTGACCTAATGTGACATTATTTGTCTCATTATGCCAATCAAACTGACCTAATGTGATAATATTATTTGTCTCATTATGCCAATCAAACTGACCTAATGTGATAATATTATTTGTCTCATTATGCCAACCAAACTGACCTAATGTGATAATATTATTTGTCTCATTATGCCAATCAAACTGACCTAATGTGATAATATTATTTGTCTCATTATGCCAATCAAACTGACCTAATGTGACATTATTTGTCTCATTATGCCAATCAAACTGACCTAATGGGATAATATTATTTGTCTCATTATGCCAATCAAACTGACCTAATGTGATAATATTATTTGTCTCATTATGCCAATCAAACTGACCTAATGTGATAATATTATTTGTCTCATTATGCCAATCAAACTGACCTAATGTGACATTATTTGTCTCATTATGCCAATCAAACTGACCTAATGTGATAATATTATTTGTCTCATTATGCCAATCAAACTTACTTAATGTGATAATATTATTTGTCTCATTATGCCAATCAAACTGACCTAATGTGATAATATTATTTGTCTCATTATGCCAATCAAACTTACTTAATGTGATAATATTATTTGTCTCATTATGCCAATCAAACTGACCTAATGTGATAATATTATTTGTCTCATTATGCCAACCAAACTGACCTAATGTGATAACATTATTTGTCTCATTATGCCAATCAAACTGACCTAATGTGATCATATTATTTGTCTCATTATGCCAATCAAACTTACTTAATGGGATAATATTATTTGTCTCATTATGCCAATCAAACTGACCTAATGTGACATTATTTGTCTCATTATGCCAATCAAACTGACCTAATGTGATAATATTATTTGTCTCATTATGCCAATCAAACTTACTTAATGTGATAATATTATTTGTCTCATTATGCCAATCAAACTGACCTAATGTGATAATATTATTTGTCTCATTATGCCAATCAAACTGACCTAATGTGACATTATTTGTCTCATTATGCCAATCAAACTGACCTAATGTGATAATATTATTTGTCTCATTATGCCAATCAAACTGACCTAATGTGATAATATTATTTGTCTCATTATGCCAATCAAACTGACCTAATGTGATAATATTATTTGTCTCATTATGCCAATCAAACTGACCTAATGTGATAATATTATTTGTCTCATTATGCCAATCAAACTGACCTAATGTGATAATATTATTTGTCTCATTATGCCAACCAAACTGACCTAATGTGATAATATTATTTGTCTCATTATGCCAATCAAACTTACTTAATGTGATAATATTATTTGTCTCATTATGCCAATCAAACTGACCTAATGTGATAATATTATTTGTCTCATTATGCCAATCAAACTTACTTAATGTGATAATATTATTTGTCTCATTATGCCAATTAAACTGACCTAATGTGATAATATTATTTGTCTCATTATGCCAACCAAACTGACCTAATGTGATAATATTATTTGTCTCATTATGCCAATCAAACTTACTTAATGTGATAATATTATTTGTCTCATTATGCCAATCAAACTGACCTAATGTGATAATATTATTTGTATTATGCCAACCAAACTGACCTAATGTGATAATATTATTTGTCTCATTATGCAATCAAACTGACCTGAATGTGATAATATTATTTGTCTCATTATGCCAATCAAACTGACCTAATGTGATAATATTATTTGTCTCATTATGCCAATCAAACTGACCTAATGTGATAATATTATTTGTCTCATTATGCCAATCAAACTGACCTAATGTGATAATATTATTTGTCTCATTATGCCAATCAAACTGACCTAATGTGATAATATTATTTGTCTCATTATGCCAATCAAACTGACCTAATGTGATAATATTATTTGTCTCATTATGCCAACCAAACTGACCTAATGTGATAATATTATTTGTCTCATTATGCCAATCAAACTGACCTAATGTGATAATATTATTTGTCTCATTATGCCAATCAAACTGACCTAATGTGATAATATTATTTGTCTCATTATGCCAACCAAACTGACCTAATGTGATAATATTATTTGTCTCATTATGCCAATCAAACTGACCTAATGTGATAACATTATTTGTCTCATTATGCCAATCAAACTGACTTAATCTGATAATATTATTTGTCTCATTATGCCAATCAAACTGACCTAATGTGATAACATTATTTGTCTCATTATGCCAATCAAACTGACCCAACCATTTGTTTAGAAGAACTGTTGTATTTAGAATTACTTCATTTAATTTGTGTTACGAAATGACAACAGGAAGTGAACATCTATCCATCCATTTTCTGACAGTAATTGCTGTGAATTGGAAAAGAGGTAGGATTGTTTCTTGCTACTCCTTTTCTGACTTGTTGTGAGGAGAAATGAAAATATGTGATGTATCGTACTGTAATTATTCATGTTGGATATAAACTTCAAGCCTAAAAAACTGGAACACAGCATAAAGTAGCCATGTCAATCTTCTTCAGCTTTAGGGCTCGCGTTGTGTGCATTTAGTCATTTCTTTTCCACGATGAGGGTGAGTGCGTAATGCGCTAAATGGCTGACTTAAGAATGATATGAGTGCGTTTGATTTAATGTGAACAATTTTGTCGGTTCACCGTTACCCGTTTGGCAATATCATTGTGCTTTAGTGACGAGCCTTAAATCTTTTGATGGCATGTGAACCCGGAAAAATCCATAAATTAGCTGCAACTTGGTTTAAAGTGCAGGGTTCAAATCGGGGAAAATGGTAAGTTGGTTGGCAATTACCATACATGTTCAACCCAGCAAACATATTTGAGATGAATCACATAAGCCAGGAAATCTGCCCAATTCAGTTTGTGTTATGCACATGTTTTGAACTGTAGCCCGCCTTTAAGTGTTCACTATTTCTTCTTTTGTCTGCATCAGATCAACATGCTTCTGAGCTTCAGAGACGGCGACCAGCAGGACAACTGTCCATGCCCGATGGAGACCCGACAGCTCCTGCGAGACTTCCACCATCTTCTCAACACGCACTGCGGTGGTACTCTCCCTTTTTATGTTGCCGCGCTCCATTATTCAACCTCGCGGAGCTCCGTAAAACTCAGCGAGCCCAAAAGAAGCTCTGAAACATCCGCCAGCCAGACTCTATTGGATTTTACTGCTCTTTGCACAGGCGTCGATTTGGACGGCGCCTCGGAGGAGGACGAGGCGGCCCAGTTGTCAGTGAAAGATCAACTCCTCAGCCTTGCGGCCGGACTTCTAGGACTGAAGAGAACCGCCGCAGAAGTGGAGGCTAACAGAGCGCAGAGTCCCAGTAAGTACAGAAGGTGTGGAAACACACAATGCACGGCCATCGGGGCCTCATTTGTCCCTGGACAGGAACCTGGTTTCTATTTATTGACAGACGGTGGAAGCTGACAAATCTAAACAAAAACCTAGATCTGGATCCCTCATGTGTGATGAAATAGTAGGGACAAATACACTTGTCACATTGTGTCCACATTGTCTTCTTTTCAGGGACAAATACACTTGTCACATACATGCAGGCATGTGTCCACATTGTCTTCTTGTCAGGGACAAATACACTTGTCACATACATGCAGGCATGTGTCCACATTGTCTTCTTTTCAGGGACAAATACACTTGTCACATACATGCAGGCATGTGTCCACATTGTCTTCTTGTCAGGGACAAATACACTTGTCACATACATGCAGGCATGTGTCCACATTGTCTTCTTTTCAGGGACAAATACACTTGTCACATACATGCAGGCATGTGTCCACATTGTCTTCTTTTCAGGGACAAATACACTTGTCACATACATGCAGGCATGTGTCCACATTGTCTTCTTGTCAGGGACAAATACACTTGTCACATACATGCAGGCATGTGTCCACTTTGTCTTCTTTTCAGGGACAAATACACTTGTCACATTGTGTCCACATTGTCTTCTTTTCAGGGACAAATACACTTGTCACATACATGCAGGCATGTGTCCACATTGTCTTCTTTTCAGGGACAAATACACTTGTCACATACATGCAGGCATGTGTCCACATTGTCTTCTTGTCAGGGACAAATACACTTGTCAAAAACATGCAGGCATGTGTCCACATTGTCTTCTTGTCAGGGACAAATACACTTGTCACATACATGCAGGCATGTGTCCACATTGTCTTCTTGTCAGGGACAAATACACTTGTCACATACATGCAGGCATGTGTCCACATTGTCTTCTTTTCAGGGACAAATACACTTGTCACATACATGCAGGCATGTGTCCACATTGTCTTCTTGTCAGGGACAAATACACTTGTCACATACATGCAGGCATGTGTCCACATTGTCTTCTTTTCAGGGACAAATACACTTGTCACATACATGCAGGCATGTGTCCACATTGTCTTCTTGTCAGGGACAAATACACTTGTCACATACATGCAGGCATGTGTCCACATTGTCTTCTTGTCAGGGACAAATACACTTGTCACATACATGCAGGCATGTGTCCACATTGTCTTCTTTTCAGGGACAAATACACTTGTCACATACATGCAGGCATGTGTCCACATTGTCTTCTTGTCAGGGACAAATACACTTGTCACATACATGCAGGCATGTGTCCACATTGTCTTCTTGTCAGGGACAAATACACTTGTCGCATACATGCAGGCATGTGTCCACATTGTCTTCTTGTCAGGGACAAATACACTTGTCACATACATGCAGGCATGTGTCCACATTGTCTTCTTTTCAGGGACAAATACACTTGTCACATACATGCAGGCATGTGTCCACATTGTCTTCTTTTCAGGGACAAATACACTTGTCACATACATGCAGGCATGTGTCCACATTGTCTTCTTGTCAGGGACAAATACACTTGTCACATACATGCAGGCATGTGTCCACATTGTCTTCTTTTCAGGGACAAATACACTTGTCACATACATGCAGGCATGTGTCCACATTGTCTTCTTGTCAGGGACAAATACACTTGTCACATACATGCAGGCATGTGTCCACTTTGTCTTCTTTTCAGGGACAAATACACTTGTCACATTGTGTCCACATTGTCTTCTTTTCAGGGACAAATACACTTGTCACATACATGCAGGCATGTGTCCACATTGTCTTCTTTTCAGGGACAAATACACTTGTCACATACATGCAGGCATGTGTCCACATTGTCTTCTTGTCAGGGACAAATACACTTGTCACATACATGCAGGCATGTGTCCACATTGTCTTCTTGTCAGGGACAAATACACTTGTCACATACATGCAGGCATGTGTCCACATTGTCTTCTTGTCAGGGACAAATACACTTGTCACATACATGCAGGCATGTGTCCACATTGTCTTCTTGTCAGGGACAAATACACTTGTCACATACATGCAGGCATGTGTCCACATTGTCTTCTTGTCAGGGACAAATACACTTGTCACATACATGCAGGCATGTGTCCACATTGTCTTCTTGTCAGGGACAAATACACTTGTCACATACATGCAGGCATGTGTCCACATTGTCTTCTTTTCAGGGACAAATACACTTGTCACATACATGCAGGCATGTGTCCACATTGTCTTCTTTTCAGGGACAAATACACTTGTCACATACATGCAGGCATGTGTCCACATTGTCTTCTTTTCAGGGACAAATACACTTGTCACATACATGCAGGCATGTGTCCACATTGTCTTCTTGTCAGGGACAAATACACTTGTCACATACATGCAGGCATGTGTCCACATTGTCTTCTTGTCAGGGACAAATACACTTGTCACATACATGCAGGCATGTGTCCACATTGTCTTCTTTTCAGGGACAAATACACTTGTCACATACATGCAGGCATGTGTCCACATTGTCTTCTTGTCAGGGACAAATACACTTGTCACATACATGCAGGCATGTGTCCACATTGTCTTCTTGTCAGGGACAAATACACTTGTCACATACATGCAGGCATGTGTCCACTTTGTCTTCTTGTCAGGGACAAATACACTTGTCACATACATGCAGGCATGTGTCCACATTGTCTTCTTTTCAGGGACAAATACACTTGTCACATACATGCAGGCATGTGTCCACATTGTCTTCTTGTCAGGGACAAATACACTTGTCACATACATGCAGGCATGTGTCCACATTGTCTTCTTGTCAGGGACAAATACACTTGTCACATACATGCAGGCATGTGTCCACATTGTCTTCTTTTCAGGGACAAATACACTTGTCACATACATGCAGGCATGTGTCCACATTGTCTTCTTGTCAGGGACAAATACACTTGTCACATACATGCAGGCATGTGTCCACATTGTCTTCTTGTCAGGGACAAATACACTTGTCACATACATGCAGGCATGTGTCCACTTTGTCTTCTTGTCAGGGACAAATACACTTGTCACATACATGCAGGCATGTGTCCACATTGTCTTCTTGTCAGGGACAAATACACTTGTCACATACATGCAGGCATGTGTCCACATTGTCTTCTTGTCAGGGACAAATACACTTGTCACATACATGCAGGCATGTGTCCACTTTGTCTTCTTGTCAGGGACAAATACACTTGTCACATACATGCAGGCATGTAGACTCACACATTTGACCATGTCAGGGAGCTGCAGAGATGTTTGTGGAGTAGACTCACACATTTGACCATGTCAGGGAGCTGCAGAGGTGTTTGTGGAGTAGACTCACACATTTGACCATGTCAGGGAGCTGCAGAGGTGTTTGTGGAGTAGACTCACACATTTGACCATGTCAGGGAGCTGCAGAGGTGTTTGTGGAGTAGACTCACACATTTGACCATGTCAGGGAGCTGCAGAGGTGTTTGTGGAGTAGACTCACACATTTGACCATGTCGGGGAGCTGCAGAGGTGTTTGTGGAGTAGACTCACACATTTGACCATGTCAGGGAGCTGCAGAGATGTTTGTGGAGTAGACTCACACATTTGACCATGTCAGGGAGCTGCAGAGGTGTTTGTGGAGTAGACTCACACATTTGCACCATGTCAGGGAGCTGCAGAGATGTTTGTGGAGTAGACTCACACATTTGACCATGTCAGGGAGCTGCAGAGGTGTTTGTGGAGTAGACTCACACATTTGACCATGTCAGGGAGCTGCAGAGGTGTTTGTGGAGTAGACTCACACATTTGACCATGTCAGGGAGCTGCAGAGGTGTTTGTGGAGTAGACTCACACATTTGACCATGTCAGGGAGCTGCAGAGATGTTTGTGGAGTAGACTCACACATTTGACCATGTCAGGGAGCTGCAGAGATGTTTGTGGAGTAGACTCACACATTTGACCATGTCAGGGAGCTGCAGAGGTGTTTGTGGAGTAGACTCACACATTTGACCATGTCAGGGAGCTGCAGAGGTGTTTGTGGAGTAGACTCACACATTTGACCATGTCAGGGAGCTGCAGAGGTGTTTGTGGAGTAGACTCACACATTTGACCATGTCAGGGAGCTGCAGAGGTGTTTGTGGAGTAGACTCACACATTTGACCATGTCGGGGAGCTGCAGAGGTGTTTGTGGAGTAGACTCACACATTTGACCATGTCAGGGAGCTGCAGAGATGTTTGTGGAGTAGACTCACACATTTGACCATGTCAGGGAGCTGCAGAGGTGTTTGTGGAGTAGACTCACACATTTGACCATGTCAGGGAGCTGCAGAGATGTTTGTGGAGTAGACTCACACATTTGACCATGTCAGGGAGCTGCAGAGGTGTTTGTGGAGTAGACTCACACATTTGACCATGTCAGGGAGCTGCAGAGGTGTTTGTGGAGTAGACTCACACATTTGACCATGTCAGGGAGCTGCAGAGGTGTTTGTGGAGTAGACTCACACATTTGACCATGTCAGGGAGCTGCAGAGATGTTTGTGGAGTAGACTCACACATTTGACCATGTCAGGGAGCTGCAGAGGTGTTTGTGGAGTAGACTCACACATTTGACCATGTCAGGGAGCTGCAGAGGTGTTTGTGGAGTAGACTCACACATTTGACCATGTCAGGGAGCTGCAGAGGTGTTTGTGGAGTAGACTCACACATTTGACCATGTCAGGGAGCTGCAGAGATGTTTGTGGAGTAGACTCACACATTTGACCATGTCAGGGAGCTGCAGAGGTGTTTGTGGAGTAGACTCACACATTTGACCATGTCAGGGAGCTGCAGAGATGTTTGTGGAGTAGACTCACACATTTGACCATGTCAGGGAGCTGCAGAGGTGTTTGTGGAGTAGACTCACACATTTGACCATGTCAGGGAGCTGCAGAGGTGTTTGTGGAGTAGACTCACACATTTGACCATGTCAGGGAGCTGCAGAGGTGTTTGTGGAGTAGACTCACACATTTGACCATGTCAGGGAGCTGCAGAGGTGTTTGTGGAGTAGACTCACACATTTGACCATGTCAGGGAGCTGCAGAGGTGTTTGTGGAGTAGACTCACACATTTGACCATGTCAGGGAGCTGCAGAGGTGTTTGTGGAGTAGACTCACACATTTGACCATGTCAGGGAGCTGCAGAGATGTTTGTGGAGTAGACTCACACATTTGACCATGTCAGGGAGCTGCAGAGGTGTTTGTGGAGTAGACTCACACATTTGACCATGTCAGGGAGCTGCAGAGGTGTTTGTGGAGTAGACTCACACATTTGACCATGTCAGGGAGCTGCAGAGGTGTTTGTGGAGTAGACTCACACATTTGACCATGTCAGGGAGCTGCAGAGGTGTTTGTGGAGTAGACTCACACATTTGACCATGTCAGGGAGCTGCAGAGGTGTTTGTGGAGTAGACTCACACATTTGACCATGTCAGGGAGCTGCAGAGATGTTTGTGGAGTAGACTCACACATTTGACCATGTCAGGGAGCTGCAGAGGTGTTTGTGGAGTAGACTCACACATTTGACCATGTCAGGGAGCTGCAGAGGTGTTTGTGGAGTAGACTCACACATTTGACCATGTCAGGGAGCTGCAGAGGTGTTTGTGGAGTAGACTCACACATTTGACCATGTCAGGGAGCTGCAGAGGTGTTTGTGGAGTAGACTCACACATTTGACCATGTCAGGGAGCTGCAGAGATGTTTGTGGAGTAGACTCACACATTTGACCATGTCAGGGAGCTGCAGAGGTGTTTGTGGAGTAGACTCACACATTTGACCATGTCGGGGAGCTGCAGAGGTGTTTGTGGAGTAGACTCACACATTTGACCATGTCAGGGAGCTGCAGAGGTGTTTGTGGAGTAGACTCACACATTTGACCATGTCAGGGAGCTGCAGAGATGTTTGTGGAGTAGACTCACACATTTGACCATGTCAGGGAGCTGCAGAGATGTTTGTGGAGTAGACTCACACATTTGACCATGTCAGGGAGCTGCAGAGATGTTTGTGGAGTAGACTCACACATTTGACCATGTCAGGGAGCTGCAGAGGTGTTTGTGGAGTAGACTCACACATTTGACCATGTCAGGGAGCTGCAGAGGTGTTTGTGGAGTAGACTCACACATTTGACCATGTCAGGGAGCTGCAGAGGTGTTTGTGGAGTAGACTCACACATTTGACCATGTCAGGGAGCTGCAGAGGTGTTTGTGGAGTAGACTCACACATTTGACCATGTCAGGGAGCTGCAGAGGTGTTTGTGGAGTAGACTCACACATTTGACCATGTCAGGGAGCTGCAGAGGTGTTTGTGGAGTAGACTCACACATTTGACCATGTCAGGGAGCTGCAGAGGTGTTTGTGGAGTAGACTCACACATTTGACCATGTCAGGGAGCTGCAGAGATGTTTGTGGAGTAGACTCACACATTTGACCATGTCGGGGAGCTGCAGAGGTGTTTGTGGAGTAGACTCACACATTTGACCATGTCAGGGAGCTGCAGAGGTGTTTGTGGAGTAGACTCACACATTTGACCATGTCAGGGAGCTGCAGAGGTGTTTGTGGAGTAGACTCACACATTTGACCATGTCAGGGAGCTGCAGAGGTGTTTGTGGAGTAGACTCACACATTTGACCATGTCGGGGAGCTGCAGAGGTGTTTGTGGAGTAGACTCACACATTTGACCATGTCAGGGAGCTGCAGAGGTGTTTGTGGAGTAGACTCACACATTTGACCATGTCAGGGAGCTGCAGAGGTGTTTGTGGAGTAGACTCACACATTTGACCATGTCAGGGAGCTGCAGAGAATGTTTGTGGAGTAGACTCACACATTTGACCATGTCAGGGAGCTGCAGAGATGTTTGTGGAGTAGACTCACACATTTGACCATGTCAGGGAGCTGCAGAGATGTTTGTGGAGTAGACTCACACATTTGACCATGTCAGGGAGCTGCAGAGGTGTTTGTGGAGTAGACTCACACATTTGACCATGTCAGGGAGCTGCAGAGGTGTTTGTGGAGTAGACTCACACATTTGACCATGTCAGGGAGCTGCAGAGATGTTTGTGGAGTAGACTCACACATTTGACCATGTCGGGGAGCTGCAGAGGTGTTTGTGGAGTAGACTCACACATTTGACCATGTCGGGGAGCTGCAGAGGTGTTTGTGGAGTAGACTCACACATTTGACCATGTCAGGGAGCTGCAGAGGTGTTTGTGGAGTAGACTCACACATTTGACCATGTCAGGGAGCTGCAGAGGTGTTTGTGGAGTAGACTCACACATTTGACCATGTCAGGGAGCTGCAGAGATGTTTGTGGAGTAGACTCACACATTTGACCATGTCAGGGAGCTGCAGAGATGTTTGTGGAGTAGACTCACACATTTGACCATGTCAGGGAGCTGCAGAGATGTTTGTGGAGTAGACTCACACATTTGACCATGTCAGGGAGCTGCAGAGGTGTTTGTGGAGTAGACTCACACATTTGACCATGTCAGGGAGCTGCAGAGATGTTTGTGGAGTAGACTCACACATTTGACCATGTCAGGGCGCTGCAGAGATGTTTGTGGAGTAGACTCACACATTTGACCATGTCAGGGAGCTGCAGAGGTGTTTGTGGAGTAGACTCACACATTTGACCATGTCAGGGAGCTGCAGAGATGTTTGTGGAGTAGACTCACACATTTGACCATGTCAGGGAGCTGCAGAGGTGTTTGTGGAGTAGACTCACACATTTGACCATGTCAGGGAGCTGCAGAGGTGTTTGTGGAGTAGACTCACACATTTGACCATGTCAGGGAGCTGCAGAGGTGTTTGTGGAGTAGACTCACACATTTGACCATGTCAGGGAGCTGCAGAGATGTTTGTGGAGTAGACTCACACATTTGACCATGTCAGGGAGCTGCAGAGGTGTTTGTGGAGTAGACTCACACATTTGACCATGTCAGGGAGCTGCAGAGGTGTTTGTGGAGTAGACTCACACATTTGACCATGTCAGGGAGCTGCAGAGGTGTTTGTGGAGTAGACTCACACATTTGACCATGTCAGGGAGCTGCAGAGGTGTTTGTGGAGTAGACTCACACATTTGACCATGTCAGGGAGCTGCAGAGGTGTTTGTGGAGTAGACTCACACATTTGACCATGTCAGGGAGCTGCAGAGATGTTTGTGGAGTAGACTCACACATTTGACCACGTCAGGGAGCTGCAGAGATGTTTGTGGAGTAGACTCACACATTTGACCATGTCAGGGAGCTGCAGAGATGTTTGTGGAGTAGACTCACACATTTGACCATGTCAGGGAGCTGCAGAGGTGTTTGTGGAGTAGACTCACACATTTGACCATGTCAGGGAGCTGCAGAGATGTTTGTGGAGTAGACTCACACATTTGACCATGTCAGGGCGCTGCAGAGATGTTTGTGGAGTAGACTCACACATTTGACCATGTCAGGGAGCTGCAGAGGTGTTTGTGGAGTAGACTCACACATTTGACCATGTCAGGGAGCTGCAGAGGTGTTTGTGGAGTAGACTCACACATTTGACCATGTCAGGGAGCTGCAGAGGTGTTTGTGGAGTAGACTCACACATTTGACCATGTCAGGGAGCTGCAGAGGTGTTTGTGGAGTAGACTCACACATTTGACCATGTCAGGGGAGCTGCAGAGGTGTTTGTGGAGTAGACTCACACATTTGACCATGTCGGGGAGCTGCAGAGGTGTTTGTGGAGTAGACTCACACATTTGACCATGTCAGGGAGCTGCAGAGGTGTTTGTGGAGTAGACTCACACATTTGACCATGTCAGGGAGCTGCAGAGATGTTTGTGGAGTAGACTCACACATTTGACCATGTCAGGGAGCTGCAGAGATGTTTGTGGAGTAGACTCACACATTTGACCATGTCAGGGAGCTGCAGAGATGTTTGTGGAGTAGACTCACACATTTGACCATGTCAGGGAGCTGCAGAGGTGTTTGTGGAGTAGACTCACACATTTGACCATGTCAGGGAGCTGCAGAGGTGTTTGTGGAGTAGACTCACACATTTGACCATGTCAGGGGAGCTGCAGAGGTGTTTGTGGAGTAGACTCACACATTTGACCATGTCAGGGAGCTGCAGAGGTGTTTGTGGAGTAGACTCACACATTTGACCATGTCAGGGAGCTGCAGAGATGTTTGTGGAGTAGACTCACACATTTGACCATGTCAGGGAGCTGCAGAGATGTTTGTGGAGTAGACTCACACATTTGACCATGTCAGGGAGCTGCAGAGATGTTTGTGGAGTAGACTCACACATTTGACCATGTCAGGGAGCTGCAGAGGTGTTTGTGGAGTAGACTCACACATTTGACCATGTCAGGGAGCTGCAGAGGTGTTTGTGGAGTAGACTCACACATTTGACCATGTCGGGGAGCTGCAGAGATGTTTGTGGAGTAGACTCACACATTTGACCATGTCAGGGAGCTGCAGAGATGTTTGTGGAGTAGACTCACACATTTGACCATGTCAGGGAGCTGCAGAGATGTTTGTGGAGTAGACTCACACATTTGACCATGTCAGGGAGCTGCAGAGATGTTTGTGGAGTAGACTCACACATTTGACCATGTCAGGGAGCTGCAGAGGTGTTTGTGGAGTAGACTCACACATTTGACCATGTCAGGGCGCTGCAGAGATGTTTGTGGAGTAGACTCACACATTTGACCATGTCAGGGCGCTGCAGAGGTGTTTGTGGAGTAGACTCACACATTTGACCATGTCAGGGAGCTGCAGAGGTGTTTGTGGAGTAGACTCACACATTTGACCATGTCGGGGAGCTGCAGAGATGTTTGTGGAGTAGACTCACACATTTGACCATGTCAGGGAGCTGCAGAGGTGTTTGTGGAGTAGACTCACACATTTGACCATGTCAGGGAGCTGCAGAGGTGTTTGTGGAGTAGACTCACACATTTGACCATGTCAGGGAGCTGCAGAGGTGTTTGTGGAGTAGACTCACACATTTGACCATGTCAGGGAGCTGCAGAGATGTTTGTGGAGTAGACTCACACATTTGACCATGTCAGGGAGCTGCAGAGATGTTTGTGGAGTAGACTCACACATTTGACCATGTCAGGGAGCTGCAGAGGTGTTTGTGGAGTAGACTCACACATTTGACCATGTCAGGGAGCTGCAGAGGTGTTTGTGGAGTAGACTCACACATTTGACCATGTCAGGGAGCTGCAGAGATGTTTGTGGAGTAGACTCACACATTTGACCATGCCAGGGAGCTGCAGAGGTGTTTGTGGAGTAGACTCACACATTTGACCATGTCAGGGCGCTGCAGAGGTGTTTGTGGAGTAGACTCACACATTTGACCATGTCAGGGAGCTGCAGAGGTGTTTGTGGAGTAGACTCACACATTTGACCATGTCAGGGAGCTGCAGAGGTGTTTGTGGAGTAGACTCACACATTTGACCATGTCAGGGCGCTGCAGAGATGTTTGTGGAGTAGACTCACACATTTGACCATGTCAGGGCGCTGCAGAGGTGTTTGTGGAGTAGACTCACACATTTGACCATGTCAGGGAGCTGCAGAGGTGTTTGTGGAGTAGACTCACACATTTGACCATGTCGGGGAGCTGCAGAGGTGTTTGTGGAGTAGACTCACACATTTGACCATGTCAGGGAGCTGCAGAGGTGTTTGTGGAGTAGACTCACACATTTGACCATGTCAGGGAGCTGCAGAGGTGTTTGTGGAGTAGACTCACACATTTGACCATGTCAGGGAGCTGCAGAGGTGTTTGTGGAGTAGACTCACACATTTGACCATGTCAGGGAGCTGCAGAGGTGTTTGTGGAGTAGACTCACACATTTGACCATGTCAGGGAGCTGCAGAGGTGTTTGTGGAGTAGACTCACACATTTGACCATGTCAGGGAGCTGCAGAGGTGTTTGTGGAGTAGACTCACACATTTGACCATGTCAGGGAGCTGCAGAGGTGTTTGTGGAGTAGACTCACACATTTGACCATGTCAGGGAGCTGCAGAGGTGTTTGTGGAGTAGACTCACACATTTGACCATGTCAGGGAGCTGCAGAGATGTTTGTGGAGTAGACTCACACATTTGACCATGTCAGGGAGCTGCAGAGGTGTTTGTGGAGTAGACTCACACATTTCAGCCCAAGTGTCACGCAGCAGAACCTGCAGTAAACTTTATTGTAGTGAAATGCTATTCTGGAAAGAAAATTGGGTTGAAATGTAGTCTTATTCAACTTGTATTTAAATTGCTAAACAAGTTCAGCTTTTTACCACCGGAGACCAATTTCATGTCGTTATTATTTACACTTTTCCCCTCAACTCTCCAAAGACTTGTTTGTTTTACAAATGTTGGCTCGCTTGCGGGCTTATTTAGTGCAAAGGTACCTGATGTGTTGTACATCATTGTGGAGGACGATGTTATACAACTAAGTGTTCATGCTATTGCTTCCAGGGAATTTCTCTGGCTTTCTATTTCCTCTCTAATGTTTTCATGTGTTCTGCAATATTTCATCCATACCTGTAGATATACTCTTGGATGCTCAGTTGGGGCCACAGGCCAAAGTTAAGTTGGAGAAAATGCGCTTGTTATGAATGATTGAATGTTTCTGCGCAAAACCTGCTGATCACAAAATCTGATGCTCTCTGGATCAGCCTTTTTTCCAGAAGGAGCAAGCAGGAGCAGGTGTAAACATCACTAAGCTAGCTTGAAGACTTGCTTTTATACTTGAAGAAATGTAGATGGAACAGCAGAAAGTAAGCACTCATTAACAGGAAATGAACACGTCCATTAATTAGGATCCAGAGAGATGATGAGGTTGCAGCCAGGTGTACACAACAGGTGTACACAACAGGTGTACACAACAGGTGTACACAACAGGTGTACACAACAAGTGTACACAACAGGTGTACAGACCATGTGTACACAACAAGTGTACATACCAGGTGTACGAAACAGGTGTACGAAACAGGTGTACATACCAGGTGTACATACCAGGTGTACACAACAGGTGTACACAACAGGTGTACACAACAGGTGTACACACCAGGTGTACACAACAGGTGTACACACCAGGTGTACACACCAGGTGTACATAACATGTAGATCCATGTCAATCACCAATCACTGGTGGTGTTACCAAGGTTAGTTTGAATATTGTCAAAATCATACAAGGAAATGATATAACAATATAAATCGATGATTATGTTCACAAATTCCTTTTTTTTCATGTTTATTATTGTTAAAACATTTCAGGGAATAAGTGACTCTGGACTCTGGAAGACTTGGGTCATGTACACAGGAACTCAGAGCTTCAAAAAGACATATTTGAGGTTAAAACAATGTGCGTCCACACAAGTGTAGTTTCAAAAGTGTACATGTCTGCACACACACACACACACACACACACACACACACACAAAGGAGCGCCGTAAAAATGGCTGATGCGTTGGCGGTCCTGTCCTGTCTTGTCTTAGTGGGACTGTTGAAAATGTACTTTTCAGTTCTTATGTGTCTTCTGCATGTTAAGAATTGACAATAAATCATTTCCGTTTCCACACACGCACACACACACACACACACACACACACACACACACACACACACACTAGGTGGAGCGAAATTACTCTCTGCATTTGACCCATCACCCTTGATCACCCGCTGGGAGGTGAGGGGAGCAATGAGCAGCAGTGGTGGCAGCGCACGGGAATCATTTTTGGTGATTTAATCCCCAATGAGTGACTTTAACCCCCAATGAGTGACTTTAACCCCCAATGAGTGACTTTAACCCCCAATGAGTGACTTTAACCCCCAATGAGTGAGTCTGTGCGTCGCCCTTGTGGAAAAAGGCGGCGGAGTATGCGGATGATGGTTGCAGAGAAGCGCCGCAAGGGTCAGAAAGGCGTAAAGATGTTGTCTTGGTCTCCATGCTGGACCCTGAACTTCTCTTTGCCAAGGACAGTGTCTGAGCACCAGTCTCCCAGCTTGGAAAGAAGGAGCCATCATTGCCCAAGTCCCTATAAGTCCTCTGGAAGTCTGGGAGCTTCTAGGAGCCATCATTACCCAAGTCCCTATAAGTCCTCTGGAAGTCTGGGAGCTTCTAGGAGCCATCATTACCCAAGTCCCTATAAGTCCTCTGGAAGTCTGGGAGCTTCTAGGAGCCATCATTACCCAAGTCCCTATAAGTCCTATGGAAGTCTGGGAGCTTCTAGGAGCCATCATTACCCAAGTCCCTATAAGTCCTCTGGAAGTCTGGGAGCTTCTAGGAGCCATCATTACCCAAGTCCCTATAAGTCCTATGGAAGTCTGGGAGCTTCTAGGAGCCATCATTACCCAAGTCCCTATAAGTCCTCTGGAAGTCTGGGAGCTTCTAGGAGCCATCATTACCCAAGTCCCTATAAGTCCTATGGAAGTCTGGGAGCTTCTACGAGCCATCATTGCCTAAGTCCTATGGAAGTCTGGGAGCGTCTAGGAGCCATCATTACCCAAGTCCCTATAAGTCCTATGGAAGTCTGGGAGCTTCTAGTAGCCATCATTGCCCAAGTCCCTATAAGTCCTATGGAAGTCTGGGAGCTTCTAGGAGCCATCATTGCCCAAGTCCCTATAAGTCCTATGGAAGTCTGGGAGCTTCTACGAGCCATCATTGCCCAAGTCCCTATAAGTCCTCTGGAAGTCTGGGAGCTTCTAGGAGCCATCATTACCCAAGTCCCTATAAGTCCTCTGGAAGTCTGGGAGCTTCTAGGAGCCATCATTACCCAAGTCCCTATAAGTCCTATGGAAGTCTGGGAGCTTCTAGGAGCCATCATTACCCAAGTCCCTATAAGTCCTATGGAAGTCTGGGAGCTTCTAGGAGCCATCATTACCCAAGTCCCTATAAGTCCTATGGAAGTCTGGGAGCTTCTAGGAGCCATCATTACCCAAGTCCCTATAAGTCCTATGGAAGTCTGGGAGCTTCTACGAGCCATCATTACCCAAGTCCCTATAAGTCCTATGGAAGTCTGGGAGCTTCTAGGAACCATCATTACCCAAGTCCCTATAAGTCCTATGGAAGTCTGGGAGCTTCTAGGAGCCATCATTACCCAAGTCCCTATAAGTCCTCTGGAAGTCTGGGAGCTTCTAGGAGCCATCATTACCCAAGTCCCTATAAGTCCTATGGAAGTCTGGGAGCTTCTAGGAGCCATCATTACCCAAGACCCTACAAGTCCTCTGGAAGTCTGGGAGCTTCTAGGAGCCATCATTGCCCAAGTCCCTATAAGTCCTATGGAAGTCTGGGAGCTTCTAAGAGCCATCATTACCCAAGTCCCTATAAGTCCTATGGAGGTCTGGGAACTTCTAGGAGCCATCATTACCCAAGTCCCTATAAGTCCTATGGAAGTCTGGGAACTTCTAGGAGCCATCATTACCCAAGTCCCTATAAGTCCTATGGAAGTCTGGGAGCGTCTAGGAGCCATCATTGCCCAAGTCCCTATAAGTCCTATGGAAGTCTGGGAGCTTCTAGGAGCCATCATTACCCAAGTCCCTATAAGTCCTATGGAAGTCTGGGAGCTTCTAGGAGCCATCATTACCCAAGTCCCTATAAGTCCTATGGAAGTCTGGGAGCTTCTAGGAGCCATCATTACCCAAGTCCCTATAAGTCCTATGGAAGTCTGGGAGCTTCTAGGAGCCATCATTACCCAAGTCCCTATAAGTCCTATGGAAGTCTGGGAGCTTCTAGGAGCCATCATTACCCAAGTCCCTATAAGTCCTATGGAAGTCTGGGAGCTTCTAGAAGCCATCATTACCCAAGTCCCTATAAGTCCTATGGAAGTCTGGGAGCTTCTAGGAGCCATCATTACCCAAGTCCCTACAAGTCCTCTGGAAGTCTGGGAGCTTCTAGGAGCCATCATTACCCAAGTCCCTATAAGTCCTATGGAAGTCTGGGAGCTTCTAGGAGCCATCATTGCCCAAGTCCCTATAAGTCCTATGGAAGTCTGGGAGCTTCTAGGAGCCATCATTACCCAAGTCCCTATAAGTCCTATGGAAGTCTGGGAGCTTCTAGGAGCCATCATTACCCAAGTCCCTATAAGTCCTATGGAAGTCTGGGAGCTTCTAGTAGCCATCATTGCCCAAGTCCCTATAAGTCCTATGGAAGTCTGGGAGCTTCTAGGAGCCATCATTACCCAAGTCCCTATAAGTCCTATGGAAGTCTGGGAGCTTCTAGGAGCCATCATTACCCAAGTCCCTATAAGTCCTATAAAGGTCTGGGAGCTTCTAGGAGCCATCATTGCCCAAGTCCCTATAAGTCCTATGGAAGTCTGGGAGCTTCTAGGAGCCATCATTACCCAAGTCCCTATAAGTCCTATGGAAGTCTGGGAGCTTCTAGGAGCCATCATTGCCCAAGTCCCTATAAGTCCTATAAAAGTCTGGGAGCTTCTAGGAGCCATCATTACCCAAGTCCCTATAAGTCCTATGGAAGTCTGGGAGCTTCTAGCCAGGCGCTGGATGCTGCAGGGATCAGGTTAGTTAGCGCCGGGTCCATTAGCTGGATGCTAATACCTGGTGCCGCTAACAACAACAACTGTTCCCTGGTGTAGATGAAAGAGCCTCTCCACTGTTGTTGCCCCTTTGAGCTCGTCAGTAACACCAACTAAACACTTGTAAACTGCATGTTTAGAAGGGCACCACTTGATAGAAAGTAAATGTAGAGTACATGTAAAAATATAAAAAGCACAAAAACAAACAAAGAACAAAAACAAGAGACAAGGATGGAGCGAACTGCAGCAGCGGCCGTCTAGATCGACGCATGCGCATCATTCATATGGTTATGAAGGTGTCTGTTCCTACATTGGGACGGCGTGGCGCAGTGGGATAGTGGCCGTGCGCAACCCGAGGGTCCTTGGTTCAAATCCCACCTAGTACCAACCTCGTCCCGTCCGTTGTGTCCTGAGCAAGACACTTCACCCTTGCTCCTGATGGATGCTTGTTGGCACCTTGCATGGCAGCTCCCTCCATCAGTGTGTGAATGTGTGTGTGAATGTGGAAGTAGTGTCAAAGCGCTTTGAGTACCTTGAAGGTAGAAAAGCGCTATACAAGTACAACCCATTTATATATATACTTGCAGTGTGTATATTGTACATATTACATATTGTTATGAAGGTGTCTGTTACTACATGATATATATACTTGCAGTGTGTATATTGTACATATTACATATTGTTATGAAGGTGTCTGTTACTACATGATATATATACTTGCAGTGTGTATATTGTACATATTACATGTAGTTATGAAGGTGTCTGTTACTACATGATATATATACTTGCAGTGTGTATAGATCAGACGTTGATGAAGTTGTTTTGGAGACTGTGCAGACTGGCCTGTGTTTGATGGTGTTTGTCGCGCTGTGCTACCTTGCAGAGGTGCTGATGTGGTACATCTCAGACACAATGTTGCGCTGGGCTGCAGAGAATGAGATGGAGGACCCCGGCCTGGTGAGGGCCGTCTTCTCTCTGCTGCACCGCCAGTATGAAGGTGTTGGCGGACAGATGGCCGCCCCTCTTGCCAAAGCTTACAGCATCAGCCAAGCGTCGGTGGAAGACACCATGACCCTGCTGGCCTCCTTGGGACAAATACGCTCGCTGCTCAGCGTTCGAATGGGAAAAGAGGAAGAAAAGCTGATGATCAGACAACTCGGGTGAGGGCAGATTGTGCTCTTACTTCATTTCTTGTCAAACATCAACCTTTTTTCTGGCCTCCACAGAGACATCATGAACAATAAAGTGTTCTACCAGCACCCGAACTTAATGAGGGTGTTGGGCATGCACCAAACTGTGATGGAGGTGATGGTCAATGTTCTTGGGGAGAAGCGAGCCAAGGTCAGTATCTTCTGGTCTTGGAGGGGAAACACGTGCTAGCAACAGCAGGCCTTTTTATTGTGGCCTGCTAGGACATCCCCTTTTTATTGTGGCCTGCTAGGACATCTCCCTTTTATTGTGACCTGCTAGGACATCTCCTTTTTATTGTGACCTGCTAGGACATCTCCTTTTTATTGTGACCTGCTAGGACATCTCCTTTTTATTGTGACCTGCTAGGACATCTCCCTTTTATTGTGACCTGCTAGGACATCTCCTTTTTATTGTGACCTGCTAGGACATCTCCTTTTTATTGTGGCCTGCTAGGACATCTCCCTTTTATTGTGACCTGCTAGGACATCTCCTTTTTATTGTGGCCTGCTAGGACATCTCCCTTTTATTGTGACCTGCTAGGACATCTCCTTTTTATTGTGGCCTGCTAGGACATCTCCCTTTTATTGTGACCTGCTAGGACATCTCCTTTTTATTGTGGCCTGCTAGGACATCTCCTTTTTATTGTGGCCTGCTAGGACATCTCCTTTTTATTGTGGCCTGCTAGGACATCTCCTTTTTATTGTGACCTGCTAAGACATCTCCTTTTTATTGTGGCCTGCTAGGACATCTCCTTTTTATCGTGGCCTGCTAGGACATCTCCTTTTTATTGTGGCCTGCTAGGACATCTCCCTTTTATTGTGACCTGCTAGGACATCTCCTTTTTATTGTGGCCTGCTAGGACATCTCCTTTTTATTGTGGCCTGCTAGGACATCTCCCTTTTATTGTGACCTGCTAGGACATCTCCTTTTTATTGTGGCCTGCTAGGACATCTCCTTTTTATTGTGACCTGCTAGGACATCTCCTTTTTATTGTGACCTGCTAGGACATCTCCTTTTTATTGTGGCCTGCTAGGACATCTCCTTTTTATTGTGGCCTGCTAGGACATCTCCTTTTTATTGTGACCTGCTAGGACATCTCCTTTTTATTGTGGCCTGCTAGGACATCTCCTTTTTATTGTGACCTGCTAGGACATCTCCTTTTTATTGTGACCTGCTAGGACATCTCCTTTTTATTGTGGCCTGCTAGGACATCTCCTTTTTATTGTGACCTGCTAGGACATCTCCTTTTTATTGTGACCTGCTAGGACATCTCCTTCCCCAAGATGGTGGCCAGCTGCTGCCGATTCCTTTGCTATTTCTGCCGCATCAGCAGACACAACCAGGGCGCCTTGTTTCACCACCTCAGCTACCTCTTGGAGAACAGCAGTGTTGGACTAGGTAGGTTCTTCTCAAGGAGTGGGGCCATACCAAGCTGTGGCACGCTGCCATACCAGGGTGCGGCACGCTGCCATACCAGGGTGCGGCACGCTGCCATACCAGGGTGCGGCACGCTGCCATACCAGTGTGTGGCACGCTCCCATACCAGGCTGTGGCACGCTGCCATACCAGGGTGCGGCACGCTGCCATACCAGGGTGTGGCACGCTGCCATACCAGGGTGCGGCACGCTGCCATACCAGGGTGCGGCACGCTGCCATACCAGGGTGCGGCACGCTGCCATACCAGGGTGCGGCACGCTGCCATACCAGGCTGTGGCACGCTGCCATACCAGGCTGTGGCACGCTGCCATACCAGGCTGTGGCACGCTGCCATACCAGGCTGTGGCACGCTGCCATACCAGGCTGTGGCACGCTGCCATACCAGGCTGTGGCACGCTGCCATACCAGGCTGTGGCACGCTGCCATACCAGGCTGTGGCACGCTGCCATACCAGGCTGTGGCACGCTGCCATACCAGGCTGTGGCACGCTGCCATACCAGGCTGTGGCACGCTGCCATACCAGGCTGTGGCACGCTGCCATACCAGGGTGTGGCACGCTGCCATACCAGGGTGTGGCACGCTGCCATACCAGGGTGTGGCACGCTGCCATACCAGGGTGTGGCACGCTGCCATACCAGGGTGTGGCACGCTGCCATACCAGGCTGTGGCACGCTGCCATACCAGGCTGTGGCACGCTGCCATACCAGGCTGTGGCACGCTGCCATACCAGGCTGTGGCACGCTGCCATACCAGGCTGTGGCACGCTGCCATACCAGGCTGTGGCACGCTGCCATACCAGGCTGTGGCACGCTGCCATACCAGGGTGTGGCACGCTGCCATACCAGGGTGTGGCACGCTGCCATACCAGGGTGTGGCACGCTGCCATACCAGGCTGTGGCACGCTGCCATACCAGGGTGTGGCACGCTGCCATACCAGGCTGTGGCACGCTGCCATACCAGGGTGTGGCACGCTGCCATACCAGGCTGTGGCACGCTGCCATACCAGGCTGTGGCACGCTGCCATACCAGGCTGTGGCACGCTGCCATACCAGGCTGTGGCACGCTGCCATACCAGGCTGTGGCACGCTGCCATACCAGGCTGTGGCACGCTGCCATACCAGGCTGTGGCACGCTGCCATACCAGGCTGTGGCACGCTGCCATACCAGGGTGCGGCACGCTGCCATACCAGGGTGCGGCACGCTGCCATACCAGTGTGCGGCACGCTCCCATACCAGGCTGTGGCACGCTGCCATACCAGGCTGTGGCACGCTGCCATACCAGGCTGTGGCACGCTGCCATACCAGGCTGTGGCACGCTGCCATACCAGGCTGTGGCACGCTGCCATACCAGGCTGTGGCACGCTGCCATACCAGGCTGTGGCACGCTGCCATACCAGGCTGTGGCACGCTGCCATACCAGGCTGTGGCACGCTGCCATACCAGGCTGTGGCACGCTGCCATACCAGGCTGTGGCACGCTGCCATACCAGGCTGTGGCACGCTGCCATACCAGGCTGTGGCACGCTGCCATACCAGGCTGTGGCACGCTGCCATACCAGGCTGTGGCACGCTGCCATACCAGGCTGCGGCACGCTGCCATACCAGGGTGCGGCACGCTGCCATACCAGTGTGCGGCACGCTGCCATACCAGGCTGTGGCACGCTGCCATACCAGGCTGTGGCACGCTGCCATACCAGGCTGTGGCCGCGGGGAACAGCCAAGTTTTGCCCTTGCAGAAAAGGAGGACTATCTTTCTTCTCATCTTCATAAGCAGGGCTGCAAAAAAACAAAAAAACTGGTACAAACTAGAGTTGTCCTGATATCAATATTTTGGTGCTGGTACCAACATTTATTTAAATACTTATGTACATAATTATTGTCTTTATTTGAACAAAAAAATGTTAGTGTACATGAAACATATGTTTATGATGTTAGTGTACATGAAACATATGTTTATGATGTTAGTGTACATGAAACATATGTTTATGATGTTAGTGTACATGAAACATATGTTTATGATGTTAGTGTACATGAAACATATGTTTATTATGTTAGTGTACATGAAACATATGTTTATTATGTTAGTGTACATGAAACATATGTTTATGATGTTAGTGTACATGAAACATGTGTTTATGATGTTAGTGTACATGAAACATATGTTTATGATGTTAGTGTACATGAAACATATGTTTATGATGTTAGTGTACATGAAACATATGTTTATGATGTTAGTGTACATGAAACATATGTTTATGATGTTAGTGTACATGAAACATATGTTTATGATGTTAGTGTACATGAAACATGTGTTTATGATGTTAGTGTACATGAAACATATGTTTATGATGTTAGTGTACATGAAACATATGTTTATGATGTTAGTGTACATGAAACATATGTTTATTATGTTAGTGTACATGAAACATATGTTTATGATGTTAGTGTACATGAAACATATGTTTATGATGTTAGTGTACATGAAACATATGTTTATGATGTTAGTGTACATGAAACATATGTTTATGATGTTAGTGTACATGAAACATATGTTTATGATGTTAGTGTACATGAAACATATGTTTATGATGTTAGTGTACATGAAACATATGTTTATGATGTTAGTGTACATGAAACATGTGTTTATGATGTTAGTGTACATGAAACATATGTTTATGATGTTAGTGTACATGAAACATATGTTTATGATGTTAGTGTACATGAAACATATGTTTATGATGTTAGTGTACATGAAACATATGTTTATGATGTTAGTGTACATGAAACATATGTTTATGATGTTAGTGTACATGAAACATGTGTTTATGATGTTAGTGTACATGAAACATATGTTTATGATGTTAGTGTACATGAAACATATGTTTATTATTGTCATTTAGTCCTTCAATAAAATGTTGAACATACTAGACAACTTGTCTTTTAGTAGGAAGTAAACAAACAAAGACTCCTAATTGTCATTTATACACCTATTATTTTATACACATTATGAGGGACAAACTGTAAAAAATGATTATTAATCCACTTGTTAATTTACTGTTAATATCTGCTTATTTTCTGTTTGAACATGTTCTATCTACACTTCTGTTCAAATGTAATAATCACTTATTCTTCTCTTCTTTGATACTTGACATTAGTTTTGGATGATACCACACATTTAGGTATCGCTCCGATACCAAGTAGTTCCAGGATCATACATTGGTCATATTCAAAGTCCTCATGTGTCCAGGAACATATTTACTGACTTTATAAACATTATTTACATTTTTAAATAAAGGAAAAATGATTTTGTGATGATAAAAATATCAATGTAATCATAGTATCATCAACGAGATACCCTCTTGTACTTGGTATCATTACAGTGGACGTCAGGTGTAGATCCACCCATGGCATTTGTTTACATTCAGGAGCGCTACCTTTTGTTAGCGGTGACGCCGGTGAGCTGTCCTTCTGTGCTGTGTAGTGAAGCATGTTTAGCTATTCCTCATCCTCCAGTGATAATAATACTTGTAGGGGAATTATTTCGTCTTCATGGAGGCCGGGATTAGCAATTTAGAAGTATCTAAAACACTGCAGATGGATGTTAGCCGTGAGCTAGCCATGTTTTAAAGCGCCTCTTGTCGAGCAGCCTGTTAGTCTTATCGCCTCACCTTCATTCATTACATTAAAAAAAAAGGGAACCGGTATTTTTTGAAGGGGTATAGTACCGTTTTTGGTTCATTACTACCTCGGTACTTTATGAAACCAATAACCGATTTTAACTTTAGAGATATGAATGTATTGGTTGGTGAGCCTCTGGATGGATGTATACTATGTAGTATTGATCCACACATGTCCGGGTAGAAGGTCATGTATCGATCTCAGACAAAAGATGGCAGCTCTAATCCTGCGATACATCTGTGACGACGTCATACCAGAGTAGCACGCAACATGAGGCAGCTCTTTCTTCTTTTTTTCCTCAAACACCTCAGCGGATTGTTGTCACCTTGCAGACTTTCTGGCTGAATCTAGAATGTGTCCAAATCCTCCAAAAGCGACTGGCGACAAATCTAGCAGCTTCCCTGAGACAAGAAAGTCCGAGCCGTGCTCAAGGTCGACTGAATATTTGTTCTTGGACCGTTTGTACAGAAAACACATTTCCTGCTACTTTGAGGTGTAATCACAATCAAGTCAATCCCATTTTCATCACAGTCTCGCTTCAAATAAAAACAAAGGCATCGTTCTTCTTAATGTCACCTCTTGTCAGTAGATGTGCTTCCTTCCTGAATATCTCAACCTTTCAGTCTTTTCTTCAAATTTGAGACAATGTACAACAAATACAACTAAACTAAGAATCAACAAAAGAACATGAATTTACAGTTCACATCACATCTTCTTTTTTTTAAGTTTATAGATTAGACTTCAACTTAGACTTCCTTTTATTGTCATTCAGATGTGAACTTTACAGTCCAGATAAGAAGGACATTTTGTTGCATTAGCTGCTTGTAGTGTAGGATCAAAGATCAATAAGGTGCAGATGTAAATAATTGGACTGCAGTACAGATAAATATATTGCAATGCCTAAAAGACAGTAACCGCCTGCTTTTATGTCTCATTGAAAAATAAACACATGACATTGTTCTGAAATCATGCATTGCATTTCCTTTCCCGCATGGAATGGTAATGTTTTAAAAAGTCTTGTTCGTGAATTGTATGGTAGGCCGTGTGGAGATTGATATTGAGAGATGCACACCCTATGAATAAGATGCACACCCTATGAATAAGATGCACACCCTATGAATAAGATGCACACCCTATGAATAAGATGCACACCCTATGAATAAGATGCACACCCTATGAATAAGACGCACACCCTATGAATAAGACGCACACCCTATGAATAAGACGCACACCCTATGAATAAGACGCACACCCCTATGAATAAGACGCACACCCTATGAATAAGACGCACACCCTATGAATAAGACGCACACCCTATGAATAAGACGCACACCCTATGAATAAGACGCACACCCTATGAATAAGATGCACACCCTATGAATAAGATGCACACCCTATGAATAAGATGCACACCCTATGAATAAGATGCACACCCTATGAATAAGACGCACACCCTATGAATAAGACGCACACCCTATGAATAAGACGCACACCCTATGAATAAGACGCACACCCTATGAATAAGACGCACACCCTATGAATAAGACGCACACCCTATGAATAAGACGCACACCCTATGAATAAGACGCACACCCTATGAATAAGACGCACACCCTATGAATAAGATGCACACCCTATGAATAAGATGCACACCCTATGAATAAGATGCACACCCTATGAATAAGATGCACACCCTATGAATAAGATGCACACCCTATGAATAAGACGCACACCCTATGAATAAGACGCACACCCTATGAATAAGACGCACACCCTATGAATAAGACGCACACCCTATGAATAAGACGCACACCCTATGAATAAGACGCACACCCTATGAATAAGACGCACACCCTATGAATAAGACGCACACCCTATGAATAAGACGCACACCCTATGAATAAGACGCACACCCTATGAATAAGACGCACACCCTATGAATAAGACGCACACCCTATGAATAAGACGCACACCCTATGAATAAGACGCACACCCTATGAATAAGACGCACACCCTATGAATAAGATGCACACCCTATGAATAAGATGCACACCCTATGAATAAGATGCACACCCTATGAATAAGATGCACACCCTATGTATAAGATGCACACCCCTATGAATAAGATGCACACCCTATGAATAAGATGCACACCCTATGAATAAGATGCACACCCTATGAATAAGATGCACACCCCTATGAATAAGATGCACACCCTATGAATAAGATGCACACCCTATGAATAAGATGCACACCCTATGAATAAGATGCACACCCTATGAATAAGACGCACACCCTATGAATAAGATGCACACCCTATGAATAAGATGCACACCCTATGAATAAGATGCACACCCTATGAATAAGATGCACACCCTATGAATAAGATGCACACCCTATGAATAAGATGCACACCCTATGAATAAGATGCACACTTTATAAATAAGCCTCCAATGTTACGCAGAGGTATATCTCTAGAACCATTTTCCTAGTCCAAAACAGAAGATATGCTCTGATGTCACCTCTGGCCTTCAACTGGGAATAAATGCTGCTTTCTTTGTGTTGTATGTGTGCTGGAGGGTAGCTTCACCTTCCATGCGCGGGGCCACTCCCCTGGACGTGGCAGCAGCCTCCGTCATGGACAACAACCAGCTGGCCCTCGCGCTGAGGGAGCCTGACCTCCAGAAGGTCAGCACTTCTTTCACGTCTCCAATGACTAGAAGAGTTTTTTGCAGTCAGCCTCTTTTTGATGTCCAGGTGGTGGACTACCTTGCCGGCTGCGGTCTAAAAAGCTGCCCCCTGCTGGTGGCTAAAGGCTACCCGGACATTGGCTGGAACCCCGTGGAGGGCGAGCGTTACCTGGACTTTCTACGTTTTGCTGTATTCTGCAATGGTAACTTTGCTTGCACTCACACTGCCATGAACAGGACCAAGACTCTTTTTGACCACAGGCGAAAACGTGGAGGAGAACGCCTACTTGGTGTTGAGGTTGTTGATCCGTCGCCCCGAGTGTTTTGGTCCTGCCCTGCGAGGAGACGGTGGGAAGGGTCTCCTCGCCGCCATGGAGGAAGGCATCAGGATGTCTGAAGAGCCGTCTATGGATGGACCTTCTCCTCGCGACCTCTTCACTGCAACACAGTCAGTCTTGCTTCCTCGCGACCTCTCCACTGCAACACAGTCAGTCTTGCTTCCTCGCGACCTCTCCACTGCAACACAGTCAGTCTTGCTTCCTCGCGACCTCTTCACTGCAACACAGTTAGTCTTGCTTCCTCGCGACCTCTCCACTGCAACACAGTTAGTCTTGCTTCCTCGCGACCTCTCCACTGCAACACAGTTAGTCTTGCTTCCTCGCGACCTCTCCACTGCAACACAGTCTTGCTTCCTCGCGACCTCTCCACTGCAACACAGTCTTGCTTCCTCGCGACCTCTCCACTGCAACACAGTCAGTCTTGCTTCCTCGCGACCTCTCCACTGCAACACAGTCTTGCTTCCTCGCGACCTCTCCACTGCAACACAGTCAGTCTTGCTTCCTCGCGACCTCTCCACTGCAACACAGTCAGTCTTGCTTCCTCGCGACCTCTCCACTGCAACACAGTCTTGCTTCCTCGCGACCTCTCCACTGCAACACAGTCTTGCTTCCTCGCGACCTCTCCACTGCAACACAGTCTTGCTTCCTCGCGACCTCTCCACTGCAACACAGTCAGTCTTGCTTCCTCGCGACCTCTCCACTGCAACACAGTCAGTCTTGCTTCCTCGCGACCTCTCCACTGCAAGGCAACAATCCAGTTATTGTGGTGCTGATCATAGTTTTGTGTAACAGAGATGAAAAAGGCAACAATCCCGTTATTGTGGTGCTGATCACAGTTTTGTTTAACAGAGATGAAAAAGGCAACAATCCAGTTATTGTGGTGCTGATCATAGTTTTGTGTAACAGAGATGAAAAAGGCAACAATCCCGTTATTGTGGTGCTGATCACAGTTTTGTTTAACAGAGATGAAAAAGGCAACAATCCAGTTATTGTGGTGCTGATCATAGTTTTGTGTAACAGAGATGAAAAAGGCAACAATCCAGTTATTGTGGTGCTGATCACAGTTTTGTGTAACAGAGATGAAAAAGGCAACAATCCCGTTATTGTGGTGCTGATCACAGTTTTGTTTAACAGAGATGAAAAAGGCAACAATCCCGTTATTGTGGTGCTGATCATAGTTTTGTGTAACAGAGATGAAAAAGGCAACAATCCCGTTATTGTTGTGCTGATCACAGTTTTGTGTAACAGAGATGAAAAAGGCAACAATCCAGTTATTGTTGTGCTGATCACAGTTTTGTGTAACAGAGATGAAAAAGGCAACAATCCAGTTATTGTGGTGCTGATCACAGTTTTGTGTAACAGAGATGAAAAAGGCAACAATCCCGTTATTGTGGTGCTGATCACAGTTTTGTGTAACAGAGATGAAAAAGGCAACAATCCAGTTATTGTGGTGCTGATCATAGTTTTGTGTAACAGAGATGAAAAAGGCAACAATCCCGTTATTGTGGTGCTGATCACAGTTTTGTTTAACAGAGATGAAAAAGGCAACAATCCCGTTATTGTGGTGCTGATCATAGTTTTGTGTAACAGAGATGAAAAAGGCAACAATCCAGTTATTGTGGTGCTGATCATAGTTTTGTGTAACAGAGATGAAAAAGGCAACAATCCCGTTATTGTTGTGCTGATCACAGTTTTGTGTAACAGAGATGAAAAAGGCAACAATCCAGTTATTGTTGTGCTGATCACAGTTTTGTGTAACAGAGATGAAAAAGGCAACAATCCAGTTATTGTGGTGCTGATCACAGTTTTGTGTAACAGAGATGAAAAAGGCAACAATCCCGTTATTGTGGTGCTGATCACAGTTTTGTGTAACAGAGATGAAAAAGGCAACAATCCAGTTATTGTGGTGCTGATCATAGTTTTGTGTAACAGAGATGAAAAAGGCAACAATCCCGTTATTGTGGTGCTGATCACAGTTTTGTTTAACAGAGATGAAAAAGGCAACAATCCCGTTATTGTGGTGCTGATCACAGTTTTGTGTAACAGAGATGAAAAAGGCAACAATCCAGTTATTGTGGTGCTGATCACAGTTTTGTGTAACAGAGATGAAAAAGGCAACAATCCAGTTATTGTGGTGCTGATCACAGTTTTGTGTAACAGAGATGAAAAAGGCAACAATCCCGTTATTGTGGTGCTGATCACAGTTTTGTGTAACAGAGATGAAAAAGGCAACAATCCAGTTATTGTGGTGCTGATCACAGTTTTGTGTAACAGAGATGCTGTCCCTGACAGTGAGGGCGAGCGCATCCACATGGGCCATGCCATCATGACCTTCTACTCGACACTCGTGGACTTGTTGGGCCGCTGTGCTCCAGAGAAGCAGGTGAGTCTTTTATTCCTTGCAGCTGCTGCCAAAAAGTCACACAAAGTCTGATCGTAGTTGTCTGCTCTTGTCCACTTGAAGCAGGAAGTGTCCTTGGCAACCTTGTTATGCTACCACTTTATTTCCAACAGTTTACAGTCTGCAACATCACATGAGTCCACTTTCTAATGTGAGAAGGAATAGAAAGAAGCAGAGAAGAATCCTTCCATTCACTTCCTGTGCTTCATCTGCAACAAACTTCTCATGAATAAATTGTATTTTGCTTCATGACATGAGAAAGATTCTCATTTTTCACCAAGTTTTACTGAATATGATCAGATTTTCTTTAGGATTCATTTTCTTTGTACTTTGTAAACACTTTGAGTTTAAGATAGAAAATCCAATCCATCCCCATCCATTTTCTACCGCTTGTCCCTAACAGGGATGGGAGGGGCACTGGAGCCTATCCCAGCTGCATTGGGAAGGCGCGTTAGACCCTCAGCTTACAAATGAGCAGCTTTCTTATTTAAATGTCCTCCTCCTGTGATATTGATCAGGATGGATTCTTGATCCAACATCATTCTGACAATGAACTATTTGATTGAAACTGCTTCACAACAGCTTGCTGATCTGAAAAACTCCTTCTGGTTGCTTCAATTTGTCCTAAAACGGCTTCCTAAAAATAGATTTTTGAATATGATGAAACTATTCAGAATCAGGATGAATAATAATAGTATGTTATGGCTTTAGGGTCAATTCTCACAATTGTGGGTAGTGCCGCTAGCAGCGCACATACCTTCCAGGGAGACCAGATAAGAATGACAAATGGATGTCTTGGTGCACCCGTGCAGTACTTCTTTCTAGTCTGACACTCTTGGTGCACCCGTACAGTACTTCCAGTCTGACACTCTTGGTGCACCCGTACAGTACTTCTAGTCTGACACCCGTACAGTACTTCCAGTCTGACACCCGTACAGTACTTCCAGTCTGACACCCGTACATGACATATTTGTCCTAATGTGTTTCCTGAAATGTTGCAGCTGATTGAAGGAGGAAAGGCAGAAGCCGTCCGCATGCAAGCCATCCTGAAGTCGCTCATCCCCATCCAGGATCTTGAGGGGGTCATCAGCTTGCCCTTTCAAGTACCCTCTGTGTCAAAAGGTGAAGTAAGGCTGCCAGCCTCCTTGAGATAGAAGAGAGTTCCAGGTCCCAAATGACAGTTTTTTGTAATGTGATGTGATGCTGACAATCCAAGCGCTTTAAGTAAGGCCTACAGGCTTTGTAGCTTTTATGCTAGCATGTCTTTAAAAAGCACTATTTGGCCTTTGACGTATCAATGGAACTCAGCACTTTCCTGACATAGAACATTCCATGATTCACATACCACAAACGAACACTGAGGCGTGAGACAGGAGGACCTAAATGTTAGCAATACTAGCACAGTTAGCTCCTGGGCCCAAGAAATAGGATCAAACTTAGTCTGTTGCTGACTGATTGTTGGCAGAGGTTCTGGCTTTCTTTTAAGATGTGTAGCAAAACCTAGGTTTTTATACTGTAATTTGGTAGTTTTATTGACTGGATGGGCTCATGGACTAGCAATAGTTGGCTCAGAGAAGGTTTTCCTTCATGACGTAATGAAAACCCACCGTTTGAGCAAACAAGAGATCATGTTTGTTGTTCATTCACACCTCAATTTTCTAGACCTTCAGGATGAGTGGCACTGACCGTGCATGTTCTTGTAGATTCAGTTTTCTACAAGAGTAGACCTTCAGGATGAGTGGCACTGACCGTGCATGTTCTTGCAGATTCAGTTTTCTACAAGAGTAGACCTTCAGGATGAGTGGCACTGACATTGCATGTTCTTGCAGATTCAGTTTTCTACAAGAGTAGACCTTCAGGATGAGTGGCACTGACCGTGCATGTTCTTGTAGATTCAGTTTTCTACAAGAGTAGACCTTCAGGATGAGTGGCACTGACATTGCATGTTCTTGCAGATTCAGTTTTCTACAAGAGTAGACCTTCAGGATGAGTGGCACTGACATTGCATGTTCTTGCAGATGGTTGTGTGGTGGAACCAGACTTATCTAGGGTCTTCTGCCCCGACCACAAGGCGGCCGTGGTTCTGTTCCTGGACCGTGTGTACGCCATCCAGGGACAGACTTTTCTCATCCACCTTCTGCAAGTTGGCTTCCTGTCTGACCTTCAGACTGCAGTCTCTCTGGACTCGGTGAGCTCCAGTGAACTTTGACTTTGCTGCAGAAATGTATGGTGACCTTGTGTTGACCTTGTATGGATCCAAGCTGCAGCCTGCCACCTAAAGCAATCCCTCTTCCTTAGCCATCCATGTTCTGGTTTGTTGCAGCCCACACTTCACTTGTGCTTGTTGTCCTCTGGCAGGTTGACTTTGGATCCAGCGACATGGCCTTGGCCCTCAACAGATACCTGTGCTCGGCCGTGCTTCCTCTGCTCACTAAGTCTTCTGCTCTCCTCCACGCTTTGGAGGACCACTTCACCTTGATGGATTCTCTGATCCAGGCCATCTACAGTCTCTCCAGGGCTTCCAGCCTGACCAAGGCCCAGAGGGACACAACTGAGGATTGTTTATTGGCCGTGTGCAAGTATGAAAAGCTGTTACTCTTTTTGCTGCCAGACCAAATCTAACATTCTGTCCGGAAGAAAGGGCAAGATACTGCACTTCTTTCCTGCCTGCACAGCATCAATCGTCTTTGGACATCCTTTACAAATGAGACATTTGCTAATGACAATTCTTAATTACATCCTTCATTCTCTAATGAGGTGATAGTCAATGATTGATGAGTCATCATGTCTACCACATTCTTAATTACATCCTTCATTCTCTAATGAGGTGATAGTCAATGATTGATGAGTCATCATGTCTACCACAGCCTCATTGGCAGCAAGACTTCAAACATGACCCACTTTTCCAGGAACATCTTTTTTGACAACTACTGCTAGTTTGAGGCGGCCTTGCCACTTGTCTCACTGCTCACTTCACACTTGTCTCACTGCTCACTTCCCACTTGTCTCACTGCTCACTTCCCACTTGTCTCACTGCTCACTTCCCACTTGTCTCGCTGCTCACTTCCCACTTGTCTCACTGCTCACTTCCCACTTGTCTCACTGCTCACTTCCCACTTGTCTCACTGCTCACTTCACACTTGTCTCACTGCTCACTTCACACTTGTCTCACTGCTCACTTCCCACTTGTCTCACTGCTCACTTCACACTTGTCTCACTGCTCACTTCACACTTGTCTCACTGCTCACTTCCCACTTGTCTCACTGCTCACTTCCAACTTGTCTCACTTCCCACTTGTCTCACTGCTCACTTCCAACTTGTCTCACTGCTCACTTCCAACTTGTCTCACTGCTCACTTCCAACTTATCTCCCTGCTCACTTCCCACTTGTCTCACTGCTCACTTCCCACTTGTCTCACTGCTCACTTCCCACTTGTCTCACTGCTCACTTCCCACTTGTCTCCCTGCTCACTTCCCACTTGTCTCACTGCTCACTTCACACTTGTCTCACTGCTCTGGTGTTGGGTGTTGCTTGACTTTCACACGGCTGTTTTCATGGGCCAAAGACTGTGCGGTCAAAAACTTAGGCAAGGACTGGACTGGCCAGCTTTCCTGACATATTAGGTGAAGTAATGCAGAAACTCCAAACACAATGCGGTCTGTTGGGTTGAAAAGGTTGTTTATTTTTATGTTTGTGACTTTAGGTGTCAGGAAACGTATCACTGATATACTTTTCAAGAGCACACAAAAGGAGAGAGAAGGACTTATTTTTGACATTCCAGCATGCTTGAGACCTATCTCTCAAGTGGTCTTGTCACCTTTTCTCATTGGCCAATATCTTCAGTACCAAACCCGAGTTAACAACAAACGGACCCGTTGGTTGGCTCCATGAGTCTGTAACTAACCTGATTCTTTGGAGACAACCAAGCTTTACTTTGCAGCTCGCAGACGTTATTTGACTTTGTTCAACAAGGCAGTTTCAAGCACCAGAAGCTTTTCTCTCACCTGCTAAGTCCACCCAGAACTTTTCTAACACCACCCACTTCCCTCTCACTTTTTCTCTCGCCTCTGGATGTCAGAGTTCACGCAGCAGTCCCAGGCTAAGTCTTTGGAAAAAGATTCCCTCTTGACCAAACAGCAGAGTTTTTAACAAGGGCCACCAGCCTCTGCTGATGAATGCCTTTAAAGTAGAAGTAGAGTAGAAACACAACTTGCCTCTACATTGAATCTATTATCATATATATCGCTTCCATGACACTTCAATACCTATACAGTTTGTGAGTAAATAGATATGATCAGAATGGTATCAATCTCAGAGATTCCCGAGCCATTTTGAGAGATGTGACATGGAGGAGGAACTACAGATTCCTTCCCCATCAACAACAGTGCTAATCATGCAGACTTTGTGAGAGTCAACAATGATTACTTTGGGAAAAATGATGATGCAGAACCTTGTATTGTTGATCCTGGATATAATGAAGATCATCTATAAATCTTAGAAGCTCTGCTAAACAAATCCAGCTTTAGTCAAACAATAAACATCATGTAGCTAGCAGTATTGCTAAGTGTTAAACAGGAAATAAAAACTACTAACATAATAAAAGCATCGCTTACTGTACAATGTCTGCTCTATCTTCGAGGACGACTGATAGGATTTCCAAATCTTGCATGTGAAGGGTTAACAAGGAAAAGTATCCCTGCAGACACTGTCTTCTGTTGTGTGTTTGTCTCCATCTCTGGCTGTACATTAAATGTCACAGATGAACAACTTTGGATTCATGGATAAATCCTCCTGTTAACCGTGATTTATAAACTAGAATAACTTTGATGCGATGATGCAAGACATGGCTGACGGCTCACACCATCTGTCTGTATCATTGTGTTACTTATCTGTCTGTATCATTGTGTTACTTATCTGTCTGTATCATTGTGTTACTTATCTGTCTGTATCATTGTGTTACTTATCTGTCTGTATCATTGTGTTACTTATCTGTCTGTATCTTTGTGTTACTTATCTGTCTGTATCATTGTGTTACTTATCTGTCTGTATCATTGTGTTACTTATCTGTCTGTATCATTGTGTTACTTATCTTTCTAACCCTAAACCCTAATGATATTTTGCCTGAAGAGAACTTTCTTTCCCCAACTAAAGTGCACGACTTGTCTTCCCAGTCAACTCCAAGCAGCCATGATGCGGCCTCTTCTTGGACGCCTGGTCTTGGATCTTCACACGGTCACAGAGCACAGCAAGACAGCACTGAAGGTAGCTGCAGAGACACACTTGGACAAGACAGCACTGAAGGTAGCTGCAGAGACACACTTAGACAAGACAGCACTGAAGGTAGCTGCAGAGACACACTTAGACAAGACAGCACTGAAGGTAGCTGCAGAGACACACTTGGACAAGACAGCACTGAAAGTAGCTGCAGAGACACACTTGGACAAGACAGCACTGAAGGTAGCTGCAGAGACACACTTGGACAAGACAGCACTGAAGGTAGCTGCAGAGACACACTTAGACAAGACAGCACTGAAGGTAGCTGCAGAGACACACTTGGACAAGACAGCACTGAAGGTAGCTGCAGAGACACACTTGGACAAGACAGCACTGAAGGTAGCTGCAGAGACACACTTGGACAAGACAGCACTGAAGGTAGCTGCAGAGACACACTTAGACAAGACAGCACTGAAGGTAGCTGCAGAGACACACTTGGACAAGACAGCACTGAAGGTAGCTGCAGAGACACACTTGGACAAGACAGCACTGAAGGTAGCTGCAGAGACACACTTGGACAAGACAGCACTGAAGGTAGCTGCAGAGACACACTTGGACAAGACAGCACTGAAGGTAGCTGCAGAGACACACTTGGACAAGACAGCACTGAAGGTAGCTGCAGAGACACACTTGGACAAGACAGCACTGAAGGTAGCTGCAGAGACACACTTGGACAAGACAGCACTGAAGGTAGCTGCAGAGACACACTTAGACAAGACAGCACTGAAGGTAGCTGCAGAGACACACTTGGACAAGACAGCACTGAAGGTAGCTGCAGAGACACACTTGGACAAGACAGCACTGAAGGTAGCTGCAGAGACACACTTGGACAAGACAGCACTGAAGGTAGCTGCAGAGACACACTTGGACAAGACAGCACTGAAGGTAGCTGCAGAGACACACTTAGACAAGACAGCACTGAAAGTAGCTGCAGAGACACACTTGGACAAGACAGCACTGAAGGTAGCTGCAGAGACACACTTGGACAAGACAGCACTGAAGGTAGCTGCAGAGACACACTTGGACAAGACAGCACTGAAGGTAGCTGCAGAGACACACTTGGACAAGACAGCACTGAAGGTAGCTGCAGAGACACACTTGGACAAGACAGCACTGAAGGTAGCTGCAGAGACACACTTGGACAAGACAGCACTGAAGGTAGCTGCAGAGACACACTTGGACAAGACAGCACTGAAGGTAGCTGCAGAGACACACTTGGACAAGACAGCACTGAAGGTAGCTGCAGAGACACACTTAGACAAGACAGCACTGAAGGTAGCTGCAGAGACACACTTGGACAAGACAGCACTGAAGGTAGCTGCAGAGACACACTTGGACAAGACAGCACTGAAGGTAGCTGCAGAGACACACTTGGACAAGACAGCACTGAAGGTAGCTGCAGAGACACACTTGGACAAGACAGCACTGAAGGTAGCTGCAGAGACACACTTGGACAAGACAGCACTGAAGGTAGCTGCAGAGACACACTTGGACAAGACAGCACTGAAGGTAGCTGCAGAGACACACTTGGACAAGACAGCACTGAAGGTAGCTGCAGAGACACACTTGGACAAGACAGCACTGAAGGTAGCTGCAGAGACACACTTGGACAAGACAGCACTGAAGGTAGCTGCAGAGACACACTTGGACAAGACAGCACTGAAGGTAGCTGCAGAGACACACTTAGACAAGACAGCACTGAAGGTAGCTGCAGAGACACACTTAGACAAGACAGCACTGAAGGTAGCTGCAGAGACACACTTGGACAAGACAGCACTGAAGGTAGCTGCAGAGACACACTTGGACAAGACAGCACTGAAGGTAGCTGCAGAGACACACTTAGACAAGACAGCACTGAAAGTAGCTGCAGAGACACACTTGGACAAGACAGCACTGAAGGTAGCTGCAGAGACACACTTGGACAAGACAGCACTGAAGGTAGCTGCAGAGACACACTTGGACAAGACAGCACTGAAGGTAGCTGCAGAGACACACTTGGACAAGACAGCACTGAAGGTAGCTGCAGAGACACACTTGGACAAGACAGCACTGAAGGTAGCTGCAGAGACACACTTAGACAAGACAGCACTGAAGGTAGCTGCAGAGACACACTTGGACAAGACAGCACTGAAGGTAGCTGCAGAGACACACTTGGACAAGACAGCACTGAAAGTAGCTGCAGAGACACACTTGGACAAGACAGCACTGAAGGTAGCTGCAGAGACACACTTGGACAAGACAGCACTGAAGGTAGCTGCAGAGACACACTTGGACAAGACAGCACTGAAGGTAGCTGCAGAGACACACTTGGACAAGACAGCACTGAAGGTAGCTGCAGAGACACACTTGGACAAGAGCCAGTGAGGCGACATGAAGTCCTGTTCCCCTGCACAGCTCTTGAGCAGCCACTACCAGCAGAAGTGGAAGTACTACTCTCAGACTGGAGACCAGAGCCTGGCCTCTGAGGAGGAGCTGCACTTATCTCAGAAGCTCTTCTGGGTCGTGTTTAAGGAACTGGCAAAAAAGGTAAAGGCAATAAAATCTCATCCAACACGGTTTTTGACTCGCCAACCGGAATCATTTCCCACAAAGTTTAAGCGTATTGTACCCGATATTTGAAATGAGAAAGATCTTGTAAGATGGAATGAAAGAATTGTCAGTGTTAGAAAGGCTGTTGAGGGAAATCTTCTGCTAGTATTTGTGGCATCTTAGCTGACTCATTGACAAGATGGGAGCATCAAAGAATGGCTTCCATGAGGACATTCCTGTGTCACCTCAAGTCCACAAGCCTCCTGACTTTTATCACCAAGGGCCTCATAACTAAATGTCAAAAGGCCCTTTTCTACCAAAAGTTCAGAACTTTTGTTTCTTAAAGTGGAACATTATCAGCAGACCTATGTAAGCGTCAATAAATACCTTGATGTTGCAGAAAAAAGACCATCTGTTTTTTTAACCGATTTCCGAACTCGAAAAGGGTGATTTTGGCGATTGAAACGCCTTTCAATTGTTCGCTGTCGGAGCAATGACCTTTCACCCGTGACATCACAACAGGAAGCAATCTGCCATTTTCTCAAACACATTAAACACACAAGTCAAATCAACTGTTATTTTCCGTTTTTTCGACAGTTTTCCGTACTTTGAAGACATCATGCCTCGTGGGTGTGTTGTCGGAGGTGTAACAACACCATCAGGGACGAATTCAAGTTGACTTACGTGGAGTGTGCTAATCAGACATATCAATGGTCACGGCATGCTAATTGATGCTAACATGCTATTTAGGCTAGCTGTATGAACATATTGCATCATTATGCCTCATTTGTAGCTATATTTGCATCCAGCCTTTCCCTCCACCCACATTTAATGCCAAACAAACACATACCAATCAACGGATTCAAGTACATCAGTGGTCAAAAGATGCAATCTTTGGTTAGAAGGTGATCGCCGAATTCGTCCTCGTTGCCGTTGTGTGTCGTGATATGGCTGAATAGCTTCAGTTTCTTCTTCAATTTCATTTTCGCTATCTGCCTCCACACTCCAACCATCCGTTTCAATACATGAGTAATCTGTTGAATCGCTTAAGCCGCTGAAATCCGAGTCTGAATCCGAGCTAATGTCGCTATATCTTGCTGTTCTATCCGCCATGTTTGTTTGTACTGGCACCACTCAGTGACGTCACAGGAAAATGGACGGGTGGATATAGCGATGGTGAAAATCAGGCACTTTGAAGCTTTTTTTCGGGATATTGCTTGATGGGTAAAATTTTGAAAAAAACTTTGAAAAATAAAATAAGCCACTGGGAACGGATTTTTATTGGTTTTAACCCTTAATGTTCCCCTTTAAAACTACTGGTTCCTGGATCTTTGTGTTCCTATAGAAGTGTGTGGTTTGTGTTTCCACCGCATTTCACAGTCCAGCTAGTTTCTACAAATCAGCTTGATGACATATGGAGGAGTGGTTTAATATATTCCACTACACTGATGCCATGTACATAAACAGTCACACTTCTTTTAAGAAAAAGTAAGTCAATGAAAGACAAAGCAATCATGTACAAAACAATATGATTTACAAAATAAAGTGATCAAAATTGTTCATAAGAAGTCAGACTTTTGTCTGCAATGTCCAACAGTCAGAAAGTCGTCCTCTCAGTAAATGATGACTTCATGAAGTCAGGTGATTCCCTTTGGTCCAATTCAGCTGTAAATAACAATATATCAATAATAGATGCCAGTGTTTATCTGTAAATAACAACATACCAACTGTAAATAACAATGTATCAATAATACATGCCAGTGTTTATCTGTAAATAACAACATACCAACTGTAAATAACAATATATCAATAATACATGCCAGTGTTTATCTGTAAATAACAACATACCAACTGTAAATAACAATATATCAATAATACATGCCAGTGTTTATCTGTAAATAACAACATACCAACTGTAAATAACAATATATCAATAATACATGCCAGTGTTTATCTGTAAATAACAACATACCAACTGTAAATAACAATATATCAATAATAGATGCCAGTGTTTATCTGTAAATAACAACATACCAACTGTAAATAACAATGTATCAATAATACATGCCAGTGTTTATCTGTAAATAACAACATACCAACTGTAAATAACAATATATCAATAATACATGCCAGTGTTTATCTGTAAATAACAACATACCAACTGTAAATAACAATATATCAATAATACATGCCAGTGTTTATCTGTAAATAACAACATACCAACTGTAAATAACAATATATCAATAATACATGCCAGTGTTTATCTGTAAATAACAACATACCAACTGTAAATAACAATATATCAATAATACATGTCAGTGCAGTAAATAGTTGGCTATAAATACATTTAAAAGAGTGCGTCTACTTCACCTAACAAAATGAAGTTAGTAAGAAGTACAAAACAAGAATAAAGTGCATGTAGTTTAAAAAGACTGCAAGATAGTTCCGCTGATCAGTCTTCTCCAGCACTAAAGTTCCTACAAGTCAAAAGTTCCTTTGTTCTTCTTATTCTCCGTTGTCAAGTTAGTTGTCATAGAAACACACAAGAAATAAGAAATAAAGAAGTATATTGCAATGGTGACCGAGACTTTGAAAAAGAAGTTTTAGGAACGCCCCCAATTGAGTTCAACCAATCAGTGATCCACAGCACAGCCCGCCCCCGGAAAGGTTCCTGGTCCCTTGGAAAAGTCCCACCTAGTCTGGAAGGTTCCTGAAGAACTAAATCTACCTGGGTAGTTTTTGGTGGAAACACAGCGGGAACTTTATTTACCCGTAAGTAAGGAAATTGGGGCAGCACGGTGGCAGAGGGGTTAGTGTGTCTGCCTCACAATACGAAGGTCCTGAGTAGTTCTGGGTTCAATCCCGGGCTCGGGATCTTTCTGTGTGGAGTTTGCATGTTCTCCCCGTGAATGCATGGGTTCTACTCCGGCTTCCTCCCACCTCCAAAGACATGCACCTGGAGATAGGCCCCTCCCACCTCCAAAGACATGCACCTGGAGATAGGCCCCTCCCACCTCCAAAGACATGCACCCGGGGATAGGCCCCTCCCACCTCCTAAGACATGCACCCGGGGATAGGCCCCTCCCACCTCCAAAGACATGCACCTGGAGATAGGCCCCTCCCACTTCCAAAGACATGCACCTGGGGGTAGGCCCCTCCCACCTCCAAAGACATGCACCTGGAGATAGGCCCCTCCCACCTCCAAAGACATGCACCTGGAGATAGGCCCCTCCCACCTCCAAAGACATGCACCCGGGGATAGGCCCCTCCCACCTCCAAAGACATGCACCCGGGGATAGGCCCCTCCCACCTCCAAAGACATGCACCCGGGTATAGGCCCCTCCCACCTCCAAAGACATGCACCCGGGGATAGGCCCCTCCCACCTCCAAAGACATGCACCCGGAGATAGGCCCTTCCCACCTCCAAAGACATGCACCTGGAGATAGGCCCCTCCCACCTCCAAAGACATGCACCCGGGGATAAGCCCCTCCCACCTCCAAAGACATGCACCCCGGGATAGGCCCCTCCCACCTCCAAAGACATGCACCCGGGGATAGGCCCCTCCCACCTCCAAAGACATGCACCCGGGGATAGGCCCCTCCCACCTCCAAAGACATGCACCCGGGGATAGGCCCCTCCCACCTCCAAAGACATGCACCCGGGGATAGGCCCCTCCCACCTCCAAAGACATGCACCCGGGGATAGGCCCCTCCCACCTCCAAAGACATGCACCCGGGGATAGGCCCCTCCCACCACCAAAGACATGCACCCGGGGATAGGCCCCTCCCACCTCCAAAGACATGCACCCGGGGATAGGCCCCTCCCACCTCCATAGACATGCACCCGGGGATAGGCCCCTCCCACCTCCAAAGACATGCACCCGGGGATAGGCCCCTCCCACCTCCAAAGACATGCACCCGGGGATAGGCCCCTCCCACCTCCAAATATGCACCTGGGGATAGGCCCCTCCCACCTCCATAGACATGCACCCGGGGATAGGCCCCTCCCACCTCCAAAGACATGCACCCGGGGATAGGCCCCTCCCACCTCCAAAGACATGCACCCGGGGATAGGCCCCTCCCACCTCCATAAACTTGCACCCGGGGATAGGCCCCTCCCACCTCCAAAGACATGCACCCGGGGATAGGCCCCTCCCACCTCCAAAGACATGCACCCGGGGATAGGCCCCTCCCACCTCCAAAGACATGCACCCGGGGATAGGCCCCTCCCACCTCCAAAGACATGCACCCGGGGATAGGCCCCTCCCACCTCCAAAGACATGCACCTGGGGATAGGCCCCTCCCACCTCCAAATATGCACCTGGGGATAGGCCCCTCCCACCTCCATAGACATGCACCCGGGGATAGGCCCCTCCCACCTCCAAAGACATGCACCCGGGGATAGGCCCCTCCCACCTCCAAAGACATGCACCCGGGGATAGGCCCCTCCCACCTCCATAAACTTGCACCCGGGGATAGGCCCCTCCCACCTCCAAAGACATGCACCCGGGGATAGGCCCCTCCCACCTCCAAAGACATGCACCCGGGGATAGGCCCCTCCCACCTCCAAAGACATGCACCCGGGGATAGGCCCCTCCCACCTCCAAAGACATGCACCCGGGGATAGGCCCCTCCCACCTCCAAAGACATGCACCTGGGGATAGGCCCCTCCCACCTCCAAAGACATGCACCCGGGGATAGGCCCCTCCCACCTCCAAAGACATGCACCCGGGGATAGGCCCCTCCCACCTCCAAAGACATGCACCCGGGGATAGGCCCCTCCCACTTCCAAAGACATGCACCCGGGGAAAGGCCCCTCCCACCTCCATAGACATGCACCCGGGGATAGGCCCCTCCCACCTCCAAAGACATGCACCCGGGGGTAGGCCCCTCCCACCTCCAAAGACATTCAACCGGGGATAGGCCCTTCCCACTTCCAAAGAGATGTACCTGGGGGTAGGCCCCTCCCACCTCCAAAGACATGCACCTGGGGATAGGCCCCTCCCACCTCCAAAGACATGCACCTGGGGATAGGCCCCTCCCACCTCCAAAGACATGCACCTGGGGATAGGCCCCTCCCACCTCCAAAGACATGCACCTGGGGATAGGCCCCTCCCACCTCCAAAGACATGCACCTGGGGATAGGCCCCTCCCACCTCCATAAACTTGCACCTGGGGATAGGCCCCTCCCACCTCCAAAGACATGCACCTGGGGATAGGCCCCTCCCACCTCCAAAGACATGCACCTGGGGATAGGCCCCTCCCACCTCCATAAACTTGCACCTGGGGATAGGCCCCTCCCACCTCCAAAGACATGCACCTGGGGATAGGCCCCTCCCACCTCCAAAGACATGCACCTGGGGATAGGCCCCTCCCACCTCCAAAGACATGCACCTGGGGATAGGCCCCTCCCACCTCCAAAGACATGCACCTGGGGATAGGCCCCTCCCACCTCCAAAGACATGCACCTGGGGATAGGCCCCTCCCACCTCCAAAGACATGCACCTGGGGATAGGCCCCTCCCACCTCCAAAGAAAGGCACCTGGGGATAGGTTGATTGGCAACACTAAATGGTCCCTAGTGTGTGAATGTTGTCTGTGTGTGTTGGCCCTGCTATGAGGTGGTGACTTGTCCATGGTGTACGACGCCTTCCACCCGAATGCAGATGAGATAGGCACCAGCACCCCCCGCGACCCCAAAGTGAATAAGCGGTAGAAAATGAATGGATGGAGGTGCTCTGAAGTTTATAGAAATATTCATTTGAAAGGTTTGCAGTTAGCGTGTTGAAATCAATAAACATGTGTGAAGTTGGCCCCTCCTCATGATTACAAATATTACAGTTAGACTGTAATATTTGTATATAAGACTGTAATATTAGTATATAAGACTGTAATATTAGTATATAACACTGTAATATTAGTATATAAGACTGTAATAGTAGTATATAACACTGTAATATTAGTATATAACACTGCAATATTAGTATATAAGACTGTAATATTAGTATATAAGACTGTAATATTAGTATATAACACTGCAATATTAGTATATAACACTGTAATATTAGTATATAACACTGCAATATTAGTATATAAGACTGTAATATTAGTATATAAGACTGTAATATTAGTATATAACACTGCAATATTAGTATATAACACTGTAATATTAGTATATAAGACTGTAATATTAATATATAACACTGTAATATTAGTATATAAGACTGTAATATTAGTATATAAGACTGTAATATTAGTATATAACACTGCAATATTAGTATATAACACTGTAATATTAGTATATAAGACTGTAATATTAGTATATAACACTGTAATAGTAGTATATAACACTGTAATATTAGTATATAACACTGCAATATTAGTATATAAGACTGTAATATTAGTATATAAGACTGTAATATTAGTATATAACACTGTAATATTAGTATATAACACTGCAATATTAGTATATAACACTGTAATATTAGTATATAAGACTGTAATATTAGTATATAAGACTGTAATATTAGTATATAACACTGTAATATTAGTATATAACACTGTAATATTAGTATATAACACTGTAATATTAGTATATAAGACTGTAATATTAGTATATAACACTGTAATATTAGTATATAACACTGTAATATTAGTATATAACACTGCAATATTAGTATATAAGACTGCAATATTAGTATATAACACTGTAATATTAGTATATAACACTGTAATATTAGTATATAACACTGTAATATTAGTATATAAGACTGTAATATTAGTATATAAGACTGTAATATTAGTATATAACACTGTAATATTAGTATATAACACTGCAATATTAGTATATAAGACTGCAATAGTAGTATATAAGACTGTAATATTAGTATATAACACTGTAATATTAGTATATAAGACTGTAATATTAGTATATAACACTGTAATATTAGTATATAAGACTGTAATATTAGTATATAAGACTGTAATATTAGTATATAAGACTGTAATAATAGTATATAAGACTGTAATAATAGTATATAAGACTGTAATATTAGTATATAAGACTGTAATAATAGTATATAAGACTGTAATATTAGTATATAAGACTGTAATAGTAGTATATAAGACTGTAATATTAGTATATAAGACTGTAATATTAGTATATAAGACTGTAATAGTAGTATATAAGACTGTAATATTAGTATATAACACTGTAATAGTAGTATATAAGACTGTAATATTAGTATATAAGACTGTAATATTAGTATATAAGACTGTAATAGTAGTATATAACACTGTAATATTAGTATATAAGACTGTAATATTAGTATATAAGACTGTAATAGTAGTATATAACACTGTAATATTAGTATATAAGACTGTAATATTAGTATATAACACTGTAATATTAGTATATAACACTGTAATAGTAGTATATAACACTGTTATAGTAGTATATAAGTCTGTAATATTAGTATATAAGACAGAAGGCCTGCCATTCCTGTGTTACATTGTTGCCGTAAGCATTTTCCTTTCTTGTGTTCCAGTTATTATAAAATATGTTTTCTGACTAGTGGTGTCATCCAGCACCTTGTCCCAGTTCTTTGTGCTGCAAACAGCCCCCACTCCCCCCCCCCCCCCTCGCCCCTTACCGTCTCAAAATCTCCCTAAATTTGTGCCATTAGTTTGTGCTGCTAAAATACTTTGTGTAAGTATTATATTTGTTCTGTTATTCATGTTTTCTTATTCATAACCAGCTCCTCCCTACTTTGTCAAAATGTTCCCAAACTTGTTTGTGATGCAATTAGTTATTTTCTTTCTCTAGAATATTAGTTTTGTTATTCATAATTATCCCCCAACTTCCACCGCGTCTAAACCTCCTCAGACTTGTCCCAATTGTTTGTGTGCAAACATGTCTTTGTCTGTAACATTTATTATGTAAGTCAGGTGTTATTATTCTTCAGCAGCCCCCCTCACCTAGTCCCAATTGTTTGTGTGCAAACATGTCTGTGTCTGTAACATTTATTATGTAAGTAAGGTGTTATTATTCTTCAGCAGCCCCCCTCACCTAGTCCCAATTGTTTGTGTGCAAACATGTCTTTGTCTGTAACATTTATTATGTAAGTCAGGTGTTATTATTCTTCAGCAGCCCCCCTCACCTAGTCCCAATTGTTTGTGTGCAAACATGTCTTTGTCTGTAACATTTATTATGTAAGTAAGGTGTTATTATTCTTCAGCAGCCCCCCTCACCTAGTCCCAATTGTTTGTGTGCAAACATGTCTTTGTCTGGAACATTTATTATGTAAGTCAGGTGTTATTATTCTTCAGCAGCCCCCCTCACCTAGTCCCAATTGTTTGTGTGCAAACATGTCTTTGTCTGTAACATTTATTATGTAAGTCAGGTGTTATTATTCTTCAGCAGCCCCCCTCACCTAGTCCCAATTGTTTGTGTGCAAACATGTCTTTGTCTGTAACATTTATTATGTAAGTCAGGTGTTATTATTCTTCAGCAGCCCCCCTCACCTAGTCCCAATTGTTTGTGTGCAAACATGTCTTTGTCTGGAACATTTATTATGTAAGTAAGGTGTTATTATTCTTCAGCAGCCCCCCTCACCTAGTCCCAATTGTTTGTGTGCAAACATGTCTTTGTCTGGAACATTTATTATGTAAGTCAGGTGTTATTATTCTTCAGCAGCCCCCCTCACCTAGTCCCAATTGTTTGTGTGCAAACATGTCTGTGTCTGTAACATTTATTATGTAAGTAAGGTGTTATTATTCTTCAGCAGCCCCCCTCACCTAGTCCCAATTGTTTGTGTGCAAACATGTCTTTGTCTGTAACATTTATTATGTAAGTAAGGTGTTATTATTCTTCAGCAGCCCCCCTCACCTAGTCCCAATTGTTTGTGTGCAAACATGTCTTTGTCTGTAACATTTATTATGTAAGTCAGGTGTTATTATTCTTCAGCAGCCCCCCTCACCTAGTCCCAATTGTTTGTGTGCAAACATGTCTTTGTCTGGAACATTTATTATGTAAGTAAGGTGTTATTATTCTTCAGCAGCCCCCCTCACCTAGTCCCAATTGTTTGTGTGCAAACATGTCTTTGTCTGGAACATTTATTATGTAAGTCAGGTGTTATTATTCTTCAGCAGCCCCCCTCACCTAGTCCCAATTGTTTGTGTGCAAACATGTCTTTGTCTGTAACATTTATTATGTAAGTCAGGTGTTATTATTCTTCAGCAGCCCCCCTCACCTAGTCCCAATTGTTTGTGTGCAAACATGTCTTTGTCTGGAACATTTATTATGTAAGTCAGGTGTTATTATTCTTCAGCAGCCCCCCTCACCTAGTCCCAATTGTTTGTGTGCAAACATGTCTTTGTCTGTAACATTTATTATGTAAGTAAGGTGTTATTATTCTTCAGCAGCCCCCCTCACCTAGTCCCAATTGTTTGTGTGCAAACATGTCTTTGTCTGTAACATTTATTATGTAAGTCAGGTGTTATTATTCTTCAGCAGCCCCCCTCACCTAGTCCCAATTGTTTGTGTGCAAACATGTCTTTGTCTGTAACATTTATTATGTAAGTAAGGTGTTATTATTCTTCAGCAGCCCCCCTCACCTAGTCCCAATTGTTTGTGTGCAAACATGTCTTTGTCTGTAACATTTATTATGTAAGTAAGGTGTTATTATTCTTCAGCAGCCCCCCTCACCTAGTCCCAATTGTTTGTGTGCAAACATGTCTTTGTCTGTAACATTTATTATGTAAGTAAGGTGTTATTATTCTTCAGCAGCCCCCCTCACCTAGTCCCAATTGTTTGTGTGCAAACATGTCTTTGTCTGGAACATTTATTATGTAAGTAAGGTGTTATTATTCTTCAGCAGCCCCCCTCACCTAGTCCCAATTGTTTGTGTGCAAACATGTCTTTGTCTGGAACATTTATTATGTAAGTCAGGTGTTATTATTCTTCAGCAGCCCCCCTCACCTAGTCCCAATTGTTTGTGTGCAAACATGTCTTTGTCTGTAACATTTATTATGTAAGTAAGGTGTTATTATTCTTCAGCAGCCCCCCTCACCTAGTCCCAATTGTTTGTGTGCAAACATGTCTTTGTCTGTAACATTTATTATGTAAGTAAGGTGTTATTATTCTTCAGCAGCCCCCCTCACCTAGTCCCAATTGTTTGTGTGCAAACATGTCTTTGTCTGTAACATTTATTATGTAAGTCAGGTGTTATTATTCTTCAGCAGCCCCCCTCACCTAGTCCCAATTGTTTGTGTGCAAACATGTCTTTGTCTGGAACATTTATTATGTAAGTAAGGTGTTATTATTCTTCAGCAGCCCCCCTCACCTAGTCCCAATTGTTTGTGTGCAAACATGTCTTTGTCTGGAACATTTATTATGTAAGTCAGGTGTTATTATTCTTCAGCAGCCCCCCTCACCTAGTCCCAATTGTTTGTGTGCAAACATGTCTTTGTCTGTAACATTTATTATGTAAGTAAGGTGTTATTATTCTTCAGCAGCCCCCCTCACCTAGTCCCAATTGTTTGTGTGCAAACATGTCTTTGTCTGTAACATTTATTATGTAAGTAAGGTGTTATTATTCTTCAGCAGCCCCCCTCACCTAGTCCCAATTGTTTGTGTGCAAACATGTCTGTGTCTGTAACATTTATTATGTAAGTAAGGTGTTATTATTCTTCAGCAGCCCCCCTCACCTAGTCCCAATTGTTTGTGTGCAAACATGTCTTTGTCTGTAACATTTATTATGTAAGTCAGGTGTTATTATTCTTCAGCAGCCCCCCTCACCTAGTCCCAATTGTTTGTGTGCAAACATGTCTTTGTCTGTAACATTTATTATGTAAGTCAGGTGTTATTATTCTTCAGCAGCCCCCCTCACCTAGTCCCAATTGTTTGTGTGCAAACATGTCTTTGTCTGTAACATTTATTATGTAAGTAAGGTGTTATTATTCTTCAGCAGCCCCCCTCACCTAGTCCCAATTGTTTGTGTGCAAACATGTCTTTGTCTGGAACATTTATTATGTAAGTCAGGTGTTATTATTCTTCAGCAGCCCCCCTCACCTAGTCCCAATTGTTTGTGTGCAAACATGTCTGTGTCTGTAACATTTATTATGTAAGTAAGGTGTTATTATTCTTCAGCAGCCCCCCTCACCTAGTCCCAATTGTTTGTGTGCAAACATGTCTGTGTCTGGAACATTTATTATGTAAGTCAGGTGTTATTATTCTTCAGCAGCCCCCCTCACCTAGTCCCAATTGTTTGTGCTGCAATGTGTTTTGTCTGACGTGTGGTTTGTATGTCGTGGGTGGGGTTATGACTACTAACACCTTCATAAACACTACAATAGTCAGACAAAAGGTTTAGTAGCACAAAGGAATGGAGAAAGTTTGGGGAGATTTTGAGGGCTGGGCTGGTTATGAATACTAAAATGTAAATAACATAAAACTATTAATAGTTAGAGCAAACAGCTTTGAAGTACAAACAGCACAAAGAAATGGGACAAGTTGGGGGAGATTTACACGAGGTGAAAATGTATTTTACAATAATAATAACAGCAACGGCACAAAGGAATGTTGGTGTTGTTTTCCTATTTGCGATGATGAGGGAACATCTACATTGTGAAAAAAGTCTTCTTTGTTTTAAATGGGAAATTGTGTTTCAGAAAGAAAGACAGAATTAGCAGGTGTTGAAAAGCAACTTAACACCTTAGCTTGGCACACCAGGATTTGAATAGAATTGGTGGGTTAGTGATCAGAAGTTGCTTGTTTGAGTGGTGACACTGCAGCACTTCTCCATTTCGTCCATTTTCTCTGCAGCTCCTTACAAAAAGCGAAAGGTTTCACAAAAAAAACATTTGCATAAAGCAAACATAGCTCAGTCCCGTGCTAATAGTGTTACAAAGTTGAACATGATCTGTCGGAGGTAGACTCATTCAATCTTCATCTGCGATGAATCGCCAGTTGGACAAAATGTGATTAATTGCGTTTAAATGAGTGATAGACAAGTTGCTGTTTGTAAGTGGATGTTTATCCTTCCTTAGGAATGAAGGTGCATGTGAGCATAAATGTTTTCTACCACAGCAATACGAGCCTGAAGTGGCCAAAGTGGGCGTCCACTGCCTGGCGGCGCTGGCCAAGGCTCTCCCTCCCCAACACCTGGACCCGGACTGTGCGTCTCCGAGGGACAAGAACCCGCAGCCTGTGGAGACCTCTGAGTGAGTAGGATGCTGACCAGGTCTCTTTAGGACTTGTGGATTAGGACTCAGTTCCATATGTTATTGGCCGTCTGTGATGCAGGCCATTTTATTTCTGCAGCGTGTCGCTGCCGGAGAGACTGGAGCTGCTGGTCAACAAATATGCTGAGCATACTCATGAGAAGTGGTCGCTTGAGAAGGTGGAGGCTCCAGAAATGTCAGCCAGTGTGAGGAGACCATTCATGCATGCTCTTGTCTTGTCAGTTCTCCAATGGCTGGGTCCACGGGGAGCAGCTGTGTGACAGGACCAAGGTCCACCCCCTCCTCAAGCCCTACAGGGCTCTTGCTGAGAAGGTAAGTCCAGATCGGCAGGTCTCACTTTCAATCATTGCTCTTAGGAATCACCCGCCTCCTTGTATACATCACCACTGTTACACCACGTGTCACATCACCACTGTTACACCACATGTCACATCACCACTGTTACACCACGTGTCACATCACCACTGTTACACCACGTGTCACATCACCACTGTTACACCACATGTCACATCACCACTGTTACACCACATGTCACATCACCACTGTTACACCACATGTCACATCACCACTGTTACACCACATGTCACATCACCACTGTTACACCACGTGTCACATCACCACTGTTACACCACATGTCACATCACCACTGTTACACCACATGTCACATCACCACTGTTAGACCACGTGTCACATCACCACTGTTACACCACGTGTCACATCACCACTCTTACACCACATGTCACATCACCACTGTTACACCACATGTCACATCACCACTGTTACACCACGTGTCACATCACCACTGTTACACCACATGTCACATCACCACTGTTAGACCACATGTCACATCACCACTGTTACACCACATGTCACATCACCACTGTTAGACCACATGTCACATCACCACTGTTACACCACGTGTCACATCACCACTGTTACACCACGTGTCACATCACCACTGTTACACCACGTGTCACATCACCACTGTTACACCACATGTCACATCACCACTGTTACACCACGTGTCACATCACCACTGTTAGACCACGTGTCACATCACCACTGTTACACCACGTGTCACATCACCACTGTTACACCACATGTCACATCACCACTGTTACACCACATGTCACATCACCACTGTTACACCACATGTCACATCACCACTGTTACACCACATGTCACATCACCACTGTTACACCACGTGTCACATCACCACTGTTACACCACGTGTCACATCACCACTGTTACACCACGTGTCACATCACCACTGTTACACCACATATACATCACCACTGTTACACCACATGTCACATCACCACTGTTACACCACGTTTCACATCACCACTGTTACACCACATGTCACATCACCACATGTCACATCACCACTGTTACACCACATGTCACATCACCACTGTTACACCACATGTCACATCACCACTGTTACACCACATGTCACATCACCAATGTTACACCACATGTCACATCACCACTGTTACACCACATATACATCACCACTGTTACACCACGTGTCACATCACCACTGTTAGACCACGTGTCACATCACCACTGTTACACCACATGTCACATCACCACTGTTACACCACATGTCACATCACCACTGTTACACCACATGTCACATCACCACTGTTACACCACATGTCACATCACCACTGTTACACCACATGTCACATCACCACTGTTACACCACGTGTCACATCACCACTGTTACACCACGTGTCACATCACCACTGTTACACCACATGTCACATCACCACTGTTACACCACATATACATCACCACTGTTACACCACATGTCACATCACCACTGTTACACCACGTTTCACATCACCACTGTTACACCACATGTCACATCACCACATGTCACATCACCACTGTTACACCACATGTCACATCACCACTGTTACACCACATGTCACATCACCACTGTTACACCACATGTCACATCACCAATGTTACACCACATGTCACATCACCACTGTTACACCACATATACATCACCACTGTTACACCACATATACATCACCACTGTTACACCAGATGTCACATCACCACTGTTACATCACATGTCACATCACCACTGTTACACCACATATACATCACCACTGTTACACCACATGTCACATCACCACTGTTACACCACATATACATCACCACTGTTACACCACATGTCACATCACCACTGTTACACCACGTGTCACATCACAACTGTTACACCACATGTCACATCACCACTGTTACACCACGTGTCACATCACCACTGTTACACCACATGTCACATCACCACTGTTACACCACATGTCACATCACCACTGTTACACCACATGTCACATCACCACTGTTACACCACATGTCACATCACCACTGTTACACCACGTGTCACATCACCACTGTTACACCACGTGTCACATCACCACTGTTACACCACGTGTCACATCACCACTGTTACACCACATGTCACATCACCACTGTTACACCACATGTCACATCACCACTGTTACACCACATGTCACATCACCACTGTTACACCACATGTCACATCACCACTGTTACACCACATGTCACATCACCACTGTTACACCACATGTCACATCACCACTGTTACACCACGTGTCACATCACCACTGTTACACCACGTGTCACATCACCACTGTTACACCACGTGTCACATCACCACTGTTAGACCACGTGTCACATCACCACTGTTACACCACGTGTCACATCACCACTGTTACACCACATGTCACATCACCACTGTTACACCACATGTCACATCACCACTGTTACACCACATGTCACATCACCACTGTTACACCACATGTCACATCACCACTGTTACACCACGTGTCACATCACCACTGTTACACCACGTGTCACATCACCACTGTTACACCACATGTCACATCACCACTGTTACACCACATGTCACATCACCACTGTTACACCACATGTCACATCACCACTGTTACACCACATGTCACATCACCACTGTTACACCACATGTCACATCACCACTGTTACACCACATGTCACATCACCACTGTTACACCACATGTCACATCACCACTGTTACACCACGTGTCACATCACCACTGTTACACCACGTGTCACATCACCACTGTTACACCACATGTCACATCACCACTGTTACACCACATGTCACATCACCACTGTTACACCACATGTCACATCACCACTGTTACACCACGTGTCACATCACCACTGTTACACCACATATACATCACCACTGTTACACCACATATACATCACCACTGTTACACCACATATACATCACCACTGTTACACCACATATACATCACCACTGTTACACCACATGTCACATCACCACTGTTACACCACATGCCGCATCACCACTGTTACACCACATGTCACATCACCACTGTTACACCACATGTCACATCACCACTGTTACACCACATGTCACATCACCACTGTTACACCACGTGTCACATCACCACTGTTACACCACATGTCACATCACCACTGTTACACCACATGTCACATCACCACTGTTACACCACATGTCACATCACCACTGTTACACCACGTGTCACATCACCACTGTTACACCACGTGTCACATCACCACTGTTACACCACATATACATCACCACTGTTACACCACATATACATCACCACTGTTACACCACATATACATCACCACTGTTACACCACATATACATCACCACTGTTACACCACATGTCACATCACCACTGTTACACCACATGCCGCATCACCACTGTTACACCACATGTCACATCACCACTGTTACACCACATGTCACATCACCACTGTTACACCACATGTCACATCACCACTGTTACACCACATGTCACATCACAACTGTTACACCACATGTCACATCACCACTGTTACACCACGTGTCACATCACCACTGTTACACCACATGTCACATCACCACTGTTACACCACATGTCACATCACCACTGTTACACCACGTGTCACATCACCACTGTTACACCACATGTCACATCACCACTGTTACACCACATGTCACTTTGCTCTATGTCTTTATATATATATATATATATCACCATCTGACAAATGTTGGCTTGGCAGCAGAGTTGTCTGTCTTTCCTCCAGGACAAGGAAGCATACCGCTGGGCCATTAAGGAGACAATAAAGAGCATGCTGGCCTTGGGGTGGACAATGGAGCGCAGCAAAGAAGGCGATGTGTTGGACATTCACACCTGCACGCGGAGAATCTCACAGTCTGGACAGGTGTGTGCACGTAATATCACCACTGTCTCTTTCCCCATCTTTCACAACAACAACACTCCAATCCCTTGGTTCTTACTTGATGTACTGTTGTGGGACTTTTAAGTTCAAGTAGCAATGATTGTCTCACACACACACACACACACACACACACACACACACACACACACTAGGTGTGGTGAAATGTGTCCTCTGCAAGCAGGGAGGTAATGGCTCCCATTTTTATATTCTTTGGTATGACTCGGCCAGGGTTTGAACTCCCAACCCACCCATCACACTCTAACCACTCGGCCGCTGAGTACGCTCTGGAGGATTCTGTTGGTTACGTGCGCACTCTTGTTGATGTTAAGCACTGCACTCAGCATCCATCCAGAGACTTCTCCAGGCTTGGCTGCGGGGTCCAGCATTCGCTGCCATAGAGGAGAAGGGACTCAACTGTCGTGTAGAAGAAGCTGAGTTTGATTTGGCGGGGGAGGTTGGTGTTGCATACACTGCTCATGCCGTTCAAGGCCCTCCTTGCAAGTGCCTTCCTCACTTTTAGATCTTGCCCAGTTGAGTGGACCCATGCGCCCAGGTATTTGAAGTCCTCAACTTCTTTCAGCACAGCGCCTCCTGCTGTTATCGAGGTTGATGTTCTGGTGGAATCTTGTAGGTCATGACCTCAGTTTTCTTGGCATTTAGCCTGTGTAGTAGTAGTTCTTGTGCTTGTTCCACGTTGTTGGAGAGCAGACTGATGTCAACCGCATAGTCAAGGTCTGTCAGGACCACTGCCGGTTGTCGACTGGACTTCCTTGGTGTCAGCGAGAAGCCAAGTTCCTGCTGTCGCCCATTGATTGCCTTCCTGAGCACATGATCAAGGACTATGATGAAGAGGAAGGGGGCTGGTGTATCCCCTTGTATTACTCCAGCCAGGATCTCAAATCCTCGCTGTTGCCAACTGGGGTCACCACCCTGGCCCTTGTTCCTGCGTACATGGACTATATTGCTCGGAGCAGGTTCGGAGGAATACTGTGTGCCTTCAGGATCCTCACCATCGTGCCTCAGTGTATCGAGTCAGATGCCTTTTTGAAGTCTATAAAGCATAGGACTGCAGTCAGGTTGTCCTTCCTCACCTCCTCAATCAATCTCCTAAGTGCCAAGATCTGGGCTGTAGCTAATTGAGCCAAATCCATCTTGAAATATTTTTAGGCATGTGCAAACTAACAATTAAGACAATAAAGATGATTATTTATGATTCATAAATATTTACTTATACCGTTACTGTGCTGCCAACTAAGCTCTGACAAAAATGATAACTCAAAAGTTTGTCCACTTAAAAGCAAGGCCTTGCAAAGCGCTGATAAAACAAAGAATTCATTTTTACGTATACAAAAGACGCAATTACAAGGAGAAAAAGAAAAGAGCATTGTTTGTTGATGTTTAAAAATATGCTTTTTAGCTGGTGGACTTTGGATAAAATAATGATGAAAGCTATTTTTCACACAACTGCATCGCTCTGTTAGCTGGCTAGCTACCAAGCTAACTATGTTGCCAACTCCTCAGTACAGAAAGTAGCTATTAGCTGTCCTAAAAGTCGCTAGAAGTCAGCAGATGACGTCTTTGCCTGAGTTGCATAATTGATTGTGACGGACGCTGTAGGAGAGAGGAAATAAGGTGAGTTTAAGTTCATGCTGAATATGTTGAAAAATACAAATGAACTTTTTTCAGTTGATTCTTGGGTTGTATTCTTGCAGTTTAAACACATTTTGTTCTGTATTCTTTTTAGTTCTCACTTGTGGTGGCTGAAGACATTTTTCTTACTGTTACTCTGCAGTCATGGCACTTATTGCTTTCTGTCCGTAAAAAGACGGGCAATGACGTCACCGAGTGTTATCGATACATTTAACCATCCTCTCTTGTTGACAGTGTCGTTGCAGCCTGGCCCCAATGATACATTTTTCCAATACAATCTTTGAAATGTAATACATCTGTTCCAGGTTCAAACCTTTTCCACCTTTAAACTGTGAGTGAGTGAGTGAGTGAGTGAGTGAGTGAGTGAGTGAGTGAGTGAGTGAGTGAGTGAGTGAACACACATTGTTTCTCTTCAAAGAAAACATCCATCCATCCATTTTCTACCGCTTATTCCCTTTTGGGGTCGCGGGGGGCGCTGGCGCCTATCTCAGCTACAATCGGGCGGAAGGCGGTGTACACCCTGGACAAGTCGCCACCTCATCGCAGTCAAATAAAACATACTAACAGCTATAGTGTAAAAAAGAGCCCAATGATTTTTTGCAGATGTAAATTATAGTGAAGTGAAATATGCAAAAGAAATCATGTGATGGACTAAGTGAAGCTTGTCTGAAAAGCCCAGGAGACTACAACTTAAAAAGTCTAGACTTGTGTATCTCATTTACAACTCCAGACTTGGACTATTTTAACCCATTTTCTTTTTGATGGCAGCTGTCTTTCGAAGGAGCCTCAACCTTCAGCCCCAAACCTTTGGACACGAGCAGCATTACCTTGACATGGGATCAGTGTGTGAGTAATCACAAGCATAGTCCTTACTTAGTCAGCAGTTTGCTGATTTCACTGTTACTTCTGCACAGGCAATGGCTGAAAGGTTGGCTGAAAACGACCACAATTCCTGGGCTCAGAGGAAGAAGCTGGAAGGTAGAATAATCATCTCTCGGCTCTCCTTTTATAGAGCCTCATCTTTCTCATGCTCCACACATCTGATGCTTTGGGCTGATTGCACTTCATCACGTTTGACGTTCACAATGTGAAATATGGGCAGGAGTTTGTGTTCCAAAGATCTGAGAGCAGATAGATTTGGAAGGAGCAAGATAGCGTGAAGATTCACGTTCATTCATTCATTCATTGTATTCTCAGGCTAAAGAAGTAAATAATTGCACAATCCTCACTGAACAAGTTTTCCATTGGCCCATTGGAAGGAGACCTTGGTCTCTATTAGCAGACCTTGAAAGGTTTCTTCATTAGACTGAAGAAACAACAGGAGGTCCGACATTAAAATCTTCTTGCTAGTTTGAGCAAATATTTCATTTCGAGTCTTCTTTTACGAGACACCAAGAACACGACAAGAAATTGATCTTGAATCCTGTAATGTGTTTGAAAGCATCAATTTATCTCATGACTGGACAAAGTCAAACCTTCTCTGGAATTGGGATTGACATTTCTTGCTGTCCTGTTAGTTATTTCAATTTGATTGACTCCTGATCGGAGCAGCATTATGTTATTGCTTGTTTTGGCATTTCTGCCATTTTGCGTCTCCATAGTGAGTCAGTTGATTTGCTTTAGGTGTTCCGCTGAATGCCTGCATTGGGCATCAGCGGTCCTATTAGACAGTCCCTTTTTTATTTCTAGTAAATTAAAGCAGCAGAAGAGTGGAAAAACTAGTTGACTTTATATGCTTAATTGTGTTTCATTGTATCCATTAAACTATATCCAGTTGTGTTTACAATCCTCAAAGTATGTAAACATCACAAAATGCCACAAATTCAGTCGGCCATTTTGAATATTCCGCTTTGAATACCTTCGGCAATTTCCGTGGATTCTACGTCACTGTAGTAAGACTTCTGCACTTTAAGTATATTACTAGATGAGTCATACTGGAAATACACACACATTAGAAAGAGTTGTGCTGTTAAACATTCACAATCTTTATGTAGGACAAGAACACACATGCTTGGCTTTTAATTGCATTGGAAATGGTAAATAAATATGTAACAATGGAGTCAGTCAACAGATGAAGGGTCCTCTCTAAAAACCTCCAGAAAGTGCGATATTGTGCGAAGAGTGATATTGTTATTATGAGCACTAATGCAGCCGGACTATTTTAGTGGTGCATTGATGGCAGTGAGCTAATGCTGCTAGTGTTGACATGCTGAGGCTGCTTCTGTTTGGTCTCAAACTTGCTAAAAGTCAATTCTAGATTCTAAGTCATGCATTTGTCACTTGCTAGTAGAGAAATGTGGCCATGGACCCACAGGCTGCTACACTTTCACATCCCCAGAGATGACGAAAAAGACACATTTGCACAGCAACTTTGTATGACCCTTCTTGAGGATTGTGATTGAATCTTCATCTAAACAGAATTATGTGAGCACCTTGTCTGTTGGCATCCCAGCGAGAGTGGAAATATTACACTAAGTGTTTGGTTTATTATGGTTAGTTTGTATGTTTTAGCACCTAAAAATGCTGCTAATGCTACAGTGTCACAATAAAAATACATCCGGGTAGCATTTGGCTTTCTTCAACTCATTGCTCATCTTCTTTGTGTTCAGGCTCAAAAATATAAGGTTCTGCATTATAATTTTCACCAAATGAATACTTGTTGGCTCTCACAAAGTCTGCTTGATTAGCATTACTGTTGATGGGGAAGTGATCAGTTGTTGCTACCTCCACATCATTGATGATAAACTCTTAAAATGGCTCAGGGATCTCTGTGAGATTGATACTATTTTGAGCATATCTATTTATTCGCAAACTTTGGAAGTCTTTTAGTGTCTTACATCAGATACAAATGTTAATAGCTTCAATATAGAGGCAACTTGGTTTTCTACTCTATTGCTACTTTAACGTTCTTAGTTTCCACCCACAGAGAAGTGAGATTGATTAGGGTTTATCCCAATAATGTGCTAAAAGGTCAGAGTAGGGAATTCCACTCATCTGAAAGTGGAATTAATAGCCAACATTGTAAAATTGTCCCAAGTCATTAGTGAAAGGTCTTTGACTGATATTGTTCTTGGACCCTTGCGTATCATCATGGGGTAGTGGGCACACCATCCTCGTGCCCTATGACTATTTTTATTCTTGGACCCTTGCGTATCATCATGGGGTAGTGGGCACACCATCCTCGTGCCCTATGACTATTTTTATTCTTGGACCCTTGCGTATCATCATGGGGTAGTGGGCACACCATCCTCGTGCCCTATGACTATTTTTATTCTTGGACCCTTGCGTATCTTCAGGGGGTAGTGGGCACACCATCCTCGTGCCCTATGACTATTATTATTCTTGGACCCTTGCGTATCATCATGGGGTAGTGGGCACACCATCCTCGTGCCCTATGACTATTTTTATTCTTGGACCCTTGCGTATCTTCAGGGGGTAGTGGGCACACCATCCTCGTGCCCTATGACTATTATTATTCTTGGACCCTTGCGTATCTTCAGGGGGTAGTGGGCACACCATCCTCGTACCCTATGACTATTTTTATTCTTGGACCCTTGCGTATCTTCAGGGGGTAGTGGGCACACCATCCTCGTGCCCTATGACTATTTTTATTCTTGGACCCTTGCGTATCTTCAGGGGGTAGTGGGCACACCATCCTCGTACCCTATGACTATTTTTATTCTTGGACCCTTGTGTATCATCATGGGGTAGTGGGCACACCATCCTCGTGCCCTATGACTATTTTTATTCTTGGACCCTTGCGTATCTTCAGGGGGTAGTGGGCACACCATCCTCGTACCCTATGACTATTTTTATTCTTGGACCCTTGCGTATCTTCAGGGGGTAGTGGGAACACCATCCTCTTGCCCTATGACTATTATTATTGTTTGACCCTTGCGTATCTTCAGGGGGTAGTGGGCACACCATCCTCGTGCCCTATGACTATTTTTATTCTTGGACCCTTGCGTATCTTCAGGGGGTAGTGGGAACACCATCCTCGTGCCCTATGACTATTATTATTGTTTGACCCTTGCGTATCTTCAGGGGGTAGTGGGCACACCATCCTCGTGCCCTATGACTATTTTTATTCTTGGACCCTTGCGTATCTTCAGGGGGTAGTGGGCACACCATCCTCGTGCCCTATGACTATTATTATTGTTTGACCCTTGCGTATCTTCAGGGGGTAGTGGGCACACCATCCTCGTGCCCTATGACTATTTTTATTCTTGGACCCTTGCGTATCTTCAGGGGGTAGTGGGCACACCATCCTCGTGCCCTACCACGCGCTGACAGCAAAGGACAAGGCCAAGTTCCGCCAAAGAGCCCAGGATGTGCTCAAGTTCCTTCAGCTCAATGGCTACACGGTGTGGAGGTGATGTATAAAAGCTATTCTTCTCACCAGCACAAAGCATGCACCACGACTGTGCTGTCTGACAAATGTCAACTTTCACCACAAGTCAAAGTTTCAAGAAAACAAACACCCAGTGAAACTTTAGTATCCAGCACCATCCCCAGCAAATATGTTTTGTGTGTGTAACTTTAGTATCCAGCACCATCCTCAGCAAATATGTTTTGTGTGTGTAACTTTAGTATCCAGCACCATCCCCAGCAAATATGTTTTGTGTGTGTAACTTTAGTATCCAGCACCATCCCCAGCAAATATGTTTTGTGTGTGTAACTTTAGTATCCAGCACCATCCCCAGCAAATATGTTTTGTGTGTGTAACTTTAGTATCCAGCACCATCCTCAGCAAATATGTTTTGTGTGTGTAACTTTAGTATCCAGCACCATCCCCAGCAAATATGTTTTGTGTGTGTAACTTTAGTATCCAGCACCATCCTCAGCAAATATGTTTTGTGTGTGTAACTTTAGTATCCAGCACCATCCCCAGCAAATATGTTTTGTGTGTGTAACTTTAGTATCCAGCACCATCCTCAGCAAATATGTTTTGTGTGTGTAACTTTAGTATCCAGCACCATCTCAGCAAATATGTTTTGTGTGTGTAACTTTAGTATCCAGCACCATCCTCAGCAAATATGTTTTGTGTGTGTAACTTTAGTATCCAGCACCATCCTCAGCAAATATGTTTTGTGTGTGTAACTTTAGTATCCAGCACCATCCTCAGCAAATATGTTTTGTGTGTGTAACTTTAGTATCCAGCACCATCCCCAGCAAATATGTTTTGTGTGTGTAACTTTAGTATCCAGCACCATCCTCAGCAAATATGTTTTGTGTGTGTAACTTTAGTATCCAGCACCATCCCCAGCAAATATGTTTTGTGTGTGTAACTTTAGTATCCAGCACCATCCTCAGCAAATATGTTTTGTGTGTGTAACTTTAGTATCCAGCACCATCCTCAGCAAATATGTTTTGTGTGTGTAACTTTAGTATCCAGCACCATCCTCAGCAATATGTTTTGTGTGTGTAACTTTAGTATCCAGCACCATCCTCAGCAAATATGTTTTGTGTGTGTAACTTTAGTATCCAGCACCATCCTCAGCAAATATGTTTTGTGTGTGTAACTTTAGTATCCAGCACCATCCCCAGCAAATATGTTTTGTGTGTGTAACTTTAGTATCCAGCACCATCCTCAGCAAATATGTTTTGTGTGTGTAACTTTAGTATCCAGCACCATCCTCAGCAAATATGTTTTGTGTGTGTAACTTTAGTATCCAGCACCATCCCCAGCAAATATGTTTTGTGTGTGTAACTTTAGTATCCAGCACCATCCCCAGCAAATATGTTTTGTGTGTGTAACTTTAGTATCCAGCACCATCCTCAGCAAATATGTTTTGTGTGTGTAACTTTAGTATCCAGCACCATCCTCAGCAAATATGTTTTGTGTGTGTAACTTTAGTATCCAGCACCATCCTCAGCAAATATGTTTTGTGTGTGTAACTTTAGTATCCAGCACCATCCCCAGCAAATATGTTTTGTGTGTGTAACTTTAGTATCCAGCACCATCCCTTCAGCAAATATGTTTTGTGTGTGTAACTTTAGTATCCAGCACCATCCTCAGCAAATATGTTTTGTGTGTGTAACTTTAGTATCCAGCACCATCCCCAGCAAATATGTTTTGTGTGTGTAACTTTAGTATCCAGCACCATCCCCAGCAAATATGTTTTGTGTGTGTAACTTTAGTATCCAGCACCATCCTCAGCAAATATGTTTTGTGTGTGTAACTTTAGTATCCAGCACCATCCTCAGCAAATATGTTTTGTGTGTGTAACTTTAGTATCCAGCACCATCCCCAGCAATATGTTTTGTGTGTGTAACTTTAGTATCCAGCACCATCCCCAGCAAATATGTTTTGTGTGTGTAACTTTAGTATCCAGCACCATCCTCAGCAAATATGTTTTGTGTGTGTAACTTTAGTATCCAGCACCATCCTCAGCAAATATGTTTTGTGTGTGTAACTTTAGTATCCAGCACCATCCCCAGCAAATATGTTTTGTGTGTGTAACTTTAGTATCCAGCACCATCCCCAGCAAATATGTTTTGTGTGTGTAACTTTAGTATCCAGCACCATCCCCAGCAAATATGTTTTGTGTGTGTAACTTTAGTATCCAGCACCATCCTCCAGCAAATATGTTTTGTGTGTGTAACTTTAGTATCCAGCACCATCCCCAGCAAATATGTTTTGTGTGTGTAACTTTAGTATCCAGCACCATCCTCAGCAAATATGTTTTGTGTGTGTAACTTTAGTATCCAGCACCATCCCCAGCAAATATGTTTTGTGTGTGTAACTTTAGTATCCAGCACCATCCCCAGCAAATTATGTTTTGTGTGTGTAACTTTAGTATCCAGCACCATCCCAGCAAATATGTTTTGTGTGTGTAACTTTAGTATCCAGCACCATCCTCAGCAAATATGTTTTTGTGTGTGTAACTTTAGTATCCAGCACCATCCTCAGCAAATATGTTTTGTGTGTGTAACTTTAGTATCCAGCACCATCCCCAGCAAATATGTTTTGTGTGTGTAACTTTAGTATCCAGCACCATCCTCAGCAAATATGTTTTGTGTGTTTCCAGCACCATCCTCCAATATGTTTGTGTGTGTAACTTTAGTATCCAGCACCATCCTCAGCAAATATGTTTTGTGTGTGTAACTTTAGTATCCAGCACCATCCTCAGCAAATATGTTTTGTGTGTGTAACTTTAGTATCCAGCACCATCCTCAGCAAATATGTTTTGTGTGTGTAACTTTAGTATCCAGCACCATCCTCCAGCAAATATGTTTTGTGTGTGTAACTTTAGTATCCAGCACCATCCCAGCAAATATGTTTTGTGTGTGTAACTTTAGTATCCAGCACCATCCTTCAGCAAATATGTTTTGTGTGTGTAACTTTAGTATCCAGCACCATCCTCAGCAAATATGTTTTGTGTGTGTAACTTTAGTATCCAGCACCATCCTCAGCAAATATGTTTTTGTGTGTGTAACTTTAGTATCCAGCACCATCCTCAGCAAATATGTTTTGTGTGTGTAACTTTAGTATCCAGCACCATCCTCAGCAAATATGTTTTGTGTGTGTAACTTTAGTATCCAGCACCATCCTCAGCAAATATGTTTTGTGTGTGTAACTTTAGTATCCAGCACCATCCCCAGCAAATATGTTTTGTGTGTGTAACTTTAGTATCCAGCACCATCCCAGCAAATATGTTTTGTGTGTGTAACTTTAGTATCCAGCACCATCCCCAGCAAATATGTTTTGTGTGTGTAACTTTAGTATCCAGCACCATCCCAGCAAATATGTTTTGTGTGTGTAACTTTAGTATCCAGCACCATCCTCAGCAAATATGTTTTGTGTGTGTAACTTTAGTATCCAGCACCATCCTCAGCAAATATGTTTTGTGTGTGTAACTTTAGTATCCAGCACCATCCTCAGCAAATATGTTTTGTGTGTGTAACTTTAGTATCCAGCACCATCCCCAGCAAATATGTTTTGTGTGTGTAACTTTAGTATCCAGCACCATCCCCAGCAAATATGTTTTGTGTGTGTAACTTTAGTATCCAGCACCATCCCCAGCAAATATGTTTTGTGTGTGTAACTTTAGTATCCAGCACCATCCTCAGCAAATATGTTTTGTGTGTGTAACTTTAGTATCCAGCACCATCCCCAGCAAATATGTTTTGTGTGTGTAACTTTAGTATCCAGCACCATCCCCAGCAAATATGTTTTGTGTGTGTAACTTTAGTATCCAGCACCATCCCCAGCAAATATGTTTTGTGTGTGTAACTTTAGTATCCAGCACCATCCCCAGCAAATATGTTTTGTGTGTGTAACTTTAGTATCCAGCACATCCCAGCAATATGTTTTTGTGTGTGTAACTTTAGTATCCAGCACCATCCCCAGCAAATATGTTTTTGTGTGTGTAACTTTAGTATCCAGCACCATCCCCAGCAAATATGTTTTGTGTGTGTAACTTTAGTATCCAGCACCATCCTCAGCAAATATGTTTTGTGTGTGTAACTTTAGTATCCAGCACCATCCTCAGCAAATATGTTTTGTGTGTGTAACTTTAGTATCCAGCACCATCCCCAGCAAATATGTTTTGTGTGTGTAACTTTAGTATCCAGCACCATCCCCAGCAAATATGTTTTGTGTGTGTAACTTTAGTATCCAGCACCATCCCCAGCAAATATGTTTTGTGTGTGTAACTTTAGTATCCAGCACCATCCCCAGCAAATATGTTTTGTTTGTCGTGTGTGTAACTTTAGTATCCAGCACCATCCCAGCAAATATGTTTTGTGTGTGTAACTTTAGTATCCAGCACCATCCTCAGCAAATATGTTTTGTGTGTGTAACTTTAGTATCCAGCACCATCCCCAGCAAATATGTTTTGTGTGTGTAACTTTTAGTATCCAGCACCATCCTCAGCAAATATGTTTTGTGTGTGTAACTTTAGTATCCAGCACCATCCCTCAGCAAATATGTTTTGTGTGTGTAACTTTAGTATCCAGCACCATCCCCAGCAAATATGTTTTGTGTGTGTAACTTTAGTATCCAGCACCATCCTCAGCAAATATGTTTTGTGTGTGTAACTTTAGTATCCAGCACCATCCCCAGCAAATATGTTTTTGTGTGTGTAACTTTAGTATCCAGCACCATCCCCAGCAAATATGTTTTGTGTGTGTAACTTTAGTATCCAGCACCATCCCCAGCAAATATGTTTTGTGTGTGTAACTTTAGTATCCAGCACCATCCTCAGCAAATATGTTTTGTGTGTGTAACTTAGTATCCAGCACCATCCTCAGCAAATATGTTTTGTGTGTGTAACTTTAGTATCCAGCACCATCCTCAGCAAATATGTTTTGTGTGTGTAACTTTAGTATCCAGCACCATCCCCAGCAAATATGTTTTGTGTGTGTAACTTTTAGTATCCAGCACCATCCCTCAGCAAATATGTTTTGTGTGTGTAACTTTAGTATCCAGCACCATCCTCAGCAAATATGTTTTGTGTGTGTAACTTTAGTATCCAGCACCATCCCCAGCAAATATGTTTTGTGTGTGTAACTTTAGTATCCAGCACCATCCCCAGCAAATATGTTTTGTGTGTGTAACTTTAGTATCCAGCACCATCCTCAGCAAATATGTTTTGTGTGTGTAACTTTAGTATCCAGCACCATCCTCAGCAAATATGTTTTGTGTGTGTAACTTTAGTATCCAGCACCATCCCCAGCAAATATGTTTTGTGTGTGTAACTTTAGTATCCAGCACCATCCCCAGCAAATATGTCTTGTGTGTGTAACTTTAGTATCCAGCACCATCCCCAGCAAATATGTTTTGTGTGTGTAACTTTAGTATCCAGCACCATCCTCAGCAAATATGTTTTGTGTGTGTAACTTTAGTATCCAGCACCATCCCCAGCAAATATGTTTTGTGTGTGTAACTTTAGTATCCAGCACCATCCCCAGCAAATATGTTTTGTGTGTGTAACTTTAGTATCCAGCACCATCCCCCAGCAAATATGTTTTGTGTGTGTAACTTTAGTATCCAGCACCATCCCCAGCAAATATGTTTTGTGTGTGTAACTTTAGTATCCAGCACCATCCTCAGCAAATATGTTTTGTGTGTGTAACTTTAGTATCCAGCACCATCCCAGCAAATATGTTTTGTGTGTGTAACTTTAGTATCCAGCACCATCCCCAGCAAATATGTTTTGTGTGTGTAACTTTAGTATCCAGCACCATCCCCAGCAAATATGTTTTGTGTGTGTAACTTTAGTATCCAGCACCATCCCCAGCAAATATGTTTTGTTGTGTGTAACTTTAGTATCCAGCACCATCCTCAGCAAATATGTTTTGTGTGTGTAACTTTAGTATCCAGCACCATCCCAGCAAATATGTTTTGTGTGTGTAACTTTAGTATCCAGCACCATCCCCAGCAAATATGTTTTGTGTGTGTAACTTTAGTATCCAGCACCATCCTCCAGCAAATATGTTTTGTGTGATGTGTAACTTTAGTATCCAGCACCATCCTCAGCAAATATGTTTTGTGTGTGTAACTTTAGTATCAGCACATCCCCAGCAAATATGTTTTGTGTGTGTAACTTTAGTATCCAGCACCATCCCCAGCAAATATGTTTTGTGTGTGTAACTTTAGTATCCAGCACCATCCTCAGCAAATATGTTTTGTGTGTGTAACTTTAGTATCCAGCACCATCCTCAGCAAATATGTTTTGTGTGTGTAACTTTAGTATCCAGCACCCATCCCCAGCAAATATGTTTATGTGTGTGTAACTTTAGTATCCAGCACCATCCCTCAGCAAATATGTTTTGTGTGTGTAACTTTAGTATCCAGCACCATCCTCAGCAAATATGTTTTGTGTGTGTAACTTTAGTATCCAGCACCATCCTCAGCAAATATGTTTTGTGTGTGTAACTTTAGTATCCAGCACCAATCCCCAGCAAATATGTTTTGTGTGTGTAACTTTAGTATCCAGCACCATCCCCTAGCAAATATGTTTTGTCCTGTGTGTAACTTTAGTATCCAGCACCATCCCTCAGCAAATATGTTTTGTGTGTGTAACTTTAGTATCCAGCACCATCCCTCAGCAAATATGTTTTGTGTGTGTAACTTTAGTATCCAGCACCATCCCCAGCAAAATATGTTTTGTGTGTGTAACTTTAGTATCCAGCACCATCCCCAGCAAATATGTTTTAGTGTGTGTAACTTTAGTATCCAGCACCATCCTCAGCAAAATATGTTTTGTGTGTGTAAACTTAGTATCCAGCACCATCCTCAGCAAATATGTTTTGTGTGTGTAACTTTAGTAT